>NC_079193.1:109046975-109359475 GCF_029499605.1 Hyla sarda | reverse complement strand
ATCTCAACCACAGCACAAATAATCAGAGGTCCAGGATCAAGTGGAAAGGCTTCCAAGTTTATTCACACCATAAATGTGATAGCGGTGCAACGTTTCGGCAAACTGCCTTTGTCAAGCATGCTTGACAAAGGCAGTTTGCCGAAACGTTGCACCGCTATCACATTTATGGTGTGAATAAACTTGGAAGCCTTTCCACTTGATCCTGGACCTCTGATTATTTGTGCTGTGGTTGAGATTGCACATTTATGGACTGCTGACCTGCCAGTTGGCTGACCACGTGCACTTACAGAGGGGGTCTTTGCTGGCTCTTTCGCTTGGAGTTATATATATATATATATATATATATATATATATATATATATATATATAGTGTAGGTATAAGGCAGCACACCAAGTAGTGTTCAAATAAAGGGCAGTTTAATGTCCCATATCCAGATACAACGTTTCGGCAGTATCACACTGCCTTTCTCAAGTGCTGAGAAAGGCAGTGTGATACTGCCGAAACGTTGTATCTGGATATGGGACATTAAACTGCACTTTATTTGAACACTACTTGGTGTGCTGCCTTATACCTACATTGGATACTTACCTCTACAGTCTGCGACTGGGACTGTTGGAAACTTGGCTTCCACCCACCTGCTGTGTGACTACTCCGGCCGTGCTGTCTCCGCATTCCTTGTGTGTGTGTATATATATATATATATATATATATATATATATATATATATTTACTGCTCAAAAAAATAAAGGGAACACTAAGATACCACATCCTAGATCTGAATGAATGAACTAATCGTATGAAATATATTCGTGTTTACATAGTTGAATGTGCTGACAACAAAATCACACAAAAATTATAAATGGAAATATATCAAACCATGGAGGTCTGGATATGGAATCACACTCAAAATCAAACTGGAAAACCACCCTACAGGCTGATCCAACTTTAATGTAATGTCCTTAAAACAAATCAAAATGAGGCTCTGTAGTGTTTGTGGCCTCCACCTGCCCGTATGACCTCCCTACAATGCCTGGGCATGCTCCTGATGAGGTGGCAGATGGTCTCCTATGTCCTCTTAGACCTGGACTAAAGCATCCGCCAACTCCTGGACAGTCTGTGGTGCAACTTGGCGTTGGTGGATTGAGCGAGACATGATGTCCCAGATATGCTCAATCAGATTCAGGTTTGTGGAACGGGCGGGCCAGTCCATAGCATCAATGCCTTCCTCTTGCAGGAACTGCTGACACACTCCAGCCATATGAGTTGTAGCATTGTCTTGTATTAGGAGGAACCCAGGGACAACCACACCCACATATGGTCTCACAAGGGGTCTGAGGATCTCATCTCGGTACCTAATGGCATTCAAGCTACCTCTGGGAAACACATGGAGGGCTGTGCGCCCCCCAAAAGAAATTGTACCCCACACCATTACTGACCAATGTTACGCCGAGCGCTCCGGGTCCCTGCTCCTCCCCGGAGCGCTCGCAGCGTTTTCCTGTTCGCAGCACCCCGGTCAGACCCGCTGACCGGGAGCGCTGCGATAATGTCCCTAGCCGGGATGCGATCCGCGATGCGGGACGCGCCCGCTTGCGATTTGCATCCCGGCCCGCTTACCAGACTCTTTCCCCGTCTGTTCTGTCCCGGCACGTGCGGCCCCGCTCCCTAGGGTGCGCGCGCGCCGGCTCTCTGCGATTTAAAGGGCCGGTGCGCCACTGATTGGCGCCTGGTTCCCATTAGTGTGTTCACCTGTGCACTTCCCTATATAACCTCACTTCCCCTTCCCTTCCTTGCCGGATCTTGTTGCCATTGTGCCAGTGAAAGCGTTCCTTGTATGTCCCAAGCCAGTGTTCCAGACCTCTTGCCGTTACCCCTGACTACGATTCTTGCTGCCTGCCCTGACCTTCTGCTACGTCCGACCTTGCTCTTGCCTATTCCCTTGTACTGCGCCTATCTCAGCAGTCAGAGAGGTTGAGCCGTTGCCGGTGGATGCGACCTGGTTGCTACCGCCGCTGCAAGACCATCCCGCTTTGCGGCGGGCTCTGGTGAATACCAGTAGCAACTTAGAACCGGTCCGCCGGCACGGTCCACGCCAATCCCTCTCTGACACAGAGGATCCACCTCCAGCCTGCCGAATCCTGACAACCAACCGCAAAACCCGTCATGCTAGAGGATGTTGCAGGCAGCAGAACGTTCTCCATGGCGTCTCCAGACTCTGTCACGTCTGTCAAATGTGCTCAGTGTGAACCTGCTTTTATCTGGGAAGAGCACAGGGTGCCAGTGGCCAATTTGCCTAATATCCTGCACAGTGTTGGGCTGTAAGCACAACCCCCACCTGTGGACGTTGGACCCTCATACCACCCTCATGGAGTCTGTTTCTGACCGTTTGAGTGGACATTTGTGGCCTGCTGGAGGTCATTTTGCAGGGTTCTGGCAGTGCTCCTCCTGCTCCTCCTTGCACAAAGGCGGAGGTAGCGGTCCTGCTGCTGGTTTGTTGCCCTCCTACGGCCTCCTCCACTTCTCCTGATGTAGTGGCCTGTCTACTGGCAGCACCTCCATGAGCTGCACTACCTGAGCCACTTGTGTGGGTTGTAGACTCCGTCTCATGTTACCACTAGAGTAAAAACACTGCCAGCATTCAAAAGTGAACAAAACATTAGCCAGGAAGCATAGGAACTGAGTGGTCTGTGGTCACCACCTGCAGAACCACTCCTTTATTGGAGGGTGTCTTGCTAATTGCCTATAGTTGTCAGGATTCGGCAGGCTGGAGGTGGATCCTCTGTGTCAGAGAGGGATTGGCGTGGACTGTGTCGGTGGACCGGTTCTAAGTTGCTACTGGTTTTCACCAGAGCCCGCCGCAAAGCCGGATGGACTTGCAGCGGCGGTAGCAACCAGGTCGTATCCACCGGCAACGGCTCAACCTCTCTGACTGCTGAGATAGGCGCGGTACAAGGGATTAGACAAGAGCAGAGTCTGACATAGCAGAAGGTCAGGGCAGGCAGCAAGGATCGTAGTCAGGGGCAACGGCAAGAGGTCTGGAACACAGGCTAGGAACACACAAGGAACGCTTTCACTGGCACAATGGCAACAAGATCCGACAAGGAAGTGCAGGGGAAGTGGGGTAATATAGGGAAGTGCACAGGTGAAGACACTAATTAAAACCCATGTGCCAATCAGTGGTGCACCGGCCCTTTAAATCGCAAAGACGAGTCTGGTAAGCGGGTCGGGATGCGCACCGCGAGCGGGCACGTCCCGCATCGCGAATCGCATCCCGGCTAGAGACATTATCGCAGCGCACCCGGTCAGCGGGTCTGACCGGGGCGCTGCGAACAGGAGAACGCTGTGAGCGCTCCGGGGTGGAGCGGGGACCCGGAGCGCTCGGCGTAACAATAGTTTCCACCTGTTGTCTGTTCCATTTGCACAACAGCATGGGAAATTGATTGTCAATCATTTCTGCTTCCTGAGTGGACAGTGTGATTTCACAGAAGTGTGATTGACTTGGAGTTGCATTGTGTTGTTTAAAGGGGTACTCCGGTGGAAATCTTTTTTTTCTAAATAAAATGGTGCCAGAAAGTTAAACAGATTTGTAAATTACTTCTATCAAAAAATCTTAATCCTTTTAGTACTTTTTAGCACTAACACTAATTAAGTGTTCACTTTATTTTTTGAGCAGTATATATATATATATATATATATATATATATATATATATATAGTCATGGCCGTAAATGTTGGCACCCCTGAAACTTTTCTAGAAAATGAAGTATTTCTCACAGAAAAGGATTTCAGTAACACAAGTTTTGCTTTACACATGTTAATTCCCTATGTGTGTATTGGAACTAAACCAAAAAAAAAGGGCGGGAAAAAAGCAAAGCGGGCATAATGTCACACCAAACTCCAAAAATGGTCTGGACAAAATTATTGGCACTCTTTCAAAATTGTGGAAAAATAAGATTGTTTCAAGCATGTGATGCACCTTTAAACTCACCTAGGGCAAGTAACAGATAAAAAGGAGAGAAGTTCACTTAGTCTTTGCATTTGCATTGTGTGTGTTCTACACTAAGCATGGACAACAGAAAGAGGAGAAGAGAACTTTCTGAGGACTTAACCAAAAATGTGGAAAAATATCAACAATCTCAAGGTTACAAGTCCATCTCCAGAGATCAAAGATTTGCCTTCGTCCACAGTGAGCAGCATTATCAAGAAATTTTCAACCCATGGCACTGTAGATAATCTCCCTGGGAGTTGACAGAAAAGAAAAATTCATGAAAAGTGTCAACACAGGATAGTCCGGATGGTGGATAAGCAGCCCCAAACAAGTTCCAAAGATATTCAAGCTGTCCTACAGGCTCAGGGAGCATCAGTGTCAGCACAAACTATCTGTCAAAATTTAAATGAAATTAAACGCTATGGCAGGAGACCCAGGAGGACCCCACTGCTGACACAGAGACATAGAAATGCAAGACTACATTTTGCCAAAATACTCTTGAGTAAGCCAAAATCCTTCTAGGAAAACGTCTTGTGGACAGATGAGACCAAGATAGATCTTTTTGGTAAAGCACATCATTCTACTGTTTACCGAAAACAGAATGAGGCCTACAAAGAAAAGAACACAGTACCTACAGTGAAATATGGTGGAGGTTCAATGATGTTTTGGGGTTGTCTTGCAGCCTCTGGCACCTTGAATGTGCCTTGAATGTGTGCAAGGTATCATGAAATCTGAGGATTACCAATGGATTTTGTGACGCACTGTACAGCCCAGTGTCAGAAAGCTGGGTTTGCATCCGAGATCTTGTGTCTTCCAGCAGGACAATGACCCCAAATATAGGTCAAAAGCACCCAGAAATGGATGGCAAAAAAGCGCTGGAGAGTTCTGAAATGGCAGCAATGAGTCCAGATCTAAATTCCATTGAACACCTGTGGAGGGATCTTAAAATTGCTGTTGGGAAAAGGCGCCCTTCCAATAAGAGACACCTGGAGCAGTTTGCAAAGGAAGAGTGGTCCATCATTCCGGCAGAGAGGTGTAAGAAGCTTATTGATGGTTATAGGAAGCGACTGATTTCAGTTATTTTTTCCAAAGGGTGTGTAACCAAATATTAATTTAAGGGTGCCAATAATTTTGTCCAGACCATTTGTGGAGTTTGGTGTGACAATATATCCAATTTGCTTTTTTTCCTCCCTTTTTTGGTTTAGTTCCAATACACATGAAGGGAATAAACATGTGTATAGCAAAACGTGTTACTTCATTTTCTAGAAAAATGTCAGGGGTGCCAACATTTACGGCTATGACTGTATGTGTATACATGACGGCTATGTACTATCGGGGTGTGACGTCACGAACACGGAAGCTCCAAGCTTTCTTATTCCAAACGTCGAGGCACCACTCCTTTGGATAGGGGGTAAGATGTCTAGGGGCGGAGTGCTCCTTTAAGGACCATTTTGGCCCTCAGAACAATTATCATTTTTGAGTTTTCATTTTTTCCTCCTCTCCTTTTAAGAGGCATAACCCATTGGAGGGCTTGTTTTTCCCAATTGTGTTTTTTAATGACACCTTTCATTTCACCATAAAACCAAAAAACTTTTTTGTATGAAAATATTTTTTTTATAAAAAAAATCGGCAATTTGACAACTTTTGGGTGGTTTGGTTTTTACACTGCACATTTTATGGTAAAAATGATACATTATCTTTATCTTTTGTAACAAAATTGGTACACATAAAATTATCCTTTTCTGACCCCTATAACTTTTTTATATTTCTGTATAGGGACTTTCATATGCAATCATTATACAGTGACTCCTAGACCTACGATGGCCTCGACATACGATAATTTCAACATGCTATGGTCTCTCAGAGGCCATCGCATGTTGAAGGCAGCATCAACATACAATGCTTTTTTATGTCGGGGCCATCGCATAAACGGCTATCCGGCAGCGCTGACTGCTTCAGCTGCCGCCGGATAGCCGTTTACGGTGCCCCGTGAGCTCCGGTGATGGTCACTCACCTGTCCTCGGGGCTACGGCGCGTCCTCTTCGGGATCCTCTGCATCGTCGGCGCTCTCCATCGACATCATCACGTCGCTGCACATGTCGTCCCGTCATCCAATAGGAGCGGCGTGCATAGCGACATGATGACGGCGACGGAGAGCACGGTTGCCGGGGAAGCAGAGCCTTGTTGGAGTGTCGAGGACACCTCGGGGACGCGGCGACAGCGATGGACGGCGAAATTTTTGCACTTTTGTTTTTTCCTCCTCCCCTGTTAAAAATCATAATACTTTAAATTTTGCACCTACAGACCCATGTAAGGGCTTGTTTTTTGCATCACCAATTGTACTTTGTAATGACATCAATCATTTCATCACAAAATCTACAGTGAAGCCAAAAACACCCCATTTTGTAACTTTAGGGGGCTTCCGTTTCTACACAGGGCACTTTTTTGTCAAAAATGACACATTATCTTTATTCTATCTATACCCAATTATATTTATTCTATCTATACCCGCTTTATGTAGGTTTTGTTTTATTTTACTACTTTCAGGTTTTTCAGTTTTTGCATTTTCGTTTTTTCCTCATCACCTTCTAAAAATAATAACACTTTCAATTTTGCACCTAAAAATCCATATGGTGGCTTATTTTTTGCGCCACCAATTCTACTTTGTATTGACGTCAGTCATTTTAGCCCCAAAATCTATGGCGAAACGGAAAAAAAAATCATTGTGCGACAAAATGGAAGAAGAAACGCCATTTTGTAACTTTTGGGGGCTTCCGTTTCTGGTATAAATGACAAATTATCTTTATTCTGTCGGTCCATACGGTTAAAATCATACCCTACTTATATAGGTTTGATTTTGTATTACTTCTGAAAAAAATCATAACTACATGCAGGAAAATTTATACATTTAAAATTGTATTATTCTGACCCTTATAACTTTTTTATTTCTCCATGTACGGGGTAATATGAGGGCTTTTTTCTTGCGTTTTGATCTGAAGTTTTTATCGGTACCATTTTTGTTTTGATCTGACTTTTTGATCGCTTTCTATTCATTTTTTTATGGTATAACAACTGACCAAAAATACGCTTTTTTGGATTTTGGAATTTTTTTGCGCATACCCCATTGACCGTTTGGTTTAATTAATGATTTATTTTTATAGTTCGGACATTTACGCACGCGGCAATACCATATATGTTTATTTTTATTTTTTATTTCAACAGTTTTTTTTTTTTTATTGACAAAAGGGGGGTGATTCAAACTTTTATAAGGGAAGGGGTTAAATGATCTCTATTAAACATAAAATGTTTGTCTGGCAGGTTCTGTTTGGGCCAGAAGAAACCCTGGAAAAATTTTCATTTTGGTCTAAGCCGAATAGCGAAGAAAAGAAAAAGTGGACAACTCTGATTATAGAAGGCGCCCCCCTGTGAAGATGTCTCCTGTGGGTCCTGAAACAAAACTACACTGTAAACATTTATACGGTCTGCAGAGCGCTTGTGTACAGTGGTAGCTACCACCATGTGGTCGCTGTATTGGGGAATATTGATCTTTGTATGAACATAGAACACACTGACTTAACTGGGACACTGACAGCCGGTCACCCACACTAACTGGATGGTACATAGTAATAGTGTGGGCAACCCTGATTATAACAATGCATAGTGCATTCCCTAGCCCTGAGTGCACTGCTATGCCCTAGATGGTGTATTAGTGTACCAGTGCACTTGGGGCTAAGGAACAAAAGAAGATCATTTACAAAGCGACTATGTAAACAGGGCTAGACGCGTTTCAGGGTTATGTGGTGTAACCCTTTCCTCAGTAGTCATGACTACTGAGGAAAGGGTTACACCACATAACCCTGAAACGCATCTAGTCCTGTTTACATAGTCACTGGCACAAATGCTATTTGTGATCTGTGCCCACTACTAACGGCCAGTTACCTTTTGTGAACCATTGGACTGCATTGTATCCAGTCCAGCACTTGCCCGGTCCAACGATTACAAGTCCAACTCTGGTGCAGAGTTTCCAGCTCTAACATCTGCTGACGTCACACGCCGGCAACACGAGGTGAGCTCCTCGTACTCAGCGTGCGGTCTCCGGTTCCATCCAGCCAGCATTGAAGCCCAGCGGTGAGGATTCTTCCATCTCCAGCACCTGCCAGCACCAATGGTCTCCCGGCATCGAATCCTCTAAGCGGGACCGCCGCTTAGAGGATTCTGTGCATTAAACCATTTAGGCACCGTGACAACATCACTTGATTCCAGTGTGAACTGCCCGAGTTGTTACAAAAAGGACGGGTAACATAATTTTCAAATTTCAAATTGCTACAAACTGTCTAATAATATAATAAGGATACATTTCCCCTTAAAATAAGGATACATTTCCCCTTAAAATAAGGATACATTTCCCCTTATGTGGGAATCAGCCAATTAAGCATATAGGCTTTTCCTACTGCTTGTTCTGTGCAACAAGTATCTGCTTGTCACAAATAGGCATTTGCTCGTTGTACACAATATGCCAGTGATACAATCTTATTCTATGTATACTTAGTATCAATTGACTGCCTGTAATTTTATGTGTTCTCCACACAAGTGCCATGTGAGGAGTAAGTTTTTATATTGTGATATTTTAATAAACCTATTGCATTATTATTGAAGCACGATCCAATTATTTATTTTATATTCATCAATTTTATACTCATCAGTCCTATACATTATATTTATAATCATTTATAGCCTATTCTTATCTCTAAATTTATACAATTTATATACTCACCTAGAAGGTCCGGGCAAACTATTTTGTTTCTGGTTTCCTCTTTTCTGCAACCGATGTATAGTTGCATGCCCTAGTTTGACCTTGGTGTGTATTACTAATTGTGAGCTGCAAACACATTTTTTTCATGTTTTGTACTGTGTCACACACTAGAACTAGTGGGCTCAGCTGTATCAGTCACCAAATGATTTTGTACTGTGTGACTTGTCTTGCATTCTCTTCTGAACGTGGCAAAGCTACAAGTTTTCTTTGTCAGAAAGAGGGATTTAATCCATCAAAAAACAAAAACAAGTGGTATTTTCTGTATAATCGATTGCCAGAACATGAGAATTCATTCAATCACAAGCAACATTATTGGAGTTGGAGGAAGCTTCATACATCCATGGACTCCCAATTGCAGAAAAGTTTGGACAGTGAAACCCAAAAATGTACTGCTTTATTAGAAAGACTTCTAGATGTTACGTTATTTCTGGCATCAAGAAATTTGGCATTTCGGGGAAGCTCTCAAAGATTTGGAGACTTGTACAATGGGAATTTCCTTGGTGTACTGGAATAGATAGCACACTCTGAGCCAATGCTACAGGAACATCTGGAAAAAGTGAAGAAAAGACAAGAAAGTGGAAGAAAACTTCATGCTCATTATCTATCTTGGGCAATCCAAAATGAGTTCATAAATATATGCGGGAAACATGTTTTGGACACCATACTGTCTGAAAGGAGGAATGTGATTTATTTTTCTCTAATATGTGATGCCACACCAGATATATAACATACTGAACAAAATGTTATTGTTCAAAGGTATGTGCATAGAGATCCAGAGACTAATAATTGGATTATTCAAGAAAGGTTTATTACATTTTTTTTTACTTTACCCAAAAGACCGGTGAAGAAATAGCAGAAAAGCTGTTATTGAGACTGGCAAAGCATGGAATTAATCTAAATAATTGCAGAGGTCAAGGATTTGACAATTGTGCAAATATGTCTAGAAAGAACAAAGGAGTTAGAGCACACATACAAAAGAAGTTTCCAAAAGCTATATTTTGTCTTGTGCTTCCCATTCTTTGAACCTTGTTGGTGTACATGCCACTTCCTGCTGCACAGATGTGATTACATTCTTTGGATGTGTCAATCGTTAATACGTACTGTTTAGTGGAAGTCCACAAAGGTGGAAAATTTTGAAAGAGGAAATTGGAAGTTCACTGCATGCCTTGAGTGACACCAGATGGAGTGCCAGAGTGGAAGGTGTTCGCCCAGTTTCTTTAAAGGGGTACTCCGCCCCTAGACATCTTATCCCCTATCGAGAGGATAGGGCATAAGATGTCAGTTCGCAGGGGTCCCGCCGCTGGGGACCCCCGGGATCTCGGCTGCAGGACCCACCTGTTGTGGCTTCCGGCAGCGCTGAAGGTCTCATGCTAACGCCTCACGACCACGGTGACTTGCGATCGTGACGTCGCGACTCCGCCCCTGAGCGACGTCACGCCCACCCCCTCAATTCAAGTCTACAGGGGGGCGTGACAGCCTCCTATAGACTTGCATTGAAGGGGGGGGTGACATCACATGGGGCTGAATCGTGACGTCACGATCTCACGTCACCATGGTCAGGAGCCGAAGCCTCCAGCCTTTCCGGAAGCCGCAACAGGTGGGTCCTGGAGCCGAGATTCTGGGGGTCCCCAGTGGCGGGACGACCCCCGCGATCTGACATCTTATCCTCTATACTTTTGATAGGGGATAAGATGTCTAGGGGCGGAGTACCCCTTTAAGACTTCAGGCATCATTGAAGCCTTAGAAAAAGTAATTGAATCCCAAAGACTTTAAAGTGAGGCTCATTCTGAAGCAATGGGACTGAAAGATTATTTTTTATCTTTTAAGGCTGTCATACTTGCAACATTCTGGTTAAAAGTTCTGCAGAGTTTTGAAAAGAGAAACAAGATTCTCCAATCTAGATCTGTTTCAATGGAAGTCGGAAGATAAAATCTTAAATCTCTTTCCTTGGAAATGTGACAGGTGGGCAGATTTACTTTCTGAGGCCAAACTTGTGGCTGAAGAAATGGGGATACCGAAGATCCTGTAAGCACCAAGGTGGCTGAATAGGCCAAGAAAACAGCAGCCAGATAAATGTATTGAACCAGAAGAAGCGGAAACGGACTTCAAGATCAAGGTTTTCTTTGTGGCACTTGATTCTATAATTAGTGAGTAGAACCAGCGGTTTCAATCAATGGAAAAGGTTTGCTGTCTCTTAACTCCTATTTTGAAATTAAGAACTCTTTCAGATGTGGAATTGGTAAGCTCCTCAGAAAAGCTGATCTCTAACTACTCTGAAGATCTCTCATGCTCTCTAGTAGGTGAACTACAGAATCTTCATAAGGTATATGATGCCACTTTTGCAAAAGACTTGGCTCCTCTTGACTTGCTGAACTCCATTCTTCAATTACAGCTTGAAGGAATATTTGGAGAAACATGTATTGCTCTCAGAATTTTCACCACAATTCCACTCTCTGTTGCTCTCCCACTGGTAATGGGATCGCGCGGATTTCCGCCATTAACCCCTCAGATGCCATGATCAATACATATCACGTCATCTGCGGCAGTGCGTTTATTTGAATGGATGATTGGATTGCTCACAGCGCTGCCGCGGGGATTTGATCATCCTGCATGGCTGCCGGAGGTCTCCTCACCTGCCTCCGGCCATCTCCATGGGTCTTCTGCTCTGGTCTGAGATCAAACAGACTAGAGCAGGAGATAGCCGACAACACTGATCAGTGCTATGCCCTATTCATGGCACTGAACAGTATTAGCAATCAAGTTCTTGCTATAAATAGTCCCCTATGAGGACTATTAAAGTGTAAAAAAAAAGTAAACATATGTAAAAAATCCACAAAAAGAAAACTTACATAGTGGCACCGATACCTGAATGATTCCAGCTCCACAAGATGGATAGTATCACACCTGAACGCGCACCAGAATAACTCAGCTGACGGCGGTGCTAGGATGATAGGAAACCCAATCAGTGTAATGAATAATACAAAGAAAAACAGGCGTCTTGCACTCACCGTCCAAATTCTGATCAAACAGCTTCCATCTCGGGCTGGTTCGTCCGGCACATCAGGCAAGGATAGAGTGGGGCGCTCAGAGGCGACTGCCGGCGGTTTCACGCACACCAAATATGTTAAAAATCCCCTCCCCATAAAAAATTTAAATAATGAGTTTTTCCCATTTTACTCCCAAAAAAGCGTGAAAAAAAATTAATAAACATATCGTCGCATGTGTAAAAGTCTGAACTATCAAAAGATATTATTAATTATCCCATACAATGAACGTCGTAAATGTAAAAATTAGCCCTCATACCTCCCCGTATATGGAAAAATTAGAAAGTTATAAGTGGTCAAAATAGGGCAATTTCAAACATACAAATTTTGATAAAATAGTTTGAGATTTTTTTTAAGCGGTACAATTATAGAAAAGCATATAACATGGGTATCATTTTATTTGTATTGACCCACAGAATAAAGAAAACATGTCATTTTAACCGTAAAGTGTACAGCATAAAAACAAAACCTTCCAAAATTTGCTAAATTGCATTTTTCTTTTCAAAGTTCCCACATAAATAATATTTTATTTGATTGCGCCGTACATTTTATGGTAAAGTAAGTGATGTAATTGCAAAGTATAATTGGTGAAGCAAAAATACAAGCCCTCATATGGGTCTGTGGATGGAAATATAAAAGAGTTAGGATTTTTAGAAGGCGAGGAGGAAAAAACAAAAATGCTAAAATAAAATGGGCCTGGTCCTTAAGGCCAAAATGGGCATGGTCTTTAAGGGGTTAATGAAGTGATTTATGCGATCAAATTGTGGCTATATTTGGGTTCATTGTAAATCAAATTTTTCCTGAAATCCGTAACAAATTCAGATTTGTCAGATTCCTAATCTGTACTGCAGCACAGTATAACTGTCAGCAATACACTGGCATACAGCCTGTGCGATCCAGCCTAGGCAGATAGGAAGCCATCAGCTGGCCTCCTATTGCCATGGCAACCAGCAAGATTCTGGGAGCCCAATCCCGGTCTTAGCAGCTGGGACGGGACCCCCCCCCCCCCCGCTGTGATTGACAGCCAGGTCCCGTCACACTGAGCAGGATATCACCAGGACGTATGCATTTTCACCTTAAGGTCTCAAAACTATTTTTGTTTTTGAACTTTAGTTTTTTCCTCCTCACCATCTAAAAATCATGACGCGTTTAATTTTGCACCTACAGATCCATATAAAGGCTTGTTTTTTGCATCACCAATTGTACTTTGTAATGACATTACATATTTTATAACATAATCTGTGGCAAAAAGAAAAAAAACTGTAGGGTGAAATAATTTTAGGGCTTCCGTTTCTATGCAATGCATTTCCTGGTAAAAATGACACCTTATCTTTATTCTGTAGGTCTATACAGTTACAGTGATACCCTATTTATGTAGGTTTTCTATATTTTACTACTTTAAAAAAATGATAACTACATGCACCAAAATTAGTACCTGATCTTATCAGCTGCTGTATGCTCCACAGGAAGTTATTTTCTTTTTGAATTTCCTTTCTGTCTGACCACAGTACTCTCTGTTGACACCTGTTACGCCGAGCGCTCCGGGTCCCCGCTCCTCCCCGGAGCGCTCGCAACATCCTCGCTACGGCAGCGCCCAGGTCAGATCCACTGACCGGGTGCGCTGCGATACCGCCTCCAGCCGGGATGCGATTCGCGATGCGGGTGGCGCCCGCTCGCGATGCGCACCCCGGCTCCCGTACCTGACTCGCTCTCCGTCGGTCCTGTCCCGGCGCGCGCGGCCGCTCCCTAGGGCGCGCGCGCGCCGGGTCTCTGCGATTTAAAGGGCCACTGCGCCCTTGATTGGCGCAGTTGTTCTAATTAGTGTGTTCACCTGTGCACTCCATATATATACCTCACTTCCCCTGCACTCCCTCGCCGGATCTTGTTGCCATCGTGCCAGTGAAAGCGTTTCCTTGTGTGTTCCTAGCCTGTGTTCCAGACCTCCTGCCGTTGCCCCTGACTACGATCCTTGCTGCCTGCCCCGACCTTCTGCTACGTCCGACCTTGCTTTTGTCTACTCCCTTGTACCGCGCCTATCTTCAGCAGTCAGAGAGGTTGAGCCGTTGCTAGTGGATACGACCTGGTTACTACCGCCGCAGCAAGACCATCCCGCTTTGCGGCGGGCTCTGGTGAACACCAGTAGTAACTTAGAACCGGTCCACTAGCACGGTCCACGCCAATCCCTCTCTGGCACAGAGGATCCACCTCCTGCCAGCCGGCATCGTGACAGTAGATCCGGCCATGGATCCCGCTGAAGTTCCTCTGCCAGTTGTCGCCGACCTCACCACGGTGGTCGCCCAGCAGTCGCAACAGATAGCGCAACAAGGCCACCAGCTGTCTCAACTGACCGTGATGCTACAGCAGCTACTACCACAGCTTCAGCAATCATCTCCTCCGCCAGCTCCTGCACCTCCTCCGCAGCGAGTGGCCGCTTCCAGCCTACGACTATCCTTGCCGGATAAATTTGATGGGGACTCTAAGTTTTGCCGTGGCTTTCTTTCACAATGTTCCCTGCACTTGGAGATGATGTCGGACCAGTTTCCTACTGAAAGGTCTAAGGTGGCTTTCGTAGTCAGCCTTCTGTCTGGGAAAGCTCTGTCATGGGCCACACCGCTCTGGGACCGCAATGACCCCGTCACTGCCTCTGTACACTCCTTCTTCTCGGAAATTCGAAGCGTCTTTGAGGAACCTGCCCGAGCCTCTTCTGCTGAGACAGCCCTGCTGAACCTGGTCCAGGGTAATTCTTCCGTTGGCGAGTACGCCATACAATTCCGTACTCTTGCTTCCGAACTATCCTGGAATAATGAGGCCCTCTGCGCGACCTTTAAAAAAGGCCTATCCAGCAACATTAAAGATGTTCTGGCCGCACGAGAAATTCCTGCTAACCTGCATGATCTCATTCATCTAGCCACTCGCATTGACATGCGTTTTTCCGAAAGGCGTCAGGAGCTCCGCCAGGATATGGACTTTGTTCGCACTAGGTGTTTTTTCTCCCCGGCTCCTCTCTCCTCTGGTCCTCTGCAATCCGTTCCTGTGCCTCCCGCCGTGGAGGCTATGCAAGTTGACCGGTCTCGCTTGACACCTCAAGAGAGGACACGACGCCGCATGGAGAATCTTTGCCTGTACTGTGCCGGTACCGAACACTTCCTGAAGGATTGTCCTATCCGTCCTCCCCGCCTGGAAAGACGTACGCAGACTCCGCACAAAGGTGAGACAGTCCTTGATGTCAACTCTGCTTCTCCACGTCTTACTGTGCCTGTGCGGATATCTGCCTCTACCTTCTCCTTCTCTACTATGGCCTTCTTGGATTCCGGATCTGCAGGAAATTTTATTTTGGCCTCTCTCATCAACAGGTTCAACATCCCGGTGACCAGTCTCGCCAGACCCCTCTACATCAATTGTGTTAACAATGAAAGATTGGACTGTACCATACGTTACCGCACGGAGCCCCTCCTAATGTGCATCGGACCTCATCACGAAAAAATTGAGTTTTTGGTCCTCCCCAATTGCACTTCCGAAATTCTCCTTGGACTACCATGGCTTCAACGCCATTCCCCAACCCTTGATTGGTCCACAGGGGAGATCAAGAGCTGGGGTACCTCTTGTTTCAAAGACTGCCTTAAACCGGTTCCCAGTACTCCCTGCTGTGACCCTGTGGTTCCCCCTGTAACCGGTCTCCCTAAGGTCTATATGGACTATGCTGACGTAATTTGCAAAAAACAAGCTGAGACTTTACCTCCTCACAGGCCTTATGACTGTCCTATTGACCTCCTCCCGGGCACTACTCCACCCCGGGGCAGAATTTATCCTCTGTCCGCCCCAGAGACTCTTGCTATGTCTGAATACATCCAGGAAAATTTAAAAAAGGGGTTTATCCGCAAATCCTCCTCTCCTGCCGGAGCTGGATTTTTCTTTGTGTCCAAGAAAGATGGCTCCCTACGTCCTTGCATTGACTACCGCGGACTTAATAAAATCACGGTAAAGAACCGCTACCCCCTACCTCTTATCTCTGAACTCTTTGATCGCCTCCAAGGTGCCCACATCTTTACCAAACTGGACTTAAGAGGTGCTTATAATCTCATCCGCATCAGGGAGGGGGACGAATGGAAAACTGCATTTAACACTAGAGATGGACACTTTGAGTATCTGGTCATGCCCTTTGGCCTGTGCAACGCCCCTGCCGTCTTCCAAGACTTTGTTAATGAAATTTTTCGTGATCTCTTATATTCCTGTGTTGTTGTGTATCTGGACGATATTTTGATTTTTTCTGCCAACTTAGAAGAACACCGCCAGCATGTCCGCATGGTTCTTCAGAGACTTCGAGACAATCAACTTTATGCCAAAATGGAGAAATGTCTGTTTGAATGTCAATCTCTTCCTTTCCTAGGTTACTTGGTCTCTGGCCAGGGACTACAAATGGATCCAGATAAACTCTCTGCCGTCTTAGATTGGCCACGCCCCTCCAGACTCCGTGCTATCCAACGTTTTTTGGGGTTCGCCAATTATTACAGACAATTTATTCCACATTTTTCCACCATTGTGGCTCCTATCGTGGCTTTAACCAAGAAGAATGCCAATCCTAAGTCCTGGCCTCCTCAAGCGGAAGACGCTTTTAAACGGCTCAAGTCTGCCTTTTCTTCTGCTCCCGTGCTCTCCAGACCTGACCCATCTAATCCCTTCCTATTGGAGGTTGATGCCTCCTCAGTGGGAGCTGGAGCGGTCCTTCTACAAAAAAACTCTTCCGGGCATGCTGTTACTTGTGGTTTTTTTTCTAGGGCCTTCTCTCCGGCGGAGAGGAACTACTCCATCGGGGATCGAGAGCTACTGGCCATTAAATTAGCACTTGAGGAATGGAGGCATCTGCTGGAGGGATCAAAATTTCCAGTTATCATTTACACCGATCACAAGAATCTCTCCTATCTCCAGTCTGCCCAACGGCTGAATCCTCGCCAGGCCAGGTGGTCTCTGTTCTTTGCCCGTTTTAATTTTGAAATTCATTTTCGCCCTGCCGACAAGAACATTAGGGCCGATGCTCTCTCTCGTTCCTCGGATGCCTCGGAAGTAGAGTTCTCTCCGCAACACATCATTCCTCCTGACTGCCTGATCTCCACTTCTCCAGCCTCCATCAGGCAAACTCCTCCAGGGAAGACCTTCGTTTCTCCACGCCAACGCCTCGGAATCCTCAAATGGGGTCACTCCTCCCACCTCGCAGGCCATGCGGGCATCAAAAAATCCTTGCAACTCATCTCTCGTTTCTATTGGTGGCCGACTCTGGAGACGGATGTTGTTGATTTTGTGCGGGCCTGCACTGTCTGTGCCCGGGATAAGACTCCTCGCCAGAAGCCTGCTGGTCTCCTTCATCCTCTGCCTGTCCCCGAACAGCCTTGGTCTCTGATTGGTATGGACTTTATTACAGACTTACCCCCATCCCGTGGCAACACTGTTGTTTGGGTGGTCGTTGATCGATTTTCCAAGATGGCACATTTTATTCCTCTTCCTGGTCTTCCTTCAGCACCTCAGTTGGCAAAACAATTTTTTGTACACATTTTTCGTCTTCACGGTTTGCCCACGCAGATCGTCTCGGATAGAGGCGTCCAATTCGTGTCAAAATTTTGGAGGGCTCTCTGTAAACAACTCAAGATTAAATTAAACTTCTCTTCTGCTTATCATCCTCAATCCAATGGGCAAGTAGAAAGAATTAACCAGGTCCTGGGTGATTATTTACGGCATTTTGTTTCCTCACGCCAGGATGACTGGGCAGATCTTCTTCCATGGGCCGAATTCTCGTACAACTTCAGAGTCTCTGAATCTTCTTCCAAATCCCCATTTTTCGTGGTGTATGGCCGTCACCCTCTTCCCCCCCTCCCTACTCCCTTGCCCTCTGGTTTGCCCGCTGTGGATGAAATAACTCGTGATCTTTCCACCATATGGAAAGAGACCCAAAATTCTCTCTTACAGGCTTCATCTCGCATGAAAAAGTTTGCCGATAAGAAAAGAAGAGCTCCCCCCATTTTTTCTCCCGGAGACAAGGTATGGCTCTCCGCTAAATATGTCCGCTTCCGTGTCCCCAGCTACAAATTGGGACCACGCTATCTTGGTCCTTTCAAAATCCTGTGCCAAATTAATCCTGTCTCTTACAAACTTCTTCTTCCTCCTTCTCTTCGTATTCCTAATTCCTTTCATGTCTCTCTTCTTAAACCACTCATCATCAACCGTTTCTCTCCCAAACTTGTTTCTCCCACTCCTGTTTCCGGCTCTTCGGACATCTTCTCCGTAAAGGAGATACTGGCCTCCAAGAAGGTCAGAGGGAAAACTTTTTTTTGGTTGATTGGGAGGGTTGTGGTCCTGAAGAGAGATCCTGGGAACCTGAGGACAATATCCTAGACAAAAGTCTGGTCCTCAGGTTCTCAGGCTCCAAGAAGAGGGGGAGACCCAAGGGGGGGGGGTACTGTTACGCCGAGCGCTCCGGGTCCCCGCTCCTCCCCGGAGCGCTCGCAACATCCTCGCTACGGCAGCGCCCCGGTCAGATCCACTGACCGGGTGCGCTGCGATACCGCCTCCAGCCGGGATGCGATTCGCGATGCGGGTGGCGCCCGCTCGCGATGCGCACCCCGGCTCCCGTACCTGACTCGCTCTCCGTCGGTCCTGTCCCGGCGCGCGCGGCCCCGCTCCCTAGAGCGCGCGCGCGCCGGGTCTCTGCGATTTAAAGGGCCACTGCGCCCCTGATTGGCGCAGTTGTTCTAATTAGTGTGTTCATCTGTGCACTCCATATATATACCTCACTTCCCCTGCACTCCCTCGCCGGATCTTGTTGCCATCGTGCCAGTGAAAGCGTTTCCTTGTGTGTTCCTAGCCTGTGTTCCAGACCTCCTGCCGTTGCCCCTGACTACGATCCTTGCTGCCTGCCCCGACCTTCTGCTACGTCCGACCTTGCTTTTGTCTACTCCCTTGTACCGCGCCTATCTTCAGCAGTCAGAGAGGTTGAGCCGTTGCTAGTGGATACGACCTGGTTACTACCGCCGCAGCAAGACCATCCCGCTTTGCGGCGGGCTCTGGTGAACACCAGTAGTAACTTAGAACCGGTCCACTAGAACGGTCCACGCCAATCCCTCTCTGGCACAGAGGATCCACCTCCTGCCAGCCGGCATCGTGACAACACCTCTGTCCATTTAAGAAACTGTCCAGAGTGGGATAGGTTCGCTATGGGATTTGCTTCCACTCTGGACAGTTCCTAAAATGGACAGAGGTGTCAGCAGAGAGCACTGTGGTCAGACAGAAAGTAAAATCAAAATGAATAGAACTTCATGTGGAGCATACAGCAGCTGATAAGTTCTGAAAGGATTAAAACAAATTTAATAGAAGTAATTTACAAAATCTGTTTAACATTCTGACACCAGTTAATTAAAAATTGAAATTGAAAAATGTTTTCCAGTGGAGTACCCCTTTAAATGCAGAGTTAACATATATGCGGCACTATAGATATAATAGCTTTAGGTAGTAAAACATGCAGTGTACAGTTCCTAAAAAAAAACTCTAGCAATATGAAATTAAATATAGGTATGTAAATATATATATATATATATATATATATATATATATATATTAACCTCTTAAGGACAGAGCCCTTTTTCACCTTAAGGACTCGGCCATTTTTTGCAAATCTGACCACTGTCACTTTAAACATTAATAACTCTGGGATGCTTTTAGTTATCATTCTGATTCCGAGATTGTTTTTTCGTGACATATTGTACTTTAACTTAGTGGTAAAATTTTTTGGTAACTTGCATCCTTTCTTGGTGAAAAATCCCAAAATTTGATGAAAAATTTGAAAATTTTGCATTTTTCTAACTTTGAAGCTCTCTGCTTGTAAGGAAAATGGATATTCAAAATAATTTTTTTTTATTCACATATACAATATGTCTACTTTATATTTGCATCATAAAATTGATGAGTTTTTACTTTTGGAAGACACCAGAGGGCTTCAAAGTTCCGCAGCAATTTTCCAATTTTTCACAAAATTTTGAAACTCGCTTTTTTTCAGGGACCAGTTCAGGTTTGAAGTGGATTTGAAGGGTCTTCATATTAGAAATACCCCATAAATGACCCCATTATAAAAACTGCACCCCCGAAAGTATTCAAAATGACATTCAGTAAGCATTTTAACCCTTTACGGGTTTCACAGGAATAGCAGCAAAGTGAAGGAGAAAATACACAATCTTCATTTTTTACACTCGCTTGTTCTTGTAGACCCAATTTTTGAATTTTTGCAAGGGGTAAAAAGGAGAAAATTTTTACTTGTATTTGAAACCCAATTTCTCTCGAGTAAGCACATACCTCATATGTCCATGTTAATTGTTCAGCGGGCGCAGTAGAGGGCTCAGAAGGGAAGGAGCGTCAAATGGTTTTTGGGGGGCATGTCACCTTTAGGAAGCCCCTATGGTGCCAGAACTGCAAAAAAAACCACATGGCATACCATTTTGGAAACTAGATCCCTCAGGGAACGTAACAAGGGGTAATGTGAACCTTAATACCCCACAGGTGATTCACGACTTTTGCATATGTAAAAAAAAAAAAAAATTTTTTACCTAAAATGCTTGGTTTCCCTAAAGTTTTACATTTTTAAAAAGGGTAATAGCAGAAAATACACCCCAAAATTTGAAGCCCAATTTCTCCCGATTCAGAAAACACCCCATATGGGGGTGAAAAGTGCTCTGTTGGCGCACTACAGGTCTCAGAAGAGAAGGAGTCACATTTGGCTTTTTTGAAGGAAATTTTGCTCTGGGGGCATGCCGCATTTAGGAAGCCCCTATGGTGCCAGGACAGCAAAAAAAAAACACATGGCATACCATTTTGGAAACTAGACCCCTCGGGGAACGTAACAAGGGGTAAAGTGAACCTTAATACCCTACAGGTCTTTCACGACTTTTGCATATGTAAAAAAAAATACAAAAATTTACCTAAAATGCTTGGTTTCCAAAAAAATTTACATTTATACAAAGGGTTAAAGCAGAAAATACCCCCCAAAATTTGAAGCCCAATTTCTCCCGATTCAGAAAACACCCCATATGGGGGTGAAAAGTGCTCTGTTGGCGCACTACAGGTCTCAGAAGAGAAGGAGTCACATTTGGCTTTTTGAAAGCAAATTTTGCTCTGTGGGCATGCCACATTTAGGATGCCCCTATGGTGCCAGGACCGCAAAAAATACCCACATGGCATACCATTTTGGAAACTAGAGCCCTCGGGGAATGTAACAAGGGGTTAAGTGAACCTTAATACCCCACAGGCGTTTCACGACTATTGCATATGTAAAAAAAATTAAAAAAATGTTACCTAAAATGCTTCTTTTCCCAAAAACTTTACATTTTTAAAAAGGGTAAAAGCAGAAAATACCCCCCAAAATTTGAAGCCCAATTTCTCCCGAGTACGGCGATACCCCATATGTGACCCTTAACTGTTGCCTTGAAATACGACAGGGCTCCAAAGTGAGAGCGCCATGCGCATTTGAGGCCTAAATTAGGGATTGCATAGGGGTGGACATAGGGGTATTCTACGCCAGTGATTCCCAAACAGGGTGCCTCCAGCTGTTGCAAAACTCCCAGCATGCCTGGACAGTCAACGGCTGTCCGACAATACTGGGAGTTGTTTTGCAACAGCTGGAGGCTCCGTTTTGGAAACCATGGCGTACCAGATGTTTTTCATTTTTATTGGGGAGTGGAGGGGGGCTGTGTAGGGGTATGTGTATATGTAGTGTTTTTTACTTTTTATTTTATTTTTTGTGTTAGTGTAGTGTAGTGTTTTTAGGGTACAGTCGCACGGGCGGGGGTTCACAGTAGTTTCTCGCTGGCAGTTTGAGCTGTTGCAGAAAATTTGCTGCAGCTCAAACTTGCAGCCCGATACCTACTGTAAGCCTCCGCCCATGTGAGTGTACCCTGTACATTCACATTGGGGGGGACATCCAGCTGTTGCATAACTACAACTCCCAGCATGCGCTGACAGACTGTACATGCTGAGAGTTTTAGTTTTGCAACAGCTGTAGGCACACTGGTTATGTATCACGGAGTTTGTGACCTTACTCAGTGTTTCAAAACCAGTGTGCCTCCAGCTGTTGCAAAACTACAACTCCCAGCATGTACGGTGCATGGTGTAAGGTGACTGCTGGGAGTTGTAGTTTGCAACAGCTGGAGGCACACCGGTCGTGAAACACTGAGTTAGGTAAAAAAAAAAACTCTAAGTTTCACAACCAGTGTGCCTTCAGCTGTTGCAAAACTACAACTCTCAGCAGTCACCGACAGCCAACGGGCATGCTGGGAGTTGTAGTTATGCAACCAGCAGATGCACCACTACAACTCCCAGCATGCACTTTAGCTGTTTGTGCAAGCTGGGAGTTGTAGTTATACAACAGCTGAAGGTACACTTTTCCATAGAAAAAATGTGCCTCCAGCTGTTGCCCATAAGGGAATGCTGGGAGTTGTGGTGGTCTGCCTCCTGCTGTTGCATAACTACAGCTCCCAGCATGCCCTTTTTGCATGCTGGGAGCTGTTGCTAAGCAACAGCAGGAGGCTGTAACTCACCTCCTGCTGCTGCTCCATCGCAGGCTGTCCCTCGCCGCCGCAGTCGCTCCTGGGGCCCCGATCCCAACATGGACGCCGGGGATCGGGGTCCCCAGCACCCGGGGTCGTCTTCCCGCACCCGCTCACGCCCTCCGGAAGAGGGGCGGAGCGGGTGCGGGAGTGACGCCCGCAGCAGGCGCCCTGATTGGTCGGCCGGTAATCCGGCCGACGAATCAGGGCGATCGTGAGGTGGCACCAGTGCCACCTCACCCCTGCAGGCTCTGGCTGTTCGGGGCCGTCGGAGACGGCCCCGAACAGCCAGTAATTCCGGGTCACCGGGTCACTGGAGACCCGATTGACCCGGAATCGCCGCAGATCGCTGGACTGAATTGTCCAGCGATCTGCGGCGATCGCCGACATGGGGGGGCATAATGACCCCCCTGGGCGATATGCCGTGATGCCTGCTGAACGATTTCAGCAGGCATCCGGCTCCGGTCCCCAACCGGCTAGCGGTGGGGGCCGGAATTCCCACGGGCGTATGGATACGCCCTGCGTCCTTAAGGACTCGGGATGCAGGGCGTATCCATACGCCCTGCGTCCTTAAGAGGTTAAATCAAGATAAAATTATTAATATGTCTCTGGCATCAGATCTCACAGTTCAAACCCTGTTGTTCCAATTTGTATTCCTGCAGTTTGTGAAAATAACACACTGTCTGATGTATCCTCCAATGGGTAATATGTACTCCAATATGTTCATAGAAACACAAAATAGTATATCTGTTGGAGCACTATGGGGGAGATTTATCAAGACCTGTCCAGAGGAAAAATTGCTGTGTTGCCCATATCAACCAATCAGCTCGCTTCTTTCATTTTTGAAAAGGCCTCTGAAAAATGAAAGAAGCGATCTGATTGGTTGCTATGGGCAACTAAGCAACTTTTCCTTTGGACAGGTTTTGATAAATCTCCCCCCCCTGTGATCGTCCCTGTGGAGGAAAAACACTTAAAATTCTGCAGTGATACAATCCTATTCCTGTTAAAGAAAGTCTTTCCTATTTGTTGTAGCGCTGTTGTGAGAGCTCCACTCCTGCTCCTGCAAAGGTCAAAGTCATTTGTATAGCAGCAGAGCTATGCTTTGTAATTCGATCCTAGGGATAGATGTTAGTGAGGACTGTGTCCTGGCTCACCTGTTCCTGTAGTTGCTGTGGTCCTATCTTCGCTGCCACTCTCTCAGCTGGACATAGCGGCTGTCACTACAGGCAAGCCATCTCTCACAGCAAGCGTGTTGTGATGTGAGTCTTCTGCGGCCATCTGTGAAGGAAAGGGCGCGTAGTGTAGAAGATGGAGCGCTCTTTCTGTGCTGAAGCTGGATCGGTGCAGGGGTCTGTGATGAAGTCTGATGCCGATTTGTTTTGGTATGCAGGCTATACGTCTTTCTGGAGGCTTCTCCGTTCTTCAGTAGCTAGCAGATAATGGGGATAGTACTCTTTTTTATGAAATACAGTGGTGTAGCTAAGAAAAGGAAAAAGTGGAATGGAAGGAGGGAAAGGGTTCCATGGAAAACATGGAGTGATGAGTCCAAATCAGTGGATCAGGATCCAAGTTGTTTGGAAGGTGTCAGGTGTCCTTGAAGCTTGCCATGGTGGCACCAGGGCACTAAAGGGGTTGTCCCATCTCGCGCTTTCACTTTTTCAGCCTCCTGCCTGTTTGTGGTCACAAGAGGTTGGCAGAAAGCTGGAAGAAGCTGAACAGGGGAAGTTAATCAATTGGAAGTAGTGTAAACACATTGCAAACTCTGGGAGTTACATAAACAGCATAGCTCATGGAGCTTGGCTGTTCACGCAACTCCTATTAATGTCAATAGTAAATTGCGTAATTTCTCCGCTTTGGCTGCTTCCGGCTTTTCCAATCACCTCTTGTGGCCCCAAACAGATAGGAGCATCCCGAAAAAGTGAAACAATCAATTATGTGTCAATTTGCTATTTACAGTCCAAGATGTGACAGTTTCTGAAGAAAGTTGTCCATTCATGTTTTTTACCTAAAATCAATGCCTGGAAATAGTAATTCCATATCAATTGTTTCATGTTGTTTGCATTTAGCTGTAACATACCAAGTTAATGTCTTAGTAATAAACAAGAGACAGTATTATTCACACTCTTCATTACATTATTCTGTGTTTGAATGCAGCAGCAACTGAGCAAAACATTGGAATAAATGATTTAAATGCAGAAATGCCTGGGTAGTAAACACTGGCTTTTATATAGACAGATGGTGGATCTATGACATCAATAAGTTCAGCATGCTGTGTTATTGATTTAGCCTCCTCGTGTCTAATGTTTCCACTTACCAGGCTATGCAGGTCATTATACTATATACTCAATGAATAGTTCAAATACAATCTTTTTAGGTACATTTAGTTTTCTTAAAAAGAAAAGCTGTAATATAATCTCACCACATAAATGTAACAACTGACAGATTTAATTCTACTGGTTAAACTAAAGTGTAGTGGTGAAAGCTGCAATTTATGTCTATGTTGGTATTGGTAAATGCTTTTATGTACTAATGGAAATAACATCATGAATACATACAATGCATCCCACCTGTTCTTAAGCAATTTATTAAACAAATAACTGAAACATTTCAAGCAATAGACTACAGTAAAAATATATACTTGAATTACTGATAGCTGTGTACTGACCCCTTGCAGACTGACCACACTTGTCTCTATTCATATTGCTGATATCTGTTGTGACAGGTTCAGGGGAAAAGTGAAAGGAGTGTGTATTTTACCCTGGTTCCTGCCTTACATGTTTTACCCTGGTTCCTGCCAGACAGTTCAGATGGCTGTCTGTTCCTGTGAGTAACCAAGTGTACAATGTTTTGGTTGGGAGCTGTGCACTAGGCTCTGCTCAGTAAGCTGTAGATGTATAGTTAGTAGATAGCACAGGTTTTCTTTTATACTGTTTATGTGTTTTCTTGTATTTGGAGAAAACAAAACTGATTGCGGACAGTTGTAGCATACTTGGCTGGAATGAACTGTATTTGTGTGCCAATTTGCCAGTCTATCCGAGGAGACAGCAATCCTGTGAGCTAATCCCTTACATTGTGCCCTGACCACTGTCTGATTACTGACTATGGCCTATTTCCTGTATGCTGCCTATATCAGTGTTTGTTACTCATATTGGATTCTGATCTGATTTGTTTCATTTTAGTTAATTGAAAAAAAGGAGGGGAGAGTGAAACCTTATTCCATTTAAATGGAGAGTGCCTCCTTATGTTTTTAGATAACTCTGTTAGCAATAGTTGCTTCTTCTGTTAACACATTGAAATATTTTATCATATCTGGATATTTTCCTACCCTTGGTGATGGAAAATATAGATTTTTATTAAAGACAGGAGACGAGCATTATTCTAAATTCTTTCTTTACTGAATTGATAGCAGCAAACAAAGAGTTAACAAGAAAAAAGTTGAAGCAGTACATTAAGTCCAGTATTTAATCAGTAATGGTACAGTCCAGGTGAATATAAGGACCCCTCATGTGAAGCCCCTCCTCTTTCTTTGATGAAGTGGGAGATGAGAATAATATAAAGCTGAAGGTCTTGTGTTGAAAACAGAATAAATGGAACTGGAACCAATTGCAGGTCAACTTAAGGATGAGTGATCCATTATATAAGAAGGAATTACCGGAAACACAGAGTTGTAATTTGTTTAGGCTGAAAGAAACAAACAAAAATCGCAAATATATTGGGTTGGTACATGGGAGGGATAATGCTCTTTTCCTGTCTTTAATAAAATCTATATTTTCCATTACCAAGGGTAGGAAAATCTCCAATTTTATAACAAGACAGGAGACTCTTTTAAAGCTTTAAAACTTTAAATGCTTGTTTAAAGCTTATACATTAATGAAAATATATACAATCATAAATCTAAAGTGAAAATAAAGACATAGAGACGTGTGGGTCTAAAATAAGATGTTTTCAATGTGAATTCTGATAATCAATAAGCAGCTTTCAATGTATCTGCCAAACAGCCTCCTGCTTATCTAACTTTAGTGGACATGGCACTTCTAGTTAAATGGGCCCCACAAACGGAAGTCTTGATACCTACTAGAGACATGACTTATCTGATCCACCTAGCTAAAGTTGGAGAAGGTATCGGCAAATGAGGTCTGCGAAAGGAGATAAGTAATTGAGAAGTCGAGCGACTCCTAAGAGTTTCTGTTTTTATTTTGTAAGACTTCAAGCAAGGAACATATAAATTTTCTTGATGAGGAAAAGCTGGGTAAAAAAACATTCAAAGGTTTGTCTTAGTTTGTTTAAAAATATAACTCTTTGATGGTAAAATTGTCTGTGAGAAATATCTACAGCTCTAACGTTTGAGACTCTTAAAAGAAATGAGACATGATAACATTGTGAGTTTATAAGATAATTTTAATCGTATGGAATCATTATCTCCCCATTAATTGATCAAATTTAAGAGTACCGTGACATCCCAAGTAGATTAATATCTAGGAGCAGGGGGTCTTCTATATTTAATACCATTCAATAACTTGCACATTAAAAGGGTGTTTTCCTAACTGTAAAGTGTTCACTGGTGCATGGTAAAGATAGATGGATTAAAGATTAACATTAATAGTATGATAGCTTTACCAGCATCAAAAGAATCTGAAAGGAAATTGATGACTTGAGTTATAGATGCATGTATGGGATTCAAATCCCGTTGTATGCACCAATTAGACCAAATTTTCCAGGCTTATCCATAAGCTGACCTGTACTTGGAGCCCACGCTTCTGAGAGGATATATCTAGCTGATTGTGAAAGATCAAAATCAGATTCTGATGACCTGAGATGAACCAGGCTACTAGAGACAATTGTTCTGACAAAATCAGAGGATGTGGATTCCCTGACAGATCTATTAGGATGGATTTATGAATTGGCATGATGCAAGGAAAATCTATAGACATTCCCAGAATCTGAGGGAACCAAGATTGGGTCGCCATATAGGGTTATCAGGAAAATCATCGATTTCTGTAATTTGGTAATAGGAGAATTCTGGGAATTAATGCAAATTGTGGAAATGCATAAAGGGTCTCTGATTGCCAAAGTTGAAGTAATGCATCTGTGCCGAGAGATTCTGGGTCAGGACACCAACTATAGAATCGTGGAAGTTGGCGATTCAGACTGGATGTGCACAAGTCTAGATGAAGAGTACCCCAGAGAGAATTGAGTTGATTGAAAGCAAGAGGATATAGTCTCCAATTGCTGTTGTCAATTAGGAAACAAGAGTTCCAGTCCGTTATGGAGTTGGACAAACCTGGGAGGTATTCTGCTTTCAAAATAATGTTTTGATTCAGACAAAAGTGGCAACAATATTTTGTGATGTTGGCTAACATTTTCGATTTGGTACCTACTAGTCGATTGATGTACAGTACCATAGGAATGTTGTCCATCTGCAGTAGAATACAACAATGTGACATGTCTTTGGCGAAATTCTTGAGGGCAAAAGAACCCACTAAAAGTTCTAAACAGTTGATATGAAGAAGGGATTCTTCTTCGGATCATTTTCCTCTTGTGGAAAGTGTACTGCAGTGAGCACCCCAACCCAGATGACTGGCATTCGATTCTATGATTATATCTAGAACTGAACTGAAGTTGGCTTTGCCATTCCAAGCCTAAATATGATGAAGTCACCATAGAAGCTCTTCTTTGGTATCTAAAGTAAGGGACATCTCATCTGAATAACCCAAGCCATTTCTCAAATGTTGAGCCTTGAAGTGCCCTGTAGTGAAGAGGTGCTGGGATGATTGCTTGAATGGAAGTAGAAAGTAACCCTACAATACAATGGCTCATTTATTGTTTGTTCAAAAGGGATGGTATTGAACTCAAAATTATTTATAATTTCTTGTGGGAACACTTAGTATTGACCAGGAATCCTAACAATTCCACTTCTTTTGAGGGTTCGAGAACTATTAGAATTCCGAAACTGGCAAGTAAGGTTAGTGTCCAATGTAAGTGAAGATGAATGAGATTTAAAGAATTGTTCATGATGAGAATATCATCCAGATATATTATAAGATGAACTCCTCGAGCCCTCAAAATAGCTATTGCTGGTTTCAATAATTTTGTAAAGCACCAAGGGGCTGAGGATTGACTGAATGATAGGCTGGTGAATTGCCACTTTGACCTTCCCATAAAAACGGGAAGTACGGTAGAGACATATGGTGCATAAGCATCATGAGATAGGTAGCTTTGAGACCTATCTTGGCCAGCCAGTCGTTTTGTAATAATAGATCTCCTAAAATATGTATTCCCTCCATCTTAAAATGATTGTAAAGAACAAAATTGTTTAAAATGTTAAATTTATTTACTGGTCTATGACCTGTGTCTTTCTTTTTCACCAAGAATAGATTGCTCAGGAAAACTGGAATATTGAAGGATATTGGAATTAGGGCACCTTTGGAACATAGTTCCTTGATTTGTATTTGAATGAGGTTGTGATCTGATTTTGAAAATATCAATGGTTGAAGTACTTGAGTTTGAACAATGGGACAAATAAATTCTATTTGATATCCTTGAACCATGTTCAAAATCCAAGTGTCTGAAGATATCGTTGACCTGACATGGAAAAAATGTGCTATTATCCCTCCTACGGTGTCATACACTGTGCTCCGGCCGCTAGTACCGGCTGTGAGCGCATGGTCCCTGAATCCCCTGCCGGCGGGGCTTGGATTCGCATCGCGGGATGTGCCCGCTTGCGAGTCCCAGCCGTTCACTCACCATGCTCCGCTGCCGCCTCTTCCTCTGTGTCTCAGCTCCGGTGCACGTCCCCTTCTCCTAGAGCACTCGCGTGCCAGAGCGCTGAAATTTAAATGGCCACTACGCCCTTAATTAGTTGTTGCACCTGACACCACATTATAAGTCACTGCACCTCCCACACTTTCCAGCCAGATCTTCAGTGCCATTTGCCTGAAATGAAGCGTTCCATATTGTCTGTTTGCCTTGCCCGTATTCTGACCCTTCTGCTATGTTATTTGAATCCGCCTGCCTTGACCTTCTGCTAAGTCCGACTACGCCTCTGCTTAGACTCCGCTCCCCGATACGGCCCATGTCATCAGCCACACAGGTCAGTGGATCCACATCAAGCATCGTTACCATGGGTATTTGAGAAGAATATGGGAGGAACACTTACCTGTAGGGGGTCTCGATTGTTGGAAGCCTCTATGGCCCCTAGCCCTCCATGGACGCCCTATGCGTGAAAAGAAGGGGGGGTTGGTTGAATAGAAAGCTGTGATAAAGAGAAGTTATCTGGTCTAGGTGAGGGAAGACCTCTGTATGGATGTCTGACTTATTTTTTTTATCTCTTCAATGTATGAGTCCATAAACAGATCATTTTCAGCAGCGGGGTAGAGTCTGAAGATGCCAAATGGATTAATTGCGGATCCAGTTTCATTAGAGGGGATCACTTCTGCTCCATACATATAGAGGCATTGCATAAAGCACATTGTGCCCAACCCAATGCACTCAAATTTTAATTTGTTCCTGGCCCCTGACCGCAGGTGTTTAATCTCATCCATGTCAAAGTATGGATTCCTTGAACTACCCAGAATGACAGTAACAGAGAATTCGTCACCCAATATATCCTCTCCTTCCTCAGAAATGTCCTCATATTGTGATTCATCATTGTGAAATATCAGCCTCATTAGGGGAGGAATGAACAGGTGAAGTAGGGAAGGAGGTAGGCTTTTTCTTTGGAAGAGGCCTTAGATGCCCGCTTATGGTATACTTCCTCTGGGGCCGAGGGTCTATAAGGGCCTAGTACGGAAGGAGGTAGGCTTTCTCTGGGAAGAGGCCTTAGCTGCCTGCTTATGGTATACTTCCTCTGGGGCCAAGGGTCTATGAGGTAGGAGGATATTCGCATTTTCGTGAATATTTGCTCTCCAGTCTTATACAGTAAATAGTATAGGAGCCTTCTTTAGACCCCAAGCTGGAGGCAGGGAGGAATGAGATCACTGGGATGTGTTCTGTGTGAAAAAAATTAACGAATATTCGTAATTACAAATATATAGCTCTATATTCGCCATATTCGTGAATATGCGAAATTCACGATAAATATTCAAATTGCGAATATTCGCGCTCTAAACTAGTAACTTTATCTGCCAAGATAAACATGTATCTATTATATGCAAAAATTTTGCTTCAAAGATATAATGTGCTGTCGTACCAGCTATGTAGTTTATTCTGTATTGTGTACATGCAGGGGTTTCTACATTGATTGTACCATATGCGCAGTTAATGTGCAATTTAGGGAACATGTCCATTCGGTGAAGTCTGGTAAGGGCTGCCCAAGGCTCATTCCACATGTTAGAAATGAACATCATGGATATACTAGCTGCTGTTTTCTTTCTTGGCTTGGAAAGGGTTAATGCCAGAGAGGGTACAGACAGGCATAAAACACTCTTACAACATGAAGCTAAGATTATCCTAGAAACTAATGCTCAGGGTAACCTGGGCTTGAATGATTGGTTAGATCTCAGTATTTTCTTATAATACCTTCTGTACATAATTGAGTTATCTATCTTGTTTTCTATACACTGTGTTTGTTTTTAATGTGTTTTTAATTCACTTGTAGTTACGCCCTTCACACCACACGTCACAATGGGAGGTGTATTTACCTGCCGTGACTATGGAATGAAGGCTGTCTGAATAAACGCCCTGAAGGGCCATGAAACAATTGTCACTACACCTGTGTGTTACTGCGATGGCATCCCGCGATTGTACAGTCTGCATCCACCGAAAATAAAGAAGCTTGTTTCACCTAAAATGTTAGTGCCTCCTTACCTTTTCCTCTCTACTGTTTGATGCTGCTGTGTTCCTAAGGATTGAGCACCTCGGATAGTGGGAACGGGCACCTGCTAGCCCGCAGTATCTTGCAAGACTGCTCATTGTCTGAGACTGAGGAGTATTCACTGATACAATTAGACGTCTGTGCCAGTGCTATCTCTTAGACTGTACATTCAATAAAGCATGCCTAGCTGAGCCAAACAGCCTGCTGCCAGTATTTTGAATACCTACAATGGTTTGAAATAAGATCATGAATGAGTTGCACATGAAAAGGTAATAATACAATTTACAAAGTGTCGTGAGAGCGGAATTAATCACAAAGTGGTAACTTCAGCTCAGTAAACACTTGCATCTAGGCTAAAATTATATGGATATGACAAAATAACCTAGTGCCACTTCAATATTGTCTTTTACCTTAAAATAATAATTCATGTTGATAATCTATCATTTGTGATTTTCTGGCCTGTGGATGAAAATGATATGCCAGCTATAATCTGTTTGCAATTTCACACTTACGTGAGATCTTGTTAGTATGCTCTGTGCCTGCTTCTTCTGAGATTCCGAGAGTAACTCTTGTATTAATGCAAACTCTGAATGGAATCAAGCTATTTCATTTTACTTTCATATTAATAATTTCACTGGTTAATGTTGCAGAGGATTTTAAGCTGGTGCATTTGGCGATGAAGTTTGCATATCAACAAGAGCTTTTTGAGTTGTCTTGCTCAAACTGCCAGTACATCTAGCTTAAATGGCCTCCTCTTTTAGAAACTTTTCTATTATACTTGACAAAATACACTTTGCATTAAAAGCAAATGTACTTTGCTGACACAAGACATTTCAGGAAAAATAAATAAAAATTCCAATATTGAATGTTCATGGTAAGAGTATTTCAAGAGCATTGTTTAGAATGAAAATGTAATTTAAATATATTTTTGATCTTTTTCATTTTAATGGAGAATGATGCTGCAAGGCAAAATGCAAATGTATTGGTAGCAGACCAAGCGTATCAGTCTCAATATGTTAACAGCCTCCCGGGAGATGAAAAAAAACTTTTACAGCAGGCAACTTACCTCCCCAAAAATGAAATGTCTTATTTTAATGGACACAATAGTAAAGCATTTTGATACTTAAGCAAAACACATTTGTTTCTAGTTCAATAGGGATATGAAAGGGAAAGCTATTAAATACATTTGAGAATGGACAAAAAAGTATATATTCGTATTGCTATATACCAGCAAGGTACAGTAACCCCCCGACATGCGATGGCCCCGACATATGATCAAATCGACATACGATGGCCTCTCAGAGGCCATCACATGTCGATGTCAGCATCGACATACGATGCTTTTATATGTTGGGGCCATCGCATTAACTGCTATCCGACAGCGCAAAATGCTTAAGCTAATGTCGGATAGCAGTTTAAGCATCCCGGACAGGTTCACTTACCTATCCCCACTGCTCCGGGTCCACTTCGCGATCCTCCGGCGTCTTCTGCATCTTCTCCGGCGTCCCGGCCTCCCTTTCCGGCGTCGTTATTACGTCGCTGCGCACGCCGTCCTGGCGCAGCAACGTAATAACGTCACCAAAAAGCGAGGCCCGGACATCGGAGAAGATGCGGAAGAAGCTGGAGGATCCCGAAGAAGATGCCGGAGCAGCAGGATAGCATCGGGAGCCCCTGGGACAGCATCGGGAGCAGTGAGGACGCGGTCCGGAGCGGCGGGGACAAGTGAGTATTAAATGCACTTTTTACATTGCACAGATCCCTCAACATACGATTGATTTGACAAACGGTGGGTCGTTTGGGGCGAATTACCATCGCATGTTGATGGACCACTGTACAACGAGAATCTCCTTGGCAGCCAAAATCAATAAGCAAATATAGTTCGGAAAAGAACTGGGGTACCTTTTAAAATATAGCTTTTAATACGTGCTCATTAAAAGATCGCTAGATTAACTATAAGTACACACAAAAATTATAAGAAAATAGAGTAAAATTCACAATTACTCATAGGACCAAATATTTCAAGATATGCCTACTGATCATCATAATTGTACTGCTGCATCCAGCAGTATACAATAATGCTGCATCCAGCAGCAGACAATATTTTATTTCAACATCAGTATATAGGATAAAACTGTCCCTGTCCCAACGCGTTTCCGTGTGTGGGACAAATAAGTATGTGACCCTCACACTTCATCAGGGGACCATCAAGCAACAGAGGTGCATAATAATTTGCACCCTAAACCTTAGTTTTGAAACATCTGTATGTCACAATAAGCTGAAACAGGACTTATTAATATATAAAGTCCAAAAAACACTCTCATATATTCCCCCCTTCAGGGTTAATGACAAAAGCGATCATGGCAAGTAAAATATCATCTTCTCTGTACGCCCACAGTGTGCTGAGGGGATCGGATAGTAAGACTTGCAAAAAAGAAAGGAAAACACCACCACTGTAAAGAAAATCTTCTGTTTAGCAAAACTTATCACATTGCAGGGTTTCAGAAAAGCATAGTGTACAGCAGAGGTTAATACTCACGATCCCTTATGGCATGTGTGGCATAGGAGATGAGATCTAGGTAACAGATAAAGACACAACCCATTGAGTAACTATAGTTTCACCAAGCCAGGATTTAAATCATCCAATTCGACAATCTAGTTGTATAGGTATGAAGGTAAACGATTGCGCATACTTACAAATGTCCTAGTGTAGTATATTTTACTCTGCAGTGGCAGAGTGTGCCGGTCTGGTGTCCGGCAGGCACACTCAATGTGCGCGCCAGCATCTCTGTGCACTGCACTGCACAGCCTGTTGCCGTCATAAGGGTCCGGTCCCTATGACGCAATTACTAGCCTAACTACCCCTTTCTGTCGGGTTTAGAGTGTGGAATGACGCAGGAGTCAGCAGCGCTTTATTTTCTTAAAGTAACAATCACTCTGATTATGGTAATAGGAACGCAAAAATAAAAATAATAAAGAAAGGGGAAAGCCTCCACTCTCACATAGATTATCAAAAGTTAGTATGACAAAATTCCACATAACTAAACTGTTAATGAATGGTAGTAGTCATTAGCAAACGTCTTGAAGCAAGGTAATCTAGGTGAAATTATAGAACATATCACAGAACTGAAGCACTTATATCTGTATAGGGGCCAATAGATGATGGTAACGATTAGCAACCATGAGTTGTCCCAGTTCTAGGGCAGTGGCAACAATCAGCAGCCACGGGACTTGTGACCAAAGAAGTGTATTGATATACCTCAGACATAAAACATCAACTGCTAATGATTAATAATCATCCATAACAACCATCAAAGATATAGTATTAGTGGTTCATAGTTGTCCATAGCAACCATCATTGATGTAGTGTGTTAATACTAAATATATCATATATCCAAGCCCGTGACACATAGATAAAAATAAAGACTGCTATGCGGTGGTAACCCAAAGCAACCAAAATGTATCCCAAGCCTTGAACACACAATCACATGTGCCAGCTACTACATGGTTTTAAAACCAAGACAGCCACAAAAGGAAAAAGTATGGATAGGGGTAACCCATAGTAACCACCATATAAAGAGAGGGTAGTGGACACAGAGGCCGCGAATCTGGATTACCCTATGTTGGTCAGGGAGGGGAGTAATCAACAGGGGCCTAGGGAGATCTATCTTCCCCTAGATGATACCTACACTATGAACCCTGAACCTAGACGGCATGGACGTCCTTAAAAGGATGGTACAGTAGGGCGGGAACCTCCTAGTGCACCCTATTGAACCCTGCTATGGGTGGCTGTAGAATAAAAGATCCACTGGGATCTCCCCTGGCTACCTAGCCTACCACCCATAGGATGATTCATGGTCTCGATATCCACATAGATGCCTAAGCGTGGGGTGCTATGAAAAGGATGCAAAATTGAACTGTTCATTTAGACCCTGAGGCGCCATTGTTTGTAGCCAAAAAATCCATTTGCACTCCCGCTGCAAAAGCACCTTATCCCAATCTCCCCCTCTAGTAGGGGGTTTAATAAGATCTATGCCCACGAAACTGATCTGTTGAGTCTGGCCCTGATGGTACGTGTTCATGTGGATAGCAATCGGAGTGTCCCTATTGTTGCAGATATCACCGACATGCTCTAAGATCCTTCGGCGAAACTCGCGGTAGGTTTTCCCTACATATCTTTTGCCACATGGGCGGATGCTAAATAAATAACTCCACGTGAGCTACAGTTGATGAAATGTCTGATGGGTATGTGTCTATCAGAAATTTGGTAATCAATCACCTAGTTTTGGAAATATATTTACATGCCCTACAGTGGCCGCATTTAAAGCAGCCCTGTATAGAGTTGGCTCCAAGGCACCTATAGAGTGCCTCAGGGCCTAAATGAACAGCTCAATTTTGCGTCCTTTTTATAGCACCCCATGCTTAGGCATCTATGTGGATATCAAGACCGTGAATCATCCTACGGGTGGTAGGCTAGGTAGCCAGGGGAGATCCCAGTGGATCTTTTATTCTAGAGCCACCCACAGCAGGGTTCAATAGGGTGCACTAGGAGGTTCCCGCCCTACGGTACCATCCTTTGCCGTCATAATCCGATATACTGTATTTTTACAAATATCATACAACCTATTGGACATTAATGCCTCTATAAGTTGTTTACTATTAGAAGCCTTTTCTATATTGGTTCTAAACTTCTTGCCTTTTAAACTGCTAGTGAATATTGGGTTATATTATGTATTAGTTAAGTATTACTGAACTGCCATCTTTATCCCTTTACATGACTGACTAAATTCTGGCAACATGACAACATTTTTCTCTCCCCAGGCAGTACAGTCTTGGCAGCCTCAAGCTTGTCTCCTCAATTCCTACTGCCAAATTCTCTCTCTTGTCCTTAATGGCGGCTCCATGCTCCAATTACTACTGGTACTTCGACAACTATTCCTCTATCTCATCCACTAGACCTCAGTGCTTTTTGACTATGATTGATGGGGCACATTAGCTCAACTGTGAATCCAAGCTATAAAAGGCAGAAATAGGCCAATTGCTCTGCATTATGTGGAGGAAGCCTCTAGAGAAGCAGTTGGCAAATTGAGGTATTTTGAGTTCTTTATCAAAATCTCAAACTACACAGCAAACTGAAATTATTAGGCTTATTTGCTGAAATTGTCAAAACTCTTTGCCTTCTTATCTCTGCTTCTATAATAAAAAGGTTTATTCTGCACACTTGTGATCCTTGTGATTTTAACAGCTATTGCATAAGTAAATCCATGAAATCATCTAAAAAATCTAATTAATGTACAACATTTTGAGTATCCTCTAGTAAAACAGTCTGACAATATACGGTCACAGTTAAAAAGGAACAAAACAAGTTTTTAAGAGAACATCTGTTTTTTTTTATTTTTATAAAGTGATGCAATATTAAAAAAGTTATGCAAATTATATGACCCAAAGTAAAAGTAAATCCTAATGCAGAGAACACATCAAGTATTAATATAATTCTTAATTACTTTTTGTAAAAAGAATTTAAAATATTTTCTACAATATATTGTACTGAGCTTAACTGATGTTAATAGGGGTATTCCCATCTGGACATTATATATGCATGTATGTGCATAGAATTCACATGCCAGAGGTTAGTAAGCCAAAAACAGCCAAACAGCCTATTTCACTGAATGTTACTTAACCCCTAGCCTGCTGAGTAGGCATGGAGCAGCAGATCGCCGAACGGACAACGAAGAGGCAGGTGAGGACCCTCTCTTCATCCAGTAAGCTGATCGGGACATTGCTGATAGTTTGACTTTCATTTTAGACTCCGCAATCAACTTTGATCGCAGTTTCTAAAGGGCATCGGCCAGATTGGCATTAGCATTAGCCGTGGGTCCTGCCTTCCCATAGCAATTGGGACCCACCGGATTTAACCCATTCTCCGCTGGTGAGAATGGTTTAAAACCCATGAACAGGAGCAGGGCGTACATGTACACCCTTGGTCCTTAACCCCTTAAGGACCAAGCCCATTTTCACCTTAAGGACCATCTGGCCACTGTCACTTTAAGCATTAATAACTCTGGGATGCTTTTACTTTTCAGTCTGATTCCGAGATAGTTTTTTTGTGACATATTCAACTTTATGTTAGTGGAAATTTTTCGTTGATAGTTGCATCATTTCTTGGTGAAAATTCTAAAATTTTATGAAAAAATTTAAAATTTAGCATTTTTCAAAATTTGAACCTCTCTGCTTGTAAGGAAAATAGACATTCCAAATAAATTATATATTGATTCACATATACAATATGTCTACTTTATGTTTGCATCATAAAGTTGACATGTTTTTACTTTTGGAAGACATCAGTTCAGCATCAATGTTCAAATTTTAAAAAAATATTTCTAAATCCGAATTTTTCAGGGACCAGTTCAGTTTTGAGGTGGATTTGAAGGGCTTTCATATTAGAAATACCCCATTAATTACCCCATTATAAAAACTGACCCCCCCCCCAAAGTATTCAAAATGACATTCAGAAAGTTTGTTAACCCTTTAGGTGTTTCACAGGAATAGCAGCAAAGTGAAGGAGAAAATTCTAAATCTTCATTTTTTACACTTGCATGTTCTTGTAGACCCAGGTTTTGAATTTTTACAAGGGGTAACAGGAGAAAAAGCCCACCAAAATTTGTAACCCAATTTCTCTCGAGTAAGGAAATACCTCATATGTGTATGTCAAGTGTTCGGTGAGCGCAGTAGAAGGCTCACAAGGGAAGGAGCGACAATGGGATTTTGGAGAGTGAATTTTGCTGAAATGGTTTTTCGAGGGCATGTCACATTTAGGAAGCCCCTATTGTGCCAAAACAGCAAAAAAAAAAACAAAAAAAAAACATGGCATACTATTTTGTTAACTACACCCCTCAAGGCACATAACAAGGGGTCCAGTGAGCCTTAACACCCCACAGGTGTTTGGCAACTTTTCATTAAAGTCGGATGTGTAAATTAAAAAAATAAATCCCAAATTTTCCATTTTTACAAAGGGTAATGGGAGAAAATGCCCCCCAAAATCTGTAACCCCACCTCTTCTGAGTACGGAAATACCCCATGTTAGGACACAAAATGCTCTGCGGGCAAACTACAATGCTCAGAAGAGAACGAGTCACATTTGGCTTTTGAAAAGCAAACTTTGCTGAAATGGTTTTTGGGGGGCATGTCGCATTTAGAAAGCCCCTATGGTGCCAGAACAGCAGAAAAAAAAGCACATGGCCGACTATTTAAGGATAGGGGATAAGATGCCTGATCGCAGAGGTCCCGCCACTGGGGACCCCCGTGATCTTGCAAGCAGCACCCTGTTACAATCAGTCCCTGGAGCATGTTCGCTCCGGGTCTGATTACTTGCAATCACGGGGCCGAAGAATTGTGATTTCATGGCCCCGCCCCATGTTATGTCATGCCCCCTCCCATAGGCTTGCATTGAGGGGGTGGAGCATGACATCACACAGGGGCAGGGCCGTGATGTCACAATGCTCCGGCCCCGTGATCACAAGTAATCAGACCCGGAGCGAACATGCTCCAGGGACTGATTGTAACGGGGTGCTGCTTTCAAGATCACGGGAGTCCCCAGAGGCGGGACCCCCACGATCAGGGATAAGATGTCTTAGAGCCGAAGTACCCCTTTAACACCCCACAGGTGTTTGACGACTTTTTGTTAAAGTCGGATGTGTAAATGAAAACATTTTTTTTTCACTAAAATGCTTGTTTTTCCCCAAATTTTACATTTTTACAAGGGGTAATAGGAGAAAATGCCACCCAAAATGTGTAACCTGTTTCCCATGCCCCATCTGTGGACGTGTAGTGCTCTGCTGGTGCACTACAATGTTCAGAAGAGGAGGAGCGCCGTTGAGCTTTTGGAGAGAGAATTAGTTTGGAATGGAAGTCAGGGGCCATGTGCATTTAAAGCCCCCCGTGGTGCCAGAACAGTGGACCCCACCACATGTGACCCCATTTTGTAAACTACACCCATCACAGAATTGAATAAGGGGTGCAGTGAGCATTTCTACCCCACTGGCGTTTGACAGATCTTTGGAACAGTGGGCTGTGCAAGTGAAAAATAATATTTTTCATTTTCACGGACCACTGTTCCAAAAATCTGTCAGACACCTGTGGGGCATAAATGCTCACTGCACCCCTTATTACATTACATGAGGGGTGTAGTTTACAAAATGGGGTCACGTGGGGTTGTCCATTGTTCTGGCTCTATGGGGGCTTTGTAAATACACGTGGCCTTCAATTCTGAACAAATTTTCTCTCCAAAAGCCCAATAGCGCTCCTTCTCTTCTGAGCTTTGTAGTTCGCCAGCAGAGCACTTTACGTCCACATATGGGGTATTTCCCATATGGGGTTACAAATTTTGTGGGGATTTTTTCCTATTTTCCCTTGTGAAAATGAAAAATTTAGGGTAATACCTGCATTTTAGCGAAAAAAAATGTTTTCCTTCATTTTTCCATCCAACTTTAACGAAAATTCGTCAAACACCTGTGGGGTGTTAAGGCGCACTAAACCCCTTGTTACATTCTGTGAGGGGTGTAGTTTCCAAAATGGGGTCACACTTGGGTATTTATTTTTTTGCGTTTATGTCAGAACCGCTGTAAAATCAGCCAACCCTGTGCAAATCACCAATTTGGGCCTCAACTGTACATAGTGCGCTCTCATAAGCCTTGTTTTGCATCTGCAGAGCATTTTACGCCCACATATGGGGTATTTCAATACACAGGAGAAATTTTGAGGTCTTTTTTTCCTATTACCTCTAGTGAAAATATAAAGTATGGGGCAACATCCTTTATATGTAGTGTACATTTTTCACACTAACAGGCTGGTGTAGACCCCAACTTTTCCTTTTCATAAGGGGTAAAAGGAAAAAAGACCCCCAAAATTTGTAACCCAATCGCCCCCAAGTACGGAAATACCTCAAATGTGGCCCTAAACTGTTTCCTTGAAATACAACAGGGCTCTGAAGGGAGAGAGCGCCATGCGCATTTGAGGACTAAATTAGGGATTGCATATGGGTGGACATAGGGGTATTCTACGCCGGTGATTCCCAAACAAGGTGCCTCCAGCTGTTGCTAAATTTTCAGCATGCCTGGAAAGTCAGTGGCTGTCCATAAATGCTGGGAATTGTTTTTTGCAACAGCTGGAGGCTCCATTTTCATTTTTATTGGTGGGGGGGGCAGTGTAAGGGGGTGTATATGTAATGTTTTACCCTTCATTATGTGTCAGTGTAGTGTAGTGTTTTCAGGGTACATTCGCACTGGCGGGGGTTTACGGCGAGTTTCCAGCTAGGAGCTAGGATTTGACGCAGCTCAAACTTGAAGCAGGAAACTCACTGTAAACCCACCCGTGTCAATGTACCCTGTACGTTCACATGGGGGGGACAAACCTACAGCTGTTTCAAAATTACAACTCCCAGCATGTACTGACAGACCATGCATGCTGGGAGTTGTACTTTTGCAACAGCTGGAGGCACACTGGTTGGAAAACCTTCAGTTAGGTTCTGTTACCTAACTCAATATTTTCCAACCAGTGTGCCTCCAGCTGTTGCAAAACTACAACTCCCAGCATGTACTGATCGCTGAAGGGCATGCTGGAAAATGTAGTTTTGCAATAGCTGGAAGTACACAACTACAACTCCCAGCATGCCGAGACAGCTGTTTGGGCATGCTGGAATTTGCAGTTTTGCAACATCTGGAGGGCTACAGTTTTAGAGAACACTGCAAAGTGATCTCCAAACTATGGTCCTCCAGCTGTTGCAAAACTACAAATCTCAGCATGCCCAGACAGTAAATAATATTATAGCCATCTTTCGACCACAAGCTGCAAGCAGGGAGGGATGATCACTGTTTTTTTTACACAGTACACATCATTGTGATGTGTACTGTAAAAAAAATAAAAAAAGAATATTCGTCATTACAAATAAATATTGCTAGATTCTAAATATTCGCGAAATTGTGAAGTGCCGATATTCATAATAAAATTCGTAATTCGAATATTCACGCTCAACACTACTAAAGAGATGCCTTTTTTCCTTTTTTATTTTTTTTCCTTTTTGTATTAATGTAGATCCTATGATTTGAATATAGCCTGTGTTACACTGATCCTTGTTTCAATATGGCATCTTCTTGTGATATACTTTTCTACTGTTATTAACATAGATACCTAGGTTTAAGGAAAATTAGTCTTGATGAGTGCATATATGGAAGTCTATTCAGACTCATATGCACTATGCACTATGCAGTGCGTCTTTGGTCAGGTGCGCCTCGGGTATCGGCGGGCACATATGATATGCGCTGGCCGATTCACTGATGTGCGGTGACTCATGTAGACGCACTACGCATGCGCAGGCAGTTGGCACTTGCGCGGATCATACTGTTTTGATCCCGGGCATCTATGATGCTCCTGTATCAGCTGACCTATAGTGGTCAGCTGATCGGAACTACACGGTGTGGAGCCACGCAGCCGCAGTTTGGTTGTTTACAAGCGAAGCTGTCACATACGGACGCAAGATTCTTCATGCGATCTATGTGATGAAGATGCAATCGGTGACATGGATCAGTGTAAGTGAAGTCCCGGTGAACACATCTGAAGCGTATATATGTTTTAGATGGCTATTTTCTCATATTTCTTATATTTATATCTTTTGTGTATTTGTATCACTATGGCAACACAGTTTAGCCAATAGGATGTGGCCATTGATTGTAATGATATATGTATAACACCTGTTATGTAACCAATCACAGCATGTTGTGATTCCTATATATATGCACATTGTCACTTTGTTTGATATGTGTTACGCCGAGCGCTCCGGGTCCCCGCTCCTCCCCGGAGCGCTCGCTTCACTCTCCCCGCGGCAGCGCTCCGGTCACGTCCTCTGACCCGGGGCGCTGCGATTCCGCTGCCAGCCGGGATGCGATTCGCGATGCGGGTAGCGCCCGCTCGCGATGCGCACCCCGGCTCCCCTACCTGACTCGCTCTCCGTCTGTTCTGTCCCGGCGCGCGCGGCCCCGCTCCCTAGGGCGCGCGCGCGCCGGGTCTCTGCGATTTAAAGGGCCACTGCGCCGCTGATTGGCGCAGTGGTTCCAATTAGTGTGTTCACCTGTGCACTTCCCTATATCACCTCACTTCCCCTGCACTCCCTTGCCGGATCTTGTTGCCTTAGTGCCAGTGAAAGCGTTCCTTGTGTGTTCCTTGCCTGTGTTTCCAGACCTTCTGCCGTTGCCCCTGACTACGATCCTTGCTGCCTGCCCCGACCTTCTGCTACGTCCGACCTTGCTTTTGCCTACTCCCTTGTACCGCGCCTATCTTCAGCAGCCAGAGAGGTGAGCCGTTGCTAGTGGATACGACCTGGTCACTACCGCCGCAGCAAGACCATCCCGCTTTGCGGCGGGCTCTGGTGAAAACCAGTAGTGGCTTAGAACCGGTCCACTAGCACGGTCCACGCCAATCCCTCTCTGGCACAGAGGATCCACTACCTGCCAGCCGGCATCGTGACAGTAGATCCGGCCATGGATCCCGCTGAAGTTCCTCTGCCAGTTGTCGCTGACCTCACCACGGTGGTCGCCCAGCAGTCACAACAGATAGCGCAACAAGGCCAACAGCTGTCTCAACTGACCGTTATGCTACAACAGTTACTACCACAGCTTCAGCAGTCATCTCCTCCGCCAGCTCCTGCACCTCCTCCGCAGCGAGTGGCCGCTCCTGGGATACGCTTATCCTTGCCGGATAAATTTGATGGGGACTCTAAGTTTTGCCGTGGCTTTCTTTCCCAATGTTCCCTGCATCTGGAGATGATGTCGGACCTGTTTCCCACTGAAAGGTCTAAGGTGGCTTTCGTAGTCAGCCTTCTGTCCGGAAAAGCCCTGTCATGGGCCACACCGCTCTGGGACCGCAATGACCCCGTCACTGCCTCTGTACACTCCTTCTTCTCGGAAATCCGAAGTGTCTTTGAGGAACCTGCCCGAGCCTCTTCTGCTGAGACTGCCCTGTTGAACCTGGTCCAGGGTAATTCTTCCGTTGGCGAGTATGCCGTACAATTCCGTACTCTTGCTTCAGAATTGTCCTGGAATAATGAGGCCCTCTGCGCGACCTTCAAAAAAGGCCTATCCAGCAACATTAAAGATGTTCTGGCCGCACGAGAAATTCCTGCTAATCTACATGAACTTATTCACCTAGCCACTCGCATTGACATGCGTTTTTCCGAAAGGCGTCAGGAACTCCGCCAAGATATGGACTCTGTTCGCACGAGGCGTTTCTTCTCCTCGGCTCCTCTCTCCTCTGGTCCCCTGCAATCTGTTCCTGTGCCTCCCGCCGTGGAGGCTATGCAGGTCGACCGGTCTCGCCTGACACCTCAAGAGAGGACACGACGCCGTATGGAGAACCTCTGCCTGTACTGTGCTAGTACCGAACACTTCCTGAGAGATTGTCCTATCCGTCCTCCCCGCCTGGAAAGACGTACGCTGACTCCGCACAAAGGTGAGACAGTCCTTGATGTCTACTCTGCTTCTCCACGTCTTACTGTGCCTGTGCGGATGTCTGCCTCTGCCTTCTCCTTCTCTACAGTGGCCTTCTTGGACTCTGGATCTGCAGGAAATTTTATTTTGGCCTCTCTCGTCAACAGGTTCAACATCCCGGTGACCAGTCTCGCCAGACCCCTCTACATCAATTGTGTAAATAATGAAAGATTGGACTGTACCATACGTTTCCGCACGGAGCCCCTTCTTATGAGCATCGGATCTCATCATGAGAGGATTGAACTTTTGGTCCTCCCCAATTGCACCTCGGAAATTCTCCTTGGACTTCCCTGGCTTCAACTTCATTCCCCTACCCTGGATTGGTCCACTGGGGAGATCAAGAGTTGGGGGTCCTCTTGTTCCAAGAACTGTCTAAAACCGGTTCCCAGTAACCCTTGCCGTAACTCTGTGGTTCCTCCAGTAACCGGTCTCCCTAAGGCCTATAAGGACTTCGCGGATGTTTTCTGCAAAAAACAAGCTGAGACTCTACCTCCTCACAGGCCTTATGATTGCCCTATCGACCTCCTCCCGGGCACTACTCCACCCCGGGGCAGAATTTATCCTCTCTCTGCCCCAGAGACTCTTGCCATGTCCGAATACGTCCAGGAGAATCTAAAAAAGGGCTTTATCCGTAAATCCTCCTCTCCTGCCGGAGCCGGATTTTTCTTTGTGTCCAAAAAAGATGGCTCCCTACGTCCTTGCATTGACTACCGCGGTCTTAATAAAATCACGGTTAAGAACCGCTACCCCTTACCCCTCATCTCTGAACTCTTTGATCGCCTCCAAGGTGCCCACATCTTCACTAAATTGGACTTAAGAGGCGCCTATAACCTCATCCGCATCAGAGAGGGGGACGAGTGGAAAACGGCATTTAACACCAGCGATGGACACTTTGAGTATCTGGTCATGCCCTTTGGACTGTGCAACGCCCCTGCCGTCTTCCAAGACTTTGTCAATGAAATTTTTCGTGATCTGTTATACTCCTGTGTTGTTGTATATCTGGACGATATCCTAATTTTTTCTGCCAATCTAGAAGAACACCGCCAGCATGTCCGTATGGTTCTTCAGAGACTTCGTGACAACCAACTCTATGCCAAAATTGAGAAATGTCTGTTTGAATGCCAATCTCTTCCTTTTCTAGGATATTTGGTCTCTGGCCAGGGACTACAGATGGATCCAGACAAACTCTCTGCCGTCTTAGATTGGCCACGCCCCTCCGGACTCCGTGCTATCCAACGCTTTTTGGGGTTCGCCAATTATTACAGGCAATTTATTCCACATTTTTCTACCATTGTGGCTCCTATCGTGGCTTTAACCAAAAAAAATGCTGATCCCAAGTCCTGGCCTCCTCAAGCAGAAGACGCCTTTAAACGACTCAAGTCTGCCTTTTCTTCGGCTCCCGTCCTCTCCAGACCTGACCCTTCCAAACCCTTCCTATTGGAGGTTGATGCCTCCTCAGTGGGAGCTGGAGCTGTTCTTCTACAAAAAAATTCTTCCGGGCATGCTGTCACTTGTGGTTTTTTCTCTAGGACCTTCTCTCCAGCGGAGAGGAACTACTCCATCGGGGATCGAGAGCTTCTAGCCATTAAATTAGCACTTGAGGAATGGAGGCATCTGCTGGAGGGATCAAGTTCTCCTGTTATTATCTACACCGACCACAAGAACCTCTCCTACCTCCAGTCTGCCCAACGGCTGAATCCTCGCCAGGCCCGGTGGTCTCTGTTCTTTGCCCGATTTAATTTTGAGATTCACTTTCGTCCTGCCGATAAGAACATTAGGGCCGATGCTCTCTCTCGTTCCTCGGATGCCTCAGAAGTTGAACTCTCTCCGCAACACATCATTCCACCTGACTGCCTGATCTCCACTTCTCCTGCCTCCATCAGGCAGACTCCTCCAGGAAAGACCTTTGTTTCTCCTCGCCAACGCCTCGGAATCCTCAAATGGGGTCACTCCTCCCATCTCGCAGGTCATGCGGGTATCAAGAAATCTGTGCAACTCATCTCCCGCTTCTATTGGTGGCCGACTCTGGAGACGGATGTTGTGGACTTTGTGCGAGCCTGCACTATCTGTGCCCGGGATAAGACTCCTCGCCAGAAGCCCGCTGGTTTTCTTCATCCTCTGCCTGTCCCCGAACAGCCTTGGTCTCTGATTGGTATGGATTTTATTACTGATTTACCCCCTTCCCGTGGCAACACTGTTATTTGGGTGGTCGTTGATCGATTCTCCAAAATGGCACATTTCATCCCTCTTCCTGGTCTTCCTTCTGCGCCTCAGTTGGCTAAACAATTTTTTGTACACATTTTTCGTCTTCACGGGTTGCCTACGCAGATTGTCTCGGATAGAGGCGTCCAATTCGTGTCTAAATTCTGGAGGGCTCTCTGTAAACAACTCAAGATTAAATTAAATTTTTCTTCTGCATATCATCCCCAGTCCAATGGACAAGTAGAAAGGATTAACCAGATCTTGGGTGTTTATTTGCGACATTTTGTTTCCTCCCGCCAGGATGACTGGGCAGATCTCCTCCCATGGGCCGAATTCTCGTATAACTTCAGGGTCTCTGAGTCTTCCTCCAAATCCCCATTTTTCGTGGTGTACGGCCGTCACCCTCTTCCCCCCCTCCCTACTCCCTTGCCCTCTGGTCTGCCCGCTGTGGATGAAATTTCTCGTGACCTTTCCATCATATGGAGAGAGACCCAAAATTCTCTCTTACAGGCTTCATCACGCATGAAGAAGTTTGCGGATAAGAAAAGAAGAGCTCCCCCCGTTTTTTCCCCTGGAGACAAGGTATGGCTCTCCGCTAAATATGTCCGCTTCCGTGTCCCTAGCTACAAGTTGGGACCACGCTATCTTGGTCCTTTCAAAATTTTGTGTCAAATTAATCCTGTCTCTTATAAACTTCTTCTTCCTCCCTCTCTTCGTATCCCTAATGCCTTTCACGTCTCTCTTCTCAAACCACTCATCCTCAACCGTTTTTCTCCCAAATCTGTTCCTCCCACTCCTGTTTCCGGCTCCTCGGACATCTTCTCGGTCAAAGAAATTTTAGCTGCCAAAAAGGTCAGAGGGAAAAATTTTTTTTTAGTGGACTGGGAGGGTTGTGGTCCTGAAGAGAGATCCTGGGAACCTGAGGACAACATCCTAGACAAAAGTCTGCTCCTCAGGTTCTCAGGCTCTAAGAAGAGGGGGAGACCCAAGGGGGGGGTACTGTTACGCCGAGCGCTCCGGGTCCCCGCTCCTCCCCGGAGCGCTCGCTTCACTCTCCCCGCGGCAGCGCTCCGGTCACGTCCTCTGACCCGGGGCGCTGCGATTCCGCTGCCAGCCGGGATGCGATTCGCCATGCGGGTAGCGCCCGCTCGCGATGCGCACCCCGGCTCCCCTACCTGACTCGCTCTCCGTCTGTTCTGTCCCGGCGCGCGCGGCCCCGCTCCCTAGGGCGCGCGCGCGCCGGGTCTCTGCGATTTAAAGGGCCACTGCGCCGCTGATTGGCGCAGTGGTTCCAATTAGTGTGTTCACCTGTGCACTTCCCTATATCACCTCACTTCCCCTGCACTCCCTTGCCGGATCTTGTTGCCTTAGTGCCAGTGAAAGCGTTCCTTGTGTGTTCCTTGCCTGTGTTTCCAGACCTTCTGCCGTTGCCCCTGACTACGATCCTTGCTGCCTGCCCCGACCTTCTGCTACGTCCGACCTTGCTTTTGCCTACTCCCTTGTACCGCGCCTATCTTCAGCAGCCAGAGAGGTGAGCCGTTGCTAGTGGATACGACCTGGTCACTACCGCCGCAGCAAGACCATCCCGCTTTGCGGCGGGCTCTGGTGAAAACCAGTAGTGGCTTAGAACCGGTCCACTAGCACGGTCCACGCCAATCCCTCTCTGGCACAGAGGATCCACTACCTGCCAGCCGGCATCGTGACAATATGCTTGAAAAAGGCAGTTTATTGCCGAAACGTTGCACATGGATGGCAAATAAAGTCTTGTTCCATCTACCAGCCTGAGTCCTCAGCTATTTGGTGCTGTATCCACCCTGAACTTCTACTAAAGAGATGTACGCGTACGTCATGACACCCTGGTACTTAAGGACCCGTGACGTACGCGTACATCATGGAGAATTCCGGCCCCCTGCTGGGGATCGGACCGGGATGCCTGCTGAAATCATTCAGCAGGCATCCCGTGCAAATGCCCAGGGGTTCATCAGACCCCCCCATGTCGGTGATCGTGGCATATCGCAAGTGTCTAGTTTTTATCTGTCTGTGCTTTTTTTTTTTAGACCAGGGTGTAAATATCACATTAATAGGCAGGCATCATACTGTTTATCTTGGAGAAGCAAATATTAACAAGCTATTAAAATATACAAACATTTTGAAATTAGTCACAACATCTAAACTGGCAGTTGTATCTGTCCTGTTTAATTCAGATGGCACAAGTATTATTAATGGAGTATATATGAAATAATGATTTGTTTAGTTTGTGCTAAATGAAGATTTATTTGTGATTGAATTCAATATTTATGGAGAGCTTCCAAGCATATAATGAAAAAATATTTTCAGAGAGAGCTTGGATTATCTTTAATCCATATTTCACACATTATGCTGCTAATTTAAAGGGGAAACCCAGTTACACTGATGATCTACTATATTATACATGCAAGTTAAATTAAAGATGTCCAGTGAAAGACAACTTTTCTCCTATTTGCAGGAATGGGGGGAAAGTGTCTGATTGCAGGGCGTCTGACCACTGGGATTCCCTGTGATCTCCTGAATGAGAGATGAATGTGTACTGTAGATTGCACACACTCCATTCATATTTATAGAAGCACCTAAGAGACAGGAGGGGATATGTTGTCATTCACTGGACAACTTGGGTGTTTTCTTAGAATATTGCTTTGGATTTTTAGTGAGGCTTCAGGCATACCACATACCATACTTGGTGCAGTGCTGTTTGGCATTCCTTGCTGCTCCGGCGCCGTGTTCATGAGGAGGCACGGCCCAGGGACTGGTTTGAGAGGCATTGGGGCAGCTCTTCCAGTGGGTCATTCCACCTTTCGGCACTGGTGTGGGGGCGGTGGTGGTCGCCACTAAGTGCTGCACCATTTTATGGTAGGGATGCTTGGGACCCGCTACTTACAGGTGGCCGTGACATCGCTAGTGGGCTTGCACTTCATGATCATAAATAGTGTTGAGCAGCATAGGCCATATTCGAATTCGCGAATATTCGCGAATATATGGACGAATATTCGTCATATATTCGCGAATATTCGCATATTCGTTATGGTCTCGTTTTATTTTCGCATGTGCGTAAATTCGCGTATGCGAAAATTAACATATGTGAAAATTAGCATATAGAAAATTAGCATGCTCGGAAATTCGCATATGCGAAAATTGCATATGCGAATTTTCGCATATGCGAATTTTCGCACGCCAGTCTCACACAGTAGTATTAGAGCCTTCTTTACACCACACAAGCTGGAAGCAGAGAGGGATGATCACTGTGATGTGTAATGTGAAGAAAAAAAATAAAAAAAACGAATATTCGTAATTACGAATATATAGCGCTATATTCGCGAAATTCGCGAATTCGCGAATATGCGATATTCGCGAATAATATTCGAATTGCGAATATTCGCGAGCAACACTAATCATAAAGTCCACTAACGACCTGTTAGTTTAATAAATGTTGCTGAGAAGCATTAGATCTAGTTGCATGTTATGGATGTGCAACCAAGTCTGTTTTTTCTCCAGTTGAATTCCCATTTGTGCTTAAAGGGGTACTCCGGTGAAAACCTTTTTCTTTTAAATCAACTGGTGGCAGAAAGTTAAACATATTTGTAAATCACTTCTATTAAAAAATCTTAATCCTTCCAGTACTTATTAGCTGCTGAATGCTACTGAGGAAATTCCTTTCTTTTTGGAACACTGATGACATCACGAGCACAGTGCTCTCTGCTGACATCTCTGTCCATTTTAGCAACCATGCATAGAAGATGCATAGAAAATGCATAGAAGATATGTATATGTATATTATTATTATTATTATTATAATAACATCAGCAGAGAGAACTGTGCTCGTGATGTCATCAGAGAGCATTCCAAAAGAAAAGAATTTCCTCTGTCGTATTCAACAGCTAATAAGTACAGGAAGGATTAAGATTTTTTAATAGAAATAATTTACAAATATGTTTAACTTTCTGCCACCAGTTGATTTAAAAGAAAAAAGGTTTTCACCGGAGTACCCCTTTAACCTGCATGGAGACAAATAGAGTTTCTGAGGCTTTCCATGTGCTGCTGTATTGTGTTACCATATGGCAGCATATTATTAAGTAATTTGTTCTTAAAATTATGTTTCTAGGGGACCATATTAGATTTACAAATCTATTCACATGCCTTTATAATTAAAGACATTTTCATTGGATTTCCTTTTCTTTGTGTATACAGAAATAACCGTCAGCTATCAGATTTTATCATTTGTACTTTACTTATACACCATTCAGAAAGAAAGCAAGTAAATATGTGCCAGAAATACATATTTTGATTCTATTATTACTTAAAATCCACCAGAAGAATATAGTGACAGTTGACAAAGTTGAAATGTACGGTAATTAAACTTTAAATAATCTTGTTGACACTTAGTGTGCCACTACTCCAGCAGATTCTGCGTATCACGTATGTGTTCAATGTCAGCTTACAAAAATGTATGTGTTACAAGAAGTCGACTTAGTACATTTAGACATGTATCAGAAAATACAGTAATCTACACATAGAACAATCTTTATCTACTCCCAATGAGGGAGATTTATCAAAACCTGTGTAGAGGAAAAGTTGCCCTGTTGCCCATAGCAACCAATCAAATTGCTTCTTTCATTTTGCACAGGCCTTGTCAAAAATGAAAGAAGCAATCTGATTGGTTGCTATGGGCAACTGCACTGCTTTTCATCTACACAGGTTTTGATAAATTTCCCCCAATGTGTTTATACTGCCTACATTGTCCTACACTGTTACTTAGACTAGTATACAAACAAATGCCACCAATGTCCATAGGTGATGTTATTCAGCTGAAGACATGGTGGCACAAACAAAGGAGAATAGAAAGAGGTCAAGCTGGGGGCCAGGTGAGAACTTTTATTCCCTGTAGGTAGGTATACCAATACACAGTCAGATCTTATATTTCCATTATAACTTAGTATGTTGTTAAAGAAAGTACAGCAAGTCTCCAAGTACCCAGTGAACAATACATCGTTCACTGTCAGACAATAATTTTAAATACCACATACTTTATTCTATGTATAAAAGACTTATTCTTTTTTTCTTTTGTCATCCAGCAACACAGGAGGCCCTCCTGCACTTTGTTCTTGTTGATCCCTGATGCTCTGATAAGATAAGCCCACCTGGCCTGCATCTTATTGGTCCAAGTGGACCACATGACCATGTACCTAGCGACGCATGGGGGCACCAAGCTCCGCTGTATGTTATGGCTGCACTGATCTCTGCCGGATCACTCGGGCTGCTTTGGTGAGCTGCTAGTATGAATGGGGGTTGGGCAGGGAAAAGTGATCCATAAGCTGTCCCTAGAAACACTCTCCCTGCCTACTTGCCCATCCGCCCTAAAGGATGGATTGACAATGGGCGCTGGTCTTTTCCTGCGCTAAAGTGCAATGGCGTCAAGGTCAACAAAACAAATGGAACTGTACATGTAAGAGACAAGTCAGGAACACCGGGAATACAATAACCAGAACAGATATCTAAATACAAACTAGGCAGGATAAAGCATATAAACAAAAAACGGGTCAGGAATATAGAACACTGTTCACATTGGTCACAGAACAAAAAACACTCTACACAAACAGATTCAAGTGCAGAGGATACAGATCAGTGTTAAAGTACATAGAACACAATAGATCAATGGTAATGTAGAGAGGACACTCAAGATCAGTAATAATCTACACTGTGATCAGTGCATGTACTAAAAACTCTATGGATTAGTAATGATGAAAACTGTTACGCCTAGCGCTCCGGGTCCCCGCTCCTCCCCGGAGCGCGTACGGCGTCTCTCTCTCCGCAGCGCCCCGGTCGGTCCCGCTGACCGGGAGCGCTGCACTGTCATGGCCGTCGGGGATGCGATTCGCACAGCGGGACGCGCCCGCTCGCGAATCGCATCCCAGGTCACTTACCCGTTCCCGTCCCCTGCTGTCATGTGCTGGCGCGCGCGGCTCCGCTCTCTAGGGCGCGCGCGCGCCAGCTCCCTGAGACTTAAAGGGCCAGTGCACCAATGATTGGTGCCTGGCCCAATTAGCTTAATTGGCTTCCACCTGCTCCCTGGCTATATCTGATCTCCTCCCTTGCACTCCCTTGCCGGATCTTGTTGCCCTTGTGCCTAGTGAAAGCGTTTTGTGTGTCCAAAGCCTGTGTACCAGAACTTCTGCTATCCACCCTGACTACGAACCTTGCCGCCTGCCCCCGACCTTCTGCTACGTCCGACCTTGCTTCTGTCTACTCCCTTGTACCGCGCCTATCTTCAGCAGTCAGAGAGGTTGAGCCGTTGCTAGTGGATACGACCTGGTCACTACCGCCGCAGCAAGACCATCCCGCTTTGCGGCGGGCTCTGGTGAAAACCAGTAGTGACTTAGAACCGGTCCACTAGCACGGTCCACGCCAATCCCTCTCTGGCACAGAGGATCCACCTCCTGCCAGCCGGCATCGTGACAAAAACATTAGACTTCCTCCTCCAAACATGGAGGGACATCAATACCAAAGCCACACAGACTCCTAGCCAGCAGGCAAACTCCACTGAGTGATCAGGGTACTGGCCTAGAAGGAAACAGAAATGCTAAATACAAGTAAAGACTGGTACAGAACAAGACTAACTCCTAGATAGACGGATAACACTAGGCTCAGGAATTCTATTCTACGTGTCGCAGGAACTAACAATCTCAAAACTGAACTGGCAAAATGCACAGTCTGAACACAAATAAAGGTATATATATATATAACGGTAAAGAACAAACATACACAATACTAAAACCCCACAAATGCACAAAATTTAAGCAGGCCAAAATCTATATAATAAACAGGACAGGTACCCATGGTTAAAACTCAGATAAATACTAATACAGACAAAAGTAAGGTGCATAATAAAACAGTCATGGTCAGAGTAAAGCTCTAAATCACCAGCACCAGTTCCAGCAGAGCTTGGGTTTACATAACCCCACCAGAGCTGCCATAAACAGAAACAGAAAACAGAAAATGACTAAAACACAGAAAAAGGACATTACAGCCGCATGAGAACAGGATGTTTACAACCTGCATTACATTCTACTATGTGTTTTGGTGACCTATTAGTCTGCCTCACTTGGAGTTTTCACTACCAGTTTATGTTGCACCCGGCAGTGTCCCCACCAGAGAATTTAACTGAATGTAACTGTTATCATTGTTTCTGTTATTTAAAATGTTGGGTGTATATTTGACTTTGTACTACCATTCAATAATGTATTTATTGTTCCTTTTTGCATTTCAAGTTATGGTAGCATTTTACTGTAATGTAACTCCTTCCGTCAATTAATGGGCATCCATGTTAGTATGTATTTAAGGTTTGCTGTGACATATTGTAACGCCGAGCACTCCGGGTCCCGCATCCATCCCGGAGCGCTCACGGCGTATCTCCTCCTGCAGCCCTCGGTCTGTCCCTCTGACCCGGAGCGCTGTCACAGTGTCGCCGGCGGGGATGCGATCCGCGTGGCGGCACAAGCCCGCCCGCGGGTCGCATCCCATTCCTCTTACCTCCCTCTGCCCTCTGTGTCCTCCCGGCGTGCGCGGCCCCGCTCTCTAGGGTGCGCGCGCTCCGGCTCTCTTAAATTTAAAGGGCCAGTGCACCATTAATTGGTGCCTGGCCCAATTACCGTGTTTCCTATAAAACATCTTGTTGCCTTAGTGCCCTGTGAAAGCGTTTAGTTTGTTCCCAAACCTGTGTACCCAGACCTTCTGCTGTTGCCCCTGACTACGACTCTTGCTGCCTGCCCTGACCTTCTGCTACGTCCGACCTTGCTCTTGCCTTGTCCCTGTGTACCGCGCCTGTCTCAGCTGTCAGTTGGGGTTGAGTCACTATCTGGTGGAACGACCTGGGGGTTACCTGCCTCTGCAAGTCCATCCCGCTTTGCGGCGGGCTCTGGTGAAAACCAGTAACCCCTTAGACTCCGTTCCCCTGGTACGGCCCACGCCATCACCCCACTGACACAGAGGATCCACCCCCAGTGACCTCGCTGCATACCAGTCCGGATCCTGACAGTAGATCCGGCCATGGATCCCTCTGAGGTCCCGCTGCCTAGTGTCGCTGACCTAACCACGGTGGTCGCCCAGCAATCACAACAAATCGCGCAACAAGGACAGCAGCTGACTCAACTGACCGTTATGCTGCAACAGCTTCTGCCGCAACTACAGCAATCATCTCCTCCGCCAGCTGCTGCATCTCCTCCGCAGCGAGTGGCTGCTCCCTGCTTCCGCCTGTCTCTACCGGACAAGTTTGATGGGGACTCTAAACAGTGCTGAGGATTCCTGTCCCAGTGTTCCCTACACCTGGAGATGATGTCGGACCAATTCCCTACTGAACGGTCTAAGGTGGCTTTCGTGGTCAGTCTCCTGTCTGGAAAGGCCTTGTCATGGGCCACACCGCCCTGGGACCGCAACGATCCTGCCACCGCTACTATCCAGTCCTTCTTCTCAGAAGTACGTAGTGTTTTTGAGGAGCCAGCCCGGGCCCCCTCAGCCAAGACTGCTTTGCTGAACCTCGTCCAAGGGAGTTCTTTTGTGGGCGAATACGCCATCCAGTTCCGTACCCTCGCCCGTACCCTGAGCTATCCTGGAACAATAGCTGGAACAACAGATGTCCTGGCCGCACGAGAAATTCCTGCAAATCTGTCTGAACTTATCCATTTGGCCACCCGCATCGACATGCGTTTCTCAGAAAGACGCCCGGAACTTCGACAGGAAAAGGATCTTGTTCATAACAGGCGATTTCTCTCCCTGGCTCCTCAAAGTCCTTTGCAATCTGTTCCTGTGCCTCGTGCCGAGGAGGCTATGCAAGTGGATCGGTCCCGCCTGACCCTACAAGAGAGGACTTGCCACCGTAACGAGAATCTGTTCCTGTACTGTGCTAGTACCGAACACGTCCTAAAAGACTGTCCTATCCGCCCTCCGCGTCAGGAGAAACGCACTCAATTACTTCACAAGGGTGAGACGACTCTTGGTGTGAATTCTGCCTCTCCACGCCTGACTGTACCTGTGCGGATTTCTCCTTCCACCAACTCCTCCTTCTCAGCAGTGGCCTTTTGGACTCAGGTTCTGCAGGAAACTTTATTTTGGCCTCTTTCGTTAAAAGGTTCAGCATCCCAGTAACCCGTCTCGTCAAACCGCTCTATATCTCTTCTGTTAATGAAGAAAAATTAGACTGCACTGTGCGCTACCGCACAGAACCCCTGCCCATGAGCATTGGACTGCACAATGAAAAAATTGAATTTTTCGTTCTGCCCAACTGCACCTCTGAAGTTCTTCTCGGCCTGCCGTGGCTCCAACGTCATGCTCCTATCCTTGACTAGACCACCCTTCTTTTCACAAACAATGCCTCACATCTGCTCCCACTTGTCAAACCCCTGAGGCTATACCTTTACCGGGCCTTCCCAAGGCTTCCCAGGACTTTTCTGATGTTTTCTGCAAAAAGCAAGCGGAGATCTTACCACCTCATAGGCCTTATGATTGTGCCATTGACCTCCTTCCTGGTACCACTCCGCCCTGTGGCAGGATTTACCCTCTGTCAGCCCCAGAGACTCAAGCCATGTCTGAGTATATCCAAGAGAACCTAAAGAGAGGTTTTATTCGGAAGTCCTCATCCCCTGCTGGAGCGGGGTTCTTCTTTGTTTCAAAAAAGGATGGATCCTTACGACCATGTATTGACTACCGCGGTTTAAATAAAATTACCATCAAAAACCGCTATCCCCTGCCTTTGATCTCTGAACTCTTTGACCGTGTTCGCGGAGCAAATATATTCACTAAATTGGACTTAAGGGGCCCGTATAATCTTATTCACATCCGGAAAGGTGATTTGTGGAAGACCACTTTCAATACCAGAGATGGACATTTTGAATATCTAGTTATGCCCTTTGGGCTCTGCAACGCCCCCGCAGTCTTCCAGGACTTCGTTAATAAGATCTTTCGGGACTTATTCGGGACTTATTGACATCTTGATTTTTTTCCTCTAACTTAGAGGAACACCGTCGTCATGTCCGTCAAGTGCTCCAAAGACTTCGTGAAAACCACCTGTATGCTAAATTTGAAAAATGTCTCTTTGAATGCAACAGTCTTCCCTTCCTGAGTTACCTAGTCTCTGGCCAAGGGCTTCAAATGGATCCAGACAAACTGTTAGCGGTTTTGGATTGGCCATGCCCTTCTGGACTCCGCGCTATCCAACACTTCCTGGGATTTGCCAACTATTACCCACAGTTTATTTCCCACTTCTCCACCATAGTGGCCCCTATTGTGGCCCTGACCAGGAAGAATGCTAATCCTAAGTCATGGCCTCCTCAAGCAGATGAGGCCTTCAATCGTCTCAAAACTGCCTTCGCCTCTGCACCAGTGCTGTCCAGACCTGATCCATTGAAGCAGTTCTTCCTGGAAGTTGACGCTTCCTCAGTCGGAGCCGGAGCCATACTTCTTAAAAAAACGCTACCGGATGTAACATTACTTGCGTTTTTTTCTCAAAAATGTTCTCTCCGGCATCTATTGGAGGGTTCCAAACACCCCATTGTCATTTACACTGACCACAAGAATATCTCGTACCTTCAGTCCGCTCAGCGTCTGAATCCTCGCCAGGCTAGATGGTCGTTGTTTTTTGCCCGCTTTAACTTCGAGATACATTTCCGTCCCGCTGACAAGAATGTCAGAGCTGACGCCCTTTCTCGTTCCTCTGATGCCTCCTAATCTAAAACCCCTCTGCAGCATATCGTACCGCCTGAGTGCCTGGTCTCCTCTGCTCCAGCCTCACTGGGACAAACCCCCCCTGGAAAGACTTTTGTTCCTCCACGCCTTTGCCTCAAGATCCTCAAACGGGGGCATTCCTCTCACCTGGCTGGTCATGCTGGCATTAAAAAGTCCATCCAGCTCATTTCCTGTCTGTATTGGTGGCCTACACTAGAGGGTGACTTTACTGATTTCGTTCGGGCCTGTAATATTTGTGCCCGGGATAAAACCCCTCTCCAGAAGCCTGCTGCACTCCTCCTTCCTTTGCCCGTCCCTGAGCAACCATGGTCCCAAATTGCCATGGATTTCATTACTGGTCTTCCCGTCTCCCATGGCAATACCGTCATCTGGGTGGTCGTTGATCGTTTTTCCAAAATGGCTCACTTCTTTACGCTTCCAGGTCTTCCTTCTGCGCCACAGTTGGCGAAGCAATTTTTTCTGCACATTTTTCGCCTTCACGGGCTTCCCTCGCATATCGTCTCGGATAGAGGCGTTCAAGTTGTGTCAAAATTTTGGAGAGCTCTCTGTAACCAATTAAAGATCAAATTACATTTCTCGTCCTCCTATCACCCCCAATCCAATGGACAAGTAGAGAGAGTAAACCAGATTCTTGGTGACTACTTGCGACATTTTGTCTCCTCCCGCCAAGACGATTGGGTCGACCTTCTGCCCTGGGCTGAATTCTGGTACAATTTAAAAAATTCGGAATCCTCCGCCAAATCCCCATTTTTTGTGGTGTACGGCCGTCACCCTCTGCCCCACCTCCCCATTCCCACTTCTTCTGGAGTTCCTGCCGTAGATGAAGTAACCCGGGACTTCTCTGTTATCTGGAAGGAGACTCAAAAGTCGCTCCTACTGGCCTCGTCTCGTATGAAGAGAAGAACTTCTCCTGTCTTCGCTCCTGGGGACAAAGTATGGCTCTCTGCCAAATATATCCGGTTTCGTGTTCCTAGCTACAAGCTGGGTCCACGTTACCTTGGACCATTTAAAGTCAAAAGTCAAATCAATTCTGTCTCCTACAAGCTTCATCTTTCTCCTTCTCTTCGTATTCCTAAATCCTTTTATGTTTCCCTCCTCAAACCTCTCGTTCTTAACCGCTTTTCCCCCAAGGTCACCGTTCCTGCTCCTGTCTCTGGCTCCTCTGAGGTCTTCACGGTAAAAGAAATCCAAGGTGGTCAGAGGTAAAAAAAAAAATTCTCGTTGACTGGGAGAATTGTGGCCCCGAAGAGAGGTCTTGGGAGCCCGAGGACAATATCCTCGACAAGGAGCTCATCCATAAGTTCCTAGGATCCAAAAAGAGGGGGAGACCAAAGGGGGGGGGGGTACTGTAACGCCGAGCGCTCCGGGTCCCGCATCCATCCCGGAGCGCTCACGGCGTATCTCCTCCTGCAGCCCCCCGGTCTGTCCCTGTGACCGGGAGCGCTGTCACAGTGCCGCCCGCGGGGATGCGATCCGTGTGGCGGCACAAGTCTGCCCGTGGGTCGCATCCCATTCCTCTTACCTCCCTCTGCCCTCTGTGTCCTCCCTGCGCGCGTGGCCCCGCTCTCTAGGGCACGAGCATGCCGGCTCTCTTAAATTTAAAGGGCCAGTGCACCATTAATTGGTGCCTGGCCCAATTACCGTGTTTCTTATAAAACATCACTTCCCCTTCCTGTCCTTGCCGGATCTTGTTGCATTAGTGCCCTGTGAAAGCGTTTAGTGTGTTCCTAAGCCTGTGTACCCAGACCTTCTGCTGTTGCCCCTGACTACGACTCTTGCTGCCTGCCCTGACCTTCTGCTACGTCTGACCTTGCTCTTGCCTTGTCCCTGTGTACCGCGCCTGTCTCAGCTGTCAGTTGGGGTTGAGTCGCTATCGGGTGGAACGACCTGGGGGTTACCTGCTGCTGCATGCCCATCCCGCTTTGTAGCGGGCTCTGGTGAAAACCAGTAACCCCTTAGACTCCGTTCCCCTGGTACGGCCCACGTCATCACCCCACTGACACAGAGGATCCACCTCCAGTGTCCTCGCTGCATACCATTCTGGATCCTGACACTTATGCAATCTGAAATGCATCATTGCACTTTTATTATTTAATAAAGAAGCTTTTCTGGAGTTCTGAACAAAGCTTAAGGATTTGGAATTTCTTTCCAGGGTAAGCAGCATCAGTTCAAGTTAGAGGTTGTTTTCTCTTATATATGATTATCGATTTGCAGGCTGCCTCATTATTTTTGGAGTATCGACCACACCTGGGTACCAGCTCTATGATAAGTACCAATAATATGTGCTGTGTTGGCCATATTCTCTCTAGGCTTAGGTGTCAACAATTGTTTCCTGGGGGGCGCTTACTGCTGTTCTGTGTGCATTAGCCGTTATGTAATTAGGATACCCTCTATGTTGTAATCTGTTCCTAAGCAACCCTGACTGCAGTTTATACGCCAAAACATCAGAACAGTTCTTCCTGAGGTGGAAATATACGGGAACATTTATTATTGTTGCTTTGGTAAGCGGGTTCTGTAGGCCTTTTTTTTCTTGCTTTTGGTTTTGCTTATGTGTGACATATTTATCATACATTGCACAAAAAAATTAAGGGAACACTAAGATAACACATCCTAGATCTGAATGAATGAACTAATAATATTAAACACTTTTGTCTTTACATAGTTGAATGTGCTGACAACAAAATCACACAAAAATTATCTATGGAAATCAAATTTATCAACCCATGGAGGTCTGGATATGGAGTCACACTCAAAATCAAAGTGGAAAAGGCTTTGATGTAATGTCCTTAATACAAGTCAAAATGAGGCTCAGTAGTGCGTTGGTTTCCACGTGCCAGTATGACCTCCCTACAATGCCTGGGCATGCTCCTGATGAGGTGGCAGATGGTCTCCTGAGCGATGTCCTCCCAGACCTGGACTAAAGCATCCGCCAACTCCTGGACAGTCTGTGGTGTTGGTGGATGGAGAGAGACATGATGTCCCACATGTGCTCAATCGGATTCAGGTCGTTGACTGGGAGAATTGTGGCCCCGAAGAGAGGTCTTGGGAGCCCGAGGACAATATCCTCGACAAGGAGCTCATCCATAAGTTCCTAGGATCCAAAAAGAGGGGGAGACCAAAGGGGGGGGGGGTACTGTAACGCCGAGCGCTCCGGGTCCCGCATCCATCCCGGAGCGCTCACGGCGTATCTCCTCCTGCAGCCCCCCGGTCTGTCCCTGTGACCGGGAGCGCTGTCACAGTGCCGCCCGCGGGGATGCGATCCGTGTGGCGGCACAAGTCTGCCCGTGGGTCGCATCCCATTCCTCTTACCTCCCTCTGCCCTCTGTGTCCTCCCTGCGCGCGTGGCCCCGCTCTCTAGGGCACGAGCATGCCGGCTCTCTTAAATTTAAAGGGCCAGTGCACCATTAATTGGTGCCTGGCCCAATTACCGTGTTTCTTATAAAACATCACTTCCCCTTCCTGTCCTTGCCGGATCTTGTTGCATTAGTGCCCTGTGAAAGCGTTTAGTGTGTTCCTAAGCCTGTGTACCCAGACCTTCTGCTGTTGCCCCTGACTACGACTCTTGCTGCCTGCCCTGACCTTCTGCTACGTCTGACCTTGCTCTTGCCTTGTCCCTGTGTACCGCGCCTGTCTCAGCTGTCAGTTGGGGTTGAGTCGCTATCGGGTGGAACGACCTGGGGGTTACCTGCTGCTGCATGCCCATCCCGCTTTGTAGCGGGCTCTGGTGAAAACCAGTAACCCCTTAGACTCCGTTCCCCTGGTACGGCCCACGTCATCACCCCACTGACACAGAGGATCCACCTCCAGTGTCCTCGCTGCATACCATTCTGGATCCTGACACTTATGCAATCTGAAATGCATCATTGCACTTTTATTATTTAATAAAGAAGCTTTTCTGGAGTTCTGAACAAAGCTTAAGGATTTGGAATTTCTTTCCAGGGTAAGCAGCATCAGTTCAAGTTAGAGGTTGTTTTCTCTTATATATGATTATCGATTTGCAGGCTGCCTCATTATTTTTGGAGTATCGACCACACCTGGGTACCAGCTCTATGATAAGTACCAATAATATGTGCTGTGTTGGCCATATTCTCTCTAGGCTTAGGTGTCAACAATTGTTTCCTGGGGGGCGCTTACTGCTGTTCTGTGTGCATTAGCCGTTATGTAATTAGGATACCCTCTATGTTGTAATCTGTTCCTAAGCAACCCTGACTGCAGTTTATACGCCAAAACATCAGAACAGTTCTTCCTGAGGTGGAAATATACGGGAACATTTATTATTGTTGCTTTGGTAAGCGGGTTCTGTAGGCCTTTTTTTTCTTGCTTTTGGTTTTGCTTATGTGTGACATATTTATCATACATTGCACAAAAAAATTAAGGGAACACTAAGATAACACATCCTAGATCTGAATGAATGAACTAATAATATTAAACACTTTTGTCTTTACATAGTTGAATGTGCTGACAACAAAATCACACAAAAATTATCTATGGAAATCAAATTTATCAACCCATGGAGGTCTGGATATGGAGTCACACTCAAAATCAAAGTGGAAAAGGCTTTGATGTAATGTCCTTAATACAAGTCAAAATGAGGCTCAGTAGTGCGTTGGTTTCCACGTGCCAGTATGACCTCCCTACAATGCCTGGGCATGCTCCTGATGAGGTGGCAGATGGTCTCCTGAGCGATGTCCTCCCAGACCTGGACTAAAGCATCCGCCAACTCCTGGACAGTCTGTGGTGTTGGTGGATGGAGAGAGACATGATGTCCCACATGTGCTCAATCGGATTCAGGTCTGGGGTACGGGTGGGCCAATCCATAGAATCAATGCCTTCCTCTTTCAGGAACTGCTGACACACTCCAGCTACATGAGGTCTAGCATTTTTTTGCATTAGAAGGAACTCAGGGCCAAAAGCACTGGCATTTAGTCTCACAAGGGGTCTGGGGATATCATATCAGCTCCTAATGGCAGTCAGGCTACCTCTGGCAAGCACATGGAGGGCTGTGCGGCCCCCAAAGAAATGCCACCCCACACCATTACTGACCCACCACCAAACTGGTCATGCTGGAGGATGTTACAGGCAGAAGGTTCTCCACAGCATCTCCAGACTCTGTCATGTCTGTCGCATGTGCTCAGTGGGAATCTGCTTTCATCGGTGAAGAGCACAAGGAGCCAGTGGTGAATTTGCCAATCTTGGTGTTTTCTGGCAAATGCCAAACGTCCTGCATGGTGTTGGGCTGTAAGCACAACCCCCATTTGTGGATTTTGGGCCCTCATACCACCCTCATGGAGTCTGTTTCTGACCGTTTGAGTGGACACATGCACATTTGTGGCCTGCTGGAGGTCATTTTGCAGGGCTCTGGCAGTGCTCCTCCTGCTCCTCCTTGCATAAAGACGGAGGTAGCTGTCCTTCTGCTGGGTTGATGCCCTCTTACGGCCTCCTCCACATCTCATGATGTACTGGCTTGTCTCCTGGTAGCGTCTCCATGCTCTGGACACTACGCTGATGTCACGTCTGGGCAGGGAAGGAGTGCACACTATTCTCGCCCACTCCCCTGTCCCTGCTTACTTACGTACCTACCCTAGACGACAGGTCCGTAACCACGGTGACAGTCCCTTCCTAAATAAGTGAGGGACAGTCAAAAAGCCGCGCGTCTCCGGTATCAGAAGAAAGAAGAGGAGGACGGGCAGTGTGCATCATAAAGATTTATAACATATAAAGGTCAGTGGGGCAGGACACTTGCGCTGGGGACCTGTGTGTCAATCACACAGCGGTCCCAGCGCTCACTTTACAGGGGGTCACTATTAGTCTGTGGTGGGGAAATACACATAACAATTATATACTACAGAAGCAACTCCACTCGCTCCCCTGTATAGACCTGTCACAATTCATAATCCCCGCCAGAAGACAGGAGCTCTGATTGGTGTATAGTGGTGAATAGCTTTCCACCAATCAGAGCTCCGGTCTCCCGGCGGCGGGGATTATGAATCGTGACATCTGTATACAGGAGGCGGCGGGGAGTGCAGTGTTGCCGCCGGCTTTTTAAGTTAATAAATGCAGATCGCAGCGGGTCTCTGGAGAATGACCTGCTGCGATCTGTCCTTCAGCCCAAGGACTACAACTCCCATCATGGACAGAGTCTGTCCATGATGGGAGTAGTATTCCTAACAGTCACAATACAGTTTCACAGCTGGGGGATGTGCAAGGGTCAATCCCTCAGCACTGCGGTACTACAACTACTCCCATCATGGGACACAAAATTTCCCATGATGGGATTAGTAGTCCAAGGGCAGACTGACGGATCTCAGGGGTCTCACTCTTGAGACCCCTTGCAACTTCTCTGCCCCTGCCCCGGCCCCCTAGTGATGACATCATTAGGGGGCGGAGCTTCACAGTCCAGGCCTGAAGCCAGGGTGGTAAGTATGGCTCTGTTCTCATTATGCGTTTTGCATAATGGGAACAGAGCCTTTTTGGCAGTGTGTTCCCAAACAGGGAGACTCCAGCTGTTGTTTACCTACAGCCCCCATGATGGGAGTTGTAGTTTAGCAACAATTGGTGGCTCCCTCTTTAGGAACACACTGCATTATGTGCGCTCTCCCCAGGGGAGAGCGCCAAAAATGTACTGACCCATTTTTCGTGTTTTTATTTTCTTGTCATTTCAGATAAGTGAATGCAGAGGACTACCTGAGATTCGGTGGACTGTGACGATGACCAGCATTTTTTAATGTCAATAAAAGGGTTAACGAGGGCTGTGGGGGAGTGTTTTTTTAAATACATTTTTTATTTCATGTGTTGTGTTTTTTATAATTGAAATTTCAGGCTTAGTAGTGGAAGCCGTCTTGTAGACGGAATCTATTACTAAGCTGGGCTTAGCGTTAGCCCCAAAAACAGCTAGCACTAACCTCCAATTATCACCCTGGTACTCACCGCCACAGGGGTGCCGGGAAGAGCCGGTACCAACAGGTCCGGAGCATCAAAAATAGCACTCCTTGGCCTAGGCAGTAACAGGCTGGGGTTATTTAGGCTGCGGAGGGCCAGTAACAATGGTCCTCGCCCATCCTGGTAATGTCAGGCTGTTGCTGATTGGTTGGTGTCCTATGTGTTGTTGTTTTTTTTGTAATAAAAAAAAGTGTGTGGTTCCCCATATTTTCAGTGTCAGTCAGATACCAACCAATCAGCAACAGCCTGACGTTACCAGGGTGGGCGAGGATCATTGTTACTGGCTCTCCCCAACCTAAATAACCCCAGCCAGGAGCGCTATTTTTGACACTTCAGGCCTATTGGTTCTGGCTCTTCCCGGCAACCCTGTGGCGGTGGGTAACGGGGTAATAATTGGCGGTTAGTGCTTGCTGTTTTTGTGGCTAACGCTAAGCCCGGCTTAGTAATAGATTTCGTCTACAAGACAGCTTCCACTACTAAGCCTGAAAAATTCAATTAAAAAAAAAACACGACACATTGAAAAAAAATGTATTAAAAAAAAAACACTCCCCACACAGCCCTCATTAAACCTTTTATTGACATTAAAAAAGCTAGTCATCATCGCAATACACTGAATCTGACGTAGTCCTCCCCATTCACGTATCTGAAATGAGAAAAAAAAAAGGTTAGGACGTCATTTGCGATCTCACCTGGTGAGTGCGGCCATACTGCAGTGTGTAACAGGGAGCCTCCAATTGTTCTTGTATGCCTACTGTATCCTGTAAATACAGTCATCTATAGATGGCTGTATATACAGGAGAGCGCACAAAAATTTTACTCAGAACTGCAGTGTGGGTTAACTCTTTCCTTGCTGGGCTCCTGTATAGTATACATGGATACACTATGCCCCCTGTATACTATACAGCGGGCGGAGGTAAGTAGTGATGCTCTGCACCCTGTATATGTATATGCTATACAACACTCCTTACCTCCTTACACTCCGTGGGGCGGGCGCTCTGCATCCGACCCATGGAGTAGTACCTGCAGTGAAAAAAATGCACACAGGGTACAAAAATGTTTGTTTCTGCACACCAGCAAAAATGCAAGAAAAAACACAAGGGGGGAGATTAATCAAAACCTATGTAGAGGAAGAGCGGTGCAGTTGCCCATAGCAACCTATCAGATTGCTCCTTTCATTTTTTTAAAGAAGCAATCTGATTGGTTGCCATGGGCAACTGCACTACTCTTCCTCTGTACAGTTTTTGATAAATCTCCCCCAAGAAAAATTACCAAAATGCAGGAAAAGCTGTGACCGTTTTTCAGGCGTTTTTGCTGGCGGACAAAAAAAAACCTCAGTGGAATCCTGAAAAACAATAGACCAAAAGCCCAGCGTCCAGGATACACCACTTTTCCTGTGAGGTGTAGAACAGGTCTACAAATAGAACTTTGTGGAGATTTAGACCATTGCACAAAATTTATCATGGGGCTTGCACAAGTTTGATAAATTTGGAGAAATTGCTCCAAATTTAGACCAACCAAAATGATCTACAAAAAACGTCTACCAACTACAACATTGACACATCTCCCCCATAGTGCCTTTGGCACTTTTCTCTGACACATTTGTGTTTAATGGTCTGGATTGCGATCAGCTCCTTCAAAATGTTCAGTTTTTCCCTCCTGCTCCTTCTGTAAATAGAATGAGCACCGAGATAGCCAGGTAAGTTACTAAGAACTATCACAAGCAGAGAATAACTGAAAAGGGCCTCCTAATATATGCCTGAGCTGCAACCAGGAGGACTCTAATTGTCTCAGCAAGCTTAAAGGGGTACTCCGGTGAAAACCTTTTTTCTTTTAAATCAACTGGTGGCAGAAAGTTAAACATATTTGTAAATTACTTCTATTAAACAATCTTAATCCTTCCAGTACTTATTATCTGCTGAATGCTACAGAGGAAATTCCTTTCTTTTTGGAACACTGATGACATCACGAGCACAGTACTCTCTGCTGACATCTCTGTCTATTTTAGCAATCATGCATAGCAGATGCATAGCAGATGTATGCTAAGGGCAGCATGGTGGCTCAGTGGTTAGCACTGCTGCCTTGCAGTGCTGGGGGCTTGGGCTCAAATCCCACTAAGGACAACAAGAAATAAAGCGTTATTATTTTTATAATAACGTCAGCAGAGAGAACTGTGGTCGTGATGTCATCAGAGAGCATTCCAAAAAGAAAAGAATTTCCTCTGTAGTATTCAGCAGCTAATAAGTACAGGAAGGATTAAGATTTTTTAATAGAAGTAACTTACAAATATGTTTAACTTTCTGCCACCAGTTGATTTAAAAGAAAAAAGGTTTTCACCGGAGTACCCCTTTAACCATACCCAAGAGCACAGAGGCATCATCCCAGCAAGAAAAACAAACAACAGGGCTAGAAATCATTAACCCTTATGGGTTCTGGCAGAACTAGTCATCACAGCTGACAGACACAGCAAACCTTTTTGCCACAGCTCGCATTGTTGTGCCATCCTGGATGAGCTGCACTACCTGAGCAACTTGTGTAGGTTGTAGATTACATCTCATGCTACCACTAGGGTGAAAGCATTCAAAAGTGACCAAAACATCAGCCAGGAAGCATAGGAACTGAGAAGTGGTCTGTGGTCACCATCTGCAGAAACGCTCCTTTATTGGGGGTGTTTTGCTAATTGCCTATAATTTCCACATGTTGTCTGTTTTATTTGCACAACAGCATGTGAAATTGATTGTCGAACAGTGTTGCTCCCCGAGTGGACAGTGTGATTTCACAGAAGTGTGGTTGACTTGGAGTTACATTGTGTTGTTTAAGAGTTCCCTTAATTTTTTTGAGCAGTGTATTATCACAGGGCGTTGATAAATTTGGCTCACATAAGCAAAAAAAAAAAAAAAAAAAAAAAACAACAACAAATCGCTTTTGAATACCATTTATTTAGCACACATAAGAAAAAAAACATAAAATTACTTCAGAACAACACCACCTCCTCTCCTCTGTGACTTTTCTGCTCTAAAATCGCAGCTGTGAAAAAAAATTAGCAAAATATAAATATTTTTAAAACCACTTTTGGACACAAGGTTTTTTTTTAATCTTTGCACTTTTGTTTTTTTTTCTCTCCTCACCTTCTAAAAATCATAACGCTTTCAATTTTCCACCTTTACATGTAAAGCCTTGTTTTTTGCACCACCAATTTTACTTTGTAATGACATTAATAATTTTACCACAAGATCTACAGCAAAACAAAAAAAATATATATATTTGTGGGACAAAATTGGGGAAAAAAAGCAATTTTGTAACTTTAGGACCTTCTGTTTCTGCCCAGTGCACTTTTCTGTAAAAATGTCACATTCTATGTATTTTGTAGGTCCATACAATTGAAATGATATCCAAGTAGATTTCTTTCACATTGCCTTTGTGTCACGGCAGTGTGACATCTGTCGGGGGACCCCGGGGAGAATAACGGGAGGAAAAATACATCATGCAATGTTTTTTCCTCCCGCTACCCCTGTCAAAAAATAACATTACCCGACAGACCCCATAATAGTGAATGGCATCTGTCAGGACCCATTGTTTCCTGTTGAGAACGGTCAAAAACAAGTTAAGGCACAAAAAAAAAGTGCTTGACGGATGTTTGTGGCAGTGTGAATAGGGCCTTATATAGGTTTGATTTTGTTTTGCTTTTTTAACAAAATTATAACTATTTATATGAAAATTAGCATGTTTAAAATTGTCCTCTTCTGACTCCTCTAACTTTTTTATTTTTCCGTATATGGGGATGTGTGATGGCTCATTTTTTAAAACAGCGAGACTCCAGCTGTTGCTAAATTACAACTTATATCTTTCCCAGACAGCCAAGGGCTGGGTCTGGAAATGATGGGGTTGTAGCTTAGCAACAGCTGGAGCCTCCCTGTTAGGAAAAGCTGGTTTATGGGCTTTTTCCCTAAGGGAGGGCACTATAAATGTACCAACCAATTTTCTGTGTATTTTTCTTATTATTTCAGTTCCTTTTATGCAGAGGACTTCTTCGGATTCAGAAGACTACGTCATTGCCCAGTGTTTGTTTTGTTTGCTTTTGTCTACTATTAATAAAATGGTTAATGAGAGCTTGTGGGGGAGTGTATTTTGAATTTACTTTACAGGCTTAGTAGTGGAAGCCGTCTTGGAGACGGAATCCATTACTAAACCATGACTTAGCGCTAGCCACAAAAACAGCTAGCACTAAGCCTCAATTATTACCCCTGTAATCACCGCCACAGAGATGCCGGGAAGAGCTGGAACCAACAGACCCGAAGGGTAAAAAAAAAAGGCACTCCTGGGCCTAGGCAGTAACAGGCTGGTGTTATTTAGGCTGGGGAGGGCCAGTAGCAATGGTCCTCATCCACCCTGGTAACGTCAGGATGTTGCTGTTTGGTTGGTGTCTGGCTGAGAATTAAAATACGAATAATGCCCCTGGTTTTTCCCCGGGTGGCCAGGGAGCGGAGCTGACCAGCTTCAAAGAATATGAAACTACACTGTTACTTCATATTTCCCGGCCTGAGCTGTAATTGGCTGAGACCGACCAGCCAATTACAGCTCAGGCTGGGAAATATGAAGTTACAGTGTAGTTTCATATTCCTTGCAGCTGGCCAGCTCTGCTCCCCGGCCACCTGCCTGCAACTACCAGCTGTTGCAACTACAACTCCCAGCATGTCCTCAGAGCATGCTGGGAGTTGTACTCCTGTAACAGCTAGTCGGCAGGTGGGAGATCTGGAGCGGGGGCTGCTGCGAGCGGCAGCAGCAAGGCAAAGATAGGCGGCGGTGAGGGGGACATTACACACACGACAAGAGAGCGGCTGGGGTGGGGGTGTTGGCAATTGACAGGAGGAGGGGTGTTGGCAATTGACAGAGGGGTGTTGGCAATAAGCTGGGGGCAGGGGGGGTGTGTTGGCAATACGCAGGGGGGGGGGGTTCACTCCCCGGCCACTGGTCCGCAACTACCAGCCATTGCAACTACATCTCCCAGCACGTCCTTACTGTTAGGTCATGCTGGGTTTTCTAGTCCTGTAACGGCTAACCAGCGGGTGAGAGATGTGGAGAGAGGGCTGCTGTGAGCCGCGGTGACGAAGCAAAGATAGTGGGCATGGGGGGGGGGGACGTGGCACACAGGAGGAGAGTGGGGGACATGATTTCATACTTCCCGCAGGAGCTGTGGTCTCTGTTCCCGGTGGGAAATTCTGCTCTCCAAAGCAAGTTTTGTAAGCCAGGTTAGGGCTTTTGTGTGACTGTCGCACTTGATAAATCCCTGACCACTGCAAAGTGAAAACTGAAATTTACTTAAGCTCTTTTGTAGATTTTTGCTTACAGCCAAAAGTCGAACAAAAAATTGCTTAGGTGCAGATGCGACATTTTGTGCGACTTTTGTAAGCAAAAAAAGAGCTCTAAATCCCTTGATAAATCTCCCCCATCGTCCCTTAGTTATCCCCCTTTATAAGGGGGTGAGTGACAACTCAGGAGACTGTTGGTGGCTGTCTTTCTTACACCGTAGTGTGCAGGATGCCCGCCTTGTCTTTGGAGATGAGTACATCCAAGAATGGCAATGATGATTCTATATGTAAACTGTGGCCTAATGGTGTTTGTATTCATGGCGCTTACAAACATGTTAAATTCAGTTATCGATATTGACCATATTACCAGCATATCAACTATAAATCATAACCACAAAAGGGTGTTCTCACCAAACCTTTCATGATCATCCACTAATACCTGCAAAGCCTCCTATTGGCCCAGGAGCAGAATTACATACGCAGGGGCGCAGGAGCTCCTCATCCCGGTGCCCTTGAGCTGGCGGAAGTAGCGTTTTTAAAGAGGAAGTAATTTCACATTAAGATAAAATCTAAAAGATGCATCACAAAATGATTGTATTCCTCTCAAGGTCAAATAAAATTTCACTGCAAGCAGTTCTTGTGCATGAGGTATCTAAGAGTACAATGCCTCTTTTCTGATTTTTATCAACAAAGTACCAGACTCCAGAGATAATCCCTCTAGTTTTTGCATGAGGTCTATAGTATCTCTGATATATGATGGATGAGTTCTCGATCAAAATATGTTCCTATATTGTGTAAGAGACTCCCTATGCCGGAGACAATTCTATTCTTTTTGCAAAGTCCGCAAGGAAATGCATTACCATCTATGACACAGCACATTTCCGAGCGGGCCTAGCGCCCACCTGATAGTCCCTGCCCATTTTTAGCCCATGTAAACCTGGCCTAAGGGTTCATTCCACTCAGGAGCCTTCATCTCATGGGCGGTAATGCTCAAGGGTCTTTGTAAGACTTCTGTAGTGCAGTATCATTTTTAACACCTTCTATATAATCAATCCCAATAAATTAATAATAATTTTGAGCAATTTGTCTCTATTGATTAAACATGTTGGTAAAGTATAGATTTTGCAATGCTAACAATAATGGGGGAGATTTATCAAAACTGTCCAGAGGAAAAGTTGCCCAGTTGCCCGTAGCAACCAATCAGATCGCTTCATTCATTTTTAACAAGTCGTCTGCAAAATGAAAGAAGTGATCTGATTGGTTGCTATGGGCAACTTGACAAATTTTCCTCTGCACAGGTTTTGATAAATCTCCCCCATTGTGTTTATTATTGTAGGTGGCCTTGTTCTAATGTGAAGACTAGGGACTAGATATTTGCTTCTGTGCTGCCTATGGCCTTTACAGGTATGGAAATTATAACTATTCTTGTGTAATAGTGACATTCACAAAATGCCTTTATGTTATCTATTTCAGCAATCTTAAAGTATTCATCTGTGCGAACTTCCATCTGTTTCATTCCAGACACAATTTATGGAGATATCAGAAAAATTGGAATAAAACCTTTGCGTCTCACACAGCAGAATATTTGCTTGCCAAGAAAACACAGAACTATTTATCACCAATTTAATGCAGGTTGTTGTGGGTTTTTTTTTTCCAAAGTTTCTAAATGCCAATTACAAAAAGTAGAGAATTCAGCTTCTCTGTGTTGAGGATAATTAGGATTGATGAATATTACCTGAAAATATCTTTCTAGGTCTCCAAGTCTTGCCGGGGAAAAAGGCAAACTTTTGGATAGCTATTTTACAATTTTATGTTTTCTAATAATACAGTTGAGAAAGCTTAATGTCACACAATAATCATTTGAATTTAAAATCATGTATTTTTTTCCTTTGACAAGCTTATCTAGATGTTGTGAAACGAAGTATATAAAAACATGTTACCTTTTCTAATGTGTGGGGCAAGAAATAAAAGCAGTTTGCTAGAATATATCAATATTTTGACACAGAAAACAAGGGAAATTAGTAAATTGCATTTGCCATAAAATATGTAAATATTTCTGTTTATGCAAGTATGTTCTGTGAGCTGCGACTAAAAGATAAAACAAAAAACAATAAAGTTAAAGGGGTATTCCATAAAAAAATTTGCTGGTATGAAAAAAAAAAAAATTCTAACCTACCCTGATCTAACTCCCATTTAGGGTCTATTCACACGTGCAGTATTCTGAGCAGATTTGATGCGCAGGATTTCAAGATGTGTTCAGTTTACAATAAAATCAGCAGCAGAAAATCCTGCGCATCAAATTTGCGCGTCAAATCTGCACAGAATACTATATGTGTGAATAGACCATTAAGCTCTTTCTTGTTTCCCGCTGCTCATCTTTTCTCCTTAATTCTAAGACTAGCTAAGTACCGGGCGTTGCCCGGTTTTTCCTTCCTAATCCTTGTTGGGGAGGAAAATCAACAAAGGAGGAAGCTTTTGACTTCACATCCCATCCTCATATATTGTTGTCACATCCCGTCCTCATATCTCAACCTCATATCCTATCCTCATATCTCATCATCATATCTCGACCTCATATCATGTCCTCATATCCCGACCTCCAATCTTGACCTCATATCCCAACCTCCTATCCCATCCTCTTATCTCGACCTCATATCCTGTCCTCATATTCGGACCTCATATCCCATTCTCATATCTCAACCTCCTATCTCGACCACATATCCTGTCCTCATACCCTGTCCTCATATCCCAACCTCCTATCCCATCCTCCTATCTCAACCTCATATCCCATCCTCATAGCTCGACCCCCTATCCCAACCTCCTATCCCGTCCTCATATTCCGTCCTCATATATCGACCTCATATCCCATCCTCATATCCCATCCTCATATCCCGACCTCCTATCCTGTCCTCCTATCTCGACCTCATATCCCGACCTTATATCCCCTCCTCATAGCCCGGCCCCATATCCCTACTCATTATCCCCTCACGTCTTTGTGAGATGGGGTGTGGCTTGCAAGCCGGACCGACACATTCACCAGGAGATGCAGAGCGGAGCTTGTGGAGTAGGGTACTGAAAGTCCCATACACTTGCATGGGACTTAAAGCAAAAACCCATCTTTTAAATAAGGGTGTAGGTAAGGGTTATTTTAACTATTATATATTTTTATTTGACATATAAATAATATGTGTACCAGGTATTCATGAAATATATGTTGCAATTATATTAAAGGGGTACTCCCGTGGAAAACTTTTTTTTTTTTAATCAACTGGAGCCAGAAAGATAAAGAGATTTGTAAATTAAAACTGAAAGCAAGGTGCAGCTCACAACACAAGGACCGAGGTAGTTAAAGCTATAGCCGGACCCCACCGGCAGTAAAGTGTAAATATAGACAAGATAATAGCTTATACCTCTAGGGCCTCATCACCCTTGGTGCATAATGATAGAAGTGGAAAATAAAAGTAGATATAACAGCGTTACTAATATATAACATTTTAATAGTTAATAAAATATGAACAAAATTTACACATTTGACTGGCACTGTTGAATGTTAATCCCACTGGGCCCTAGTGGGAAAAAACAGGTAATTAAAATAGATTCAGTAAATTGTCCAATAGTCCGGTACTCCGGTGTAAAAAATCCGGAAACAAAAAATGCAAGTCCCGTTTTGTAAAAATTAAGTACACTTGAAATGATAAAAAGTAAATCTCCTGATTTAAGATATAAATGGTGTTAAGATGTTAATTCTCACCATTAGTGGCTCAATGGTCCTCTGTTGATATGAAAGTCCCACTCTGTTCTTGTGTCCCGGTGGCAAGGGGGCACGGCGGTCTCGCTTTCCTCTCGCAGCCCCGATATCAGGGGGGCGCGATGTGATGCTCCGCACCGCAAGCTCCGATGGCAGGGGAGCGCGGTAGATTGTTCAGTGCTCCAGGCTGTGCTCGTTCACCGGCTGCCTCTAGATGGTGTGGTACTGACGCTCCGGCACGGTGTCAGTGGGCACGGGAGCGATGGTGAGTCTAGCAGCGATGGTGCATCCAGGAGCGGGAGTGAGTCTGGGGATGGTGTCCCACGTGGAGGCTTGAGCTACTGGAGGTAGTTGGAGGAGAAGTGCCGCCGGGCAGGGCGGAATAAAACTAGATTTAACTCCTCTGTTGCCGGGACTTGCAAGTTTGCAAGCGGACACTGATAGCAGTAATGTGAACAGTGTCAGACACCTAGACGCGTTTTGGGGTGCTGGGAATTATAGTCCTCCGACCCCTTCCTCTGTAGAAATGTGTATATAGTAAAACTTAGTAGTAACGCTGTTTTTATAATAGAGTCCCACCTTGTTGGTGATTACTAAAGCTATAGAAAAAACCCTGTTTTTGGATCATGATGGATGTCTCCTAGATCTGACAAATATATGGAGCGGAGCAACTCTTCCAAATCATTCAGGGAAATCGAATGGAACCCTGTTCACACCCCGTTTCCCTGAATGACCGGGTCAACCATACCGTTCGCAATGCAACAAAATGGCAACAATGTCTGGGAATATTGATTGCAGGTAACGTGTCCATAATGTTACATTCATGCATTAGGTAACTTATTGGGTACATTCAGAAACTTCTAATTATTACAACCTAATAGATGGAATATGATAATAAATAGAAATATGAATTGAATATAAAACAGAAATATGTATATATACATGTGTATATATAAATACACATATATTAATGTCAATGAATGCATAAAAGAATGATAAACAGCTAATGGAAAAATAAAAGAATGAAAATAATGATACTAAAATTATACAAATAAAAATAAATGTAAAAATTGTGTATGTGCAAGAGACAGTAACAGTAGATTAAATACAATAAATTACAAAAAAACGGAACATCTGGAGCAGATGTTCCATTTTTTGTAATTTATTGTATTTAATCTACTGTTACTGTCTCTTGCACATACACAATTTATTTTATTTTTATATTTTTACATTTATTTTTATTTGTATAATTTTAGTATCATTATTATTTTCATTCTTTTATTTTTCCAGTTTTACATTAGCTGTTTATCATTATTTTATGCATTCATTGACATTAATATATATGTGTATTTATATATACACATGTATATATACATATTTCTATTTTCTATTCAATTAATATTTCTATTTATTATCCTATTCCATCTATTAGGTTGTAATAAGTTTCTGAATGTACCCAATAAGTTACCTAATGCACGTTACCTGCAATCAATATTCTCAGACGTTGTTGCCAATTTGTTGCATTGCGAACGGTATGTTGACCCGGTCATTCAGGGAAACCGGGTGTGAACAGGGTTCCATTCGATTTCCCTGAATGATTTGGAAGAGTTGCTCCGCTCCATATATTTGTCAGATCTAGGAGACATCCATCATGATCCAAAAAACTGTTTTTTTCTATAGTTTTAGTAATCACCAACAAGGTGTGACTCTATTATAAAAACAGTGTTACTACTAAGTTTTACTATATACACATTTCTACTGAGGAAGGGGTCGGAGGACTATAATTCCCAGCACCCCGAAACGCGTCTAGGTGTCTGACACTGTTCACATTACTGCTATCAGTGTCCGCTTGCAAACTTGCAAGTCCCGGCAACAGAGGAGTTAAATCTAGTTTTATTCCGCCCTGCCCGGCGGCACTTCTCCTCCAACTACCTCCCATAGCTCAAGCCTCCACGTGGGACACCATCCCCAGACTCACTCCCGCTCCTGGATGCACCATCCCTGCTAGGCTCACCATCGCTCCCGTGCCCACTGACACCGTGCCGGAGCGTCAGTACCACACCATCTAGAGGCAGCCGGTGAACGAGCACAGCCTGCAGCACTGAACAATCTACCGCGCTCCCCTGCCATCGAAGCTTGCGGTACGGAGCATCACATTGCACCCCCCTGCTATCGGGGCTGCGAGAGGAAAGCAAGACCGCCGTGCCCCCTTGCCACCGGGGCACAAGAACAGAGTGGGACTTTCGTATAAACAGAGGATCATTGAGCCACTAATGGTGAGAATTAACATCTTAACACCATTTATATCTTAAATCGGGAGATTGACTTTTTAGCATTTCAAGTGCACTTCATTTTTACAAAATGGGACTTGCATTTTTTGTTTCCGGATTTTTTATACCGGAGTACCGGACTATTGGACAATTTACTGAATCTATTTTAATTACCTGTTTTTTCCCCACTAGGGCCCAGTGGGATTAACATTCAACAGTGCCAGTCAAATGTGCAAATTTTGTTCATATTTTATTTACTATTAAAATGTTATATATTAGTAACGCTGTTATATCTACTTTTATTTTCCACTTCTAACATTATGCACCAAGGGTGGTGAGGTCCTAGAGGTATAAGCTATTTTCTTGTGTAGATTTGTAAATTACTTCTATTAAAAAATCTTAATCCTTCCAATACATTTTATGGACTGTATACTACAGAGGAAATACTTTTCTTTTTGGATTTCTCTGTCATGACCACAGTGCTCTCTGCTGACCTCTGCTGTTCATTTTAGGAACTGTCCAGAGCAGCATATGTTTGCTAAGGGGATTTTCTCCTGCTCTGGACAGTTCCAAAAATGGACAGCAGAGGTCAGCAGAGAGCACTGTGGTCATTTCTGGCACCAGTTGATTTAAAAAAAAAAAAAAAGTTTTCCACGGGAGTACCCCTTTAATGGTAGTGTCAGAAGTGTCCTATTTTGCTGCATATTTTCTGCTGCGTATTTTCTTATCCATTGAAGTCAATGGGTATCAAAAACAGCTGCATATTTTGCTACCCATATACTTCAATGTGTATGGAAATATGCAGCAACAAATATGCAGCAAATTATGGCATGTATGACCCTACCCTAAGTGTGACACATTGTTGATGTCTCAGCCCGTCCTACTGAGGTGCTGAAGAAAGAGGGATGAATTGGGCTAGAGCGGGCAGAATGATCATTTCACAAAGAGTCTGGAGAAAGTCCTCATTGCTTTAAGAAGATAAATAGCATATTTCGTTTCTTAAATGGGCAATGTCAGATCCAAAAACTTTTTATATAATAAAGACCTTTTGTAATATGGTTGTAAATTTTTCTTTAAATATTTAATAAAGAAAATGGCTTCTAAAAATCCCACCACTAGGGGGTCCCCATAACTACCGAGACACTAACCAGTCCTGCAGCAGCATCCGGCTTGTCCATGAGTCATGGACAAGAGATGAATCATGGACATGGTTGCATGAGTAGACACACCAATCACCTCCCACCACCACAAGTAAGGGACACACTCCCTTCTTCTGAGAGGATTTCTAACACTGTGAGCGAATGAAAAAAGGGATGATAGAAGCATAAAAAAATAAATGTAAATGGTCAGGATTACGTACTGAGTAACATTTTTTTTTTTTTGGTGGGGTCTGACAGGTATGCTTTAAAGTCGTCTTGATAACGGCACAAACATTTTTTAATCAGCATCACTTGTACTATTAACTTGTTGGGGACAGAGGGCGTATGGGTACGCCCTCGCGTTCCGCCACTTAAGGACGGATGGCGTACCTGTACACCCTCCGCATTTCCCAACTTGCTGGGTGGTGATCGAAACGGGATGCCTGCTGAAATCATTCAACAGGCATCCCGTGCCAATGCTCAGGGGGGTCCTGAGACCCCCCCATGTCGGCGATCACACCGGCGATTTGCGGCGATTCCGGGTCATACGGGTCTCTGGTGACCTGGAAGATAAGGGGATCGGGGTTGTCCAAGACACCCACAATCCCCCTGAAAGTAAAATTCAAAATGTGTGACCCATAATCCGGGACACAGAAAATGGGGATTTGTTTCCAAAGCGCTTCTCCTCCGGTTAGTAAGTGGTAAGTCCAGGCAGAAAGATTCTTAAGTATATAAGAAATGTATATTATATTTATTTTTCATACACAATCCCCCTGAAGGGATAGGTGCCACCCCTCCTATCCCTGCTATTGGTCGTTCAGAAGCAGGGGTGCAGGGGGGTTAACGTTCGGCATACTCTTCGGCGATCAGTACATGCTGGGAGTTGTAGTTTTGCAACAGTACAATTGCACTACAAATTTTGGGGGGCTTTTTCTCCCTTTACCCTTATGAAAAGGAAAAGATTGGGTCTACGCCAGCCTGTTTTACACTAACATGCTGGTGTTGCCCCAAAATTTGTAACCCCACATGTAAGAACATACCCTACATGAGGTGGACCTACATTCCTTCACAATGTCATTCATCATCACATTCATCATAACCAGTCGTTCCGTTAGCGTGTATTTATGTTTACCTGCTGGCTCACAGGTAAACATAAATACATGGTACCGGAACGACTGGTTATGATGAATGTGATGATAAATTGTGACATTGTGAAGGAATGTAGGTCCACCTCATGTTTTCTGTATCTGCTGGCACCGAGGTAATTAGGAATAATGAAGGTATATAAGAGGCATTGGATTATTCATAAGCCATGTGCCCCTGAGGAAGTCACCCTTGGTGACGGAACAAGTGGGGACCGTTTTTTTGGGGGGGACACCCGCTCCTGTACCGACCATGTGATGTATATTTATATTTTTTCTCCCTTGTGATTAGATAGATCAGTGTTATCACCAATTTGTGATTAAAGGTATTGTGACTTCACATCTCTTATTATTGCTGCTTCTATTTGCTCTATTGCACAGATGTGACTACAGTATATGACTTGAAAATTAGGTGTTATTGCTCTGTGTGAGTTCAATACTGCTGCTAGGATTGCAATTTATGCTTACTTGTTTACTTGTATTGGGGTACCAGGTAACTGGGGAGTTTTTGTACTATTTGCACATAGTGATTGCGGGTGTTTCTTGAGGAGACTCTCCAGTTTTTCTGGGGGTTCACCTCCGTGGCGTTGGGAGGCCATGTACTTACTGGCTCCTGAATTTAATTGTTTTTAATCTTGTTAGATACACATTCCTTGCTTTTTCATGTGATCCAATAAAAGTACATTTTGCATAATTCTTGGTGCGCGCCTCTATGTGCTCTTGCTCTTTCTTGCTTGGCGATTGTTCTGTCCAGGATCCATTGATAGCACCCAGGTTGTGGTTCATTTAGGTTGAGCCCACACCTTTTACTATACAGTCCTAGGGTCATAATGGGCTATGTACCCAAGGGGTTAAAGGGGTTATCCACCATAAGGGGATTTTAGAACATACCTGGCAGACATTAATGGACATGCTTAGGAAGGACCTGCGCTTGCCTTAGGGCTAAGTGGCTAGGTTTTGAGGTTACCATAACACTGTGGCTAGCTTTTTGTGAACTGGTATTTCCTGTTTGACTTTTCTTTTTTTGACTACAAATCCCACAATTCCATTTTCCTCCCTTTTACACATTAGCCACCCCACCCATTGAAACATAAATGAGCTGCATCCATGCAAATGACATGTGGTTTTCAATCAGGGTGCCGACAGCTGTTGCATTAATTGCAGTTTGATGTCTCTAAATCTTAAAGCCCCGGTGCGTGCGCACTAGGGGACATGGGCGCCAGGGCAGAGAGGCAGAGGCAGGAGAAACACCCAGAGAGTGACGGACTGAGTCCCAGCCCCGTCGGCAGCAGAAGGTAAGGGGACCATGCGCTCATGGCCAGCATGTATGGCCAGAGCCCATGACGTAACAGTACCCCCCCCCCTTTGGTCTCCCCCTCCTTTACAAGAGAGAAAACTCCTGAGAAGGTCACGGTCCAGGATATTCTCCTCAGGCTCCCAATATCTCCCCTCAGGACCGTAACCCTCGACCCCAAAAAATTGTTTACCTCTCAAATTTTTTTCAGCAAAAATCTGTTTAACTTTGTAGACATCAGATGAGCCAGAGACAGGTGTGGGGGCAAGATTCTTCTGAGAGAACCGGTTTATGACAAGAAGCTTGAAGAGAGAGACATGGAAGGAATTGGGAATGTGTAACGTAACAGGTAGACTGAGTTTGAAGAAGACAGGATTGATTTTTTGTAGAATCTGGAAGGGACCAAGGTAGCGGGGACCGAGCTTGTAACAGGGGATCTAGAAGCGGATGTACTTGGATGACAGCCACACCATGTCACCAGGAGAGAAGGACAGAGGAGGTCTTCTACCTTTATCCGCTTGCGCCTTCATTCATGAAGAAAGCCTGGGGCAATGACTGTTGGGTCTGTTGCCAGATGCTGTAGAAGTCATGAGAAGTCACAAGTTGAAACAAAATGCCGAAGATAAGTCTCAAGGATTTGATTAACACTCTCCACCTGACCATTGGACTGAGGGTGGTAGGCCGAGCAGAAGTCCAGATTGATGTCCAGATGGTTACAAAGGGCTCGCCAGAACTTAGAGACAAACTGAACACCTCGATCTGAAACGATATGCTGAGGAAGACCATGTAAACGAAAGACATGCAACAAGAAGTACTTCGCCAGCTGCAGGGCAGAAGGAAGACCTGGTATAGGAATGAAATGAGCCATCTTGAAAAAACGATCTACAATGACCCAGATAACAGTGTTATTATGAGCAGGTGGCAAATCGGTGATGAAATCCATGGCGATATGGGACCAGGGAGTCTCTGGAATGGGTAAAGGCTGTAAGAGTCCCGCAGGTCTTTGTCGAGGAGTTTTGTCACGGGCACATGTTACACAGGACTGAACAAAATCAGAAACCTCACATTCAAGATGGGGCCACCAGTAGTGTCGGGAAATAAGAAGTAGAGTCTTGCGTATTCCAGGATGTCCTGCTGTCAAGAAAGAATGACCCCATTTCAGGACCTTGCGTCTCAATCTGGCGGGCACGAAGGATTTTACCGGAGGAACTTGCTGAATCTTGGAAGGAGCGGCAGGAATCAAACGGTCAGGAGGAATAATATGCCCAGGCGTAGAGTCCAAACCAATGACGTCAGAGGACCTGGAGAGAGCATCAGCCCTGATGTTCTTGTCTGCTGGACGGAAGTGAATAAAGAAGTTGAACCTGGAAAATAACAGTGACCATCTTGCCTGGCGGGGGTTCAAACGCTGAGCAGACTGAAGGTATAGAAGATTCTTATGATCGGAGTAGATGCTGACCAGATGAGAAGAACTCTCCAATAAATGTCACCATTCCTCCAAAGCTAGCTTGATAGCGAGGAGTTCACGATCTCCAATGGAGTAATTCCTCTCAGCAGGAGAGAATGTCTCCGAGAAGAACCCACAAGTTACACTCTTGCCCTTTGTGTTTTTCTGAGTGAAAATGGCACCCGCTCCAATAGATGAGGCATCAACCTCCAAAGCAAAGGGCCTCTCCGGATCAGGTCTTGTAAGCACGGGAGCAGAGGCAAATGCAGACTTTAAACGGGAGAAGGCCTCTTAAGCCTCTTGAGGCCAAGATTTAGGATTAGTTGCCTTTTTAGTGAGAGCCACAATAGGAGCAACCAAGGATGAAAAATGTGGGATAAACTGACGATGATAGTTAGCGAATCCCAGAAAGCTTTGAATAGTACGTAGGCCAGACGGACGAGGCCAATCCAATACTGCAGACAACTTATCTGGATCCATCTGCAGGCCCTGATGAGAGACAATGTAGCCAAGATATGGAAGACTAGATTTCTAGATTTCTCCAGTTTGGCGTAGAGATGATTCTTCCGAAGTTGCTGAAGAACCAGACGAACATGAGTACAATGCTCCTCTAAGTTGGAAGAGAAGATCATGATGTCATTTAGGTATAAGAAAACACAGGTGTAGTCCTTGAGAAAGTGCTCCGGGCTAGCACAATGCAAACACAAATTCTCATTGCGTCGTCGTGACCTCACCTGTTGCGTAAGAAGAGAACGATCTCCTTGTATAACCTCTTCGGCAAGAGGCTCAAGAAACTAAACAGGTGGACGTTGAAACACGGGTGTCAGGGGGGCAGGTTCCCTCTCTAAGCGCAATTCCTCCTGTCTCTCGGCAAAATGCACATCAATGCGTGTGGCCAAGTGGATAAGTTCTGTCAAAGAAGATGGAGGATCACGTGCTGCAAGGACATCTTTAATCCTGCTTGACAGTCCTTTTTTGAATGTGGCACACAAGGCCTCATCATTCCAGGCAAGTTCAGAGGCTAGAATGCGGAATTGAACCGCGTAATCACCAACGGTAGAATTCCCTTGACAGAGGTTCAGAAACGCCGTCTCAGCTGAAGAGGCACATGCGGGTTCCTCAAAGACGCTGCAAAATTCAGCCAAGAATGATGACAAATTGGAGGATACAGGATCACCACGGTCCCAAAGGGGTGTAGCCCAAGCCAGGGCTTTTCCGGACAGTAGACTAATGACAAAGGCCACCTTACTACATTACGTCGGAAACAGTTCAGACATGAGCTCCAAGTGCATGGAGCATGGTGTAACAAAGCCTCTGCGTGACTTGGAATCCCCATCATACTTGGAAGGCAAAGGCAGGCGCAACTGCGAGCCAGAAGACACTGCAGGAGCTGGAGGTGGGAGTGGGCCAGATTGTGGTAGCTGCTGCTGTTGCAAAGCCAAAGCCTGTTGCATCATGGCTGAAAGTTGAGAAAATTGCGCCTGTCAGGCCAACTGCTATGAGTGACGTAACAGAACGTAGAGAAGATACGCGACTTCAAGCAGGGGTACCTCAGCGGGATCCATGGCTGGATCTTACGGTAACACTCACGTTTCTGAAGACTGGAACCCTGGTGGATGTGGATCCGCTGGACCTGTGTGGCAGATGACTCGGACGGTACCAGGGAGCAGAGTCTAAGGTGCTGCAGGTGGCACCCAGGTCTCTACCCCTGGCACAGCTCAACCACACAGGTGGCTGAGGAGATGTGAGGCATAGGAGGGATAAGGAAACTTGTTGTCTGGATAGCAGAAGGTCAGGGCAGGTGGCACAGTAGCGTAGTCAAAGCAAGGCAGGAGTTCAGTAGGCAGGCGGCAGAGGAGCAAGGTCAAGTCACAAGAGCAAGAGATCTGATACACGGCAAGGCAATACAGAGGAACACTTTCTCAAAGGCACAAGGCAACAAAGATCCGGCAGGGAACTGAGGAGGGTGGAGGAATTTATAAATGAGCCACAGGTGGATTACACTAATGAGCGTACTGGCCCTTTAAATCTTAAAGTTCCGGTGCACGTGCACCCTAGGGGACGGGGACACGCGCGCCGGAGCATAGAGGCAGATGCAGGAGAAACACCCGGAAAGTGACGGACTAGGGGCTCGCATGCGGGCATGTCCCGCGATGCGAGTGCCAGCCCTGTTGGCAGCAGAAGGTAAGGGGACCATGCGCTCACGGCCAGCGTGTGTTGCTGGAGCGCATGACGTAACAATAACCTCTTAAAGATGCAAAGTGTATGGGTGCGCTCTTGCGCCCGAATTTTAAGGACTCAGTACCTTTACTCCCTGGTCCTGTTACAGGCTTTTAAAACACGTTCACGGGCTGAGCGTGCTTTAAACCCAGTGGGTCCCAACTGTTATCAACAGCCAGGACCAGGGGATAATGTCGGTCATCACCGATCGGGCCAATGCCCAGCATTAACCCTTTAGACACCACGATCAAAGTTGATTGTGGTGTCTAAAATGAAAGTGATGTCCCGATCAGCTGAGAGGACGGCAAAAAGGCCCTTACCTGCCTCCTCGCCATCCGATCGGTGCTCTGCTGATCCAGGAAGCTTCAGCAGGCTGGAGAAGCAGAGCACCGATAACACTGATCAATGATATGCTATGGCATAGCATTGAACAGTATATGCAATCAAAAGACTGCATGGTATAGCCCCCTATGGAGGCTAAAAAAAAAAGTTAAAAGTGAAAAAAAATTATGTTTGAGAAAAAGAAACGTGACTAAGCCCCTCCACTAAGAAGTTTGAACCCCCCCTCCCTTTTCCTATTTTTTTAATAAAATATAATAAAAAATTAAAATAATCATATGTGGTACCACCGTGTGTGTAAATGTCAACTAAACCACACGGTCGATGGCGTACACATAAAAAAGTACAAAAGTACAAAATTGTGCATTTTTGATCACTTCATATACCATAAAGAAATTAATAAAAAGCGATCAAAAAGTCCCATCAAAACAAAAATGGCACCAATAAAAACTTCAGACTATGGCGCAAAAAATTTGCGCTCATATAGCCCCATAGATGACAATTTTAAAGATTCTAATTTTGGTGTATGTAGTAATAATTTCTTAAAGTAGTAATATAAAATAAAACCTACATAAATTGGGTATCCCTGTAACCGTATGGACCTACAGAATAGATATGGAAGCTCCACAAATAAGTTTTTTTCCTCCGCAGATTATGTTCTAAAATAAGTGCTGTCATTACAAAGTACAATTGGTGATGCAAAAATCAAGCCCTTATATGGGTCTGTAGGTGCAAAATTGAAAGCCTTATGATTTTTAGGAGAAGAGAAAAAAACAAAAGTGCAAAAATTGTTTAAAAATTGTTAAAGGGGTATTCTGCCCCTAAACATCTTATCCCCTATCCACGCCCCCTCCCATAGACTTGCATTGAGGGGGTGGGGTGTGACATCATGAGGGGGCGGGTACGTGATGTCATGATCCTCCGGCCCCTGCATCCCCAGTCATCAGGCACGGAGCGAAGCTCACTCCGTGCACCAGATGACAGGGGTGATGCAGAAGAGATCGCGGGGGTTCCGCGCAGCGAGACCCCTGCGATCAGACATCTTAGTCCCTATCCTTTGGATAGGGGATAAGATATCTAAGGGATTATCATTAAGGGATTACTACTATAGTACTTTATCTTTTATAATTTCTCTTTAATACTATAATTTAATACTATAATCCTCATTAAAATTCGAAATAGCTTGAAAACACCACTTACTGTAAAGTAGAAAATGGTATTCCACTACCTGTTTGGTTTATTATTATTTATTAAACCCAATACACAGGGTTATAGTGTGGGTAAACAGAATTAAAATGATGTTTCACTTTACCTGGATTAGTACAGCCATTCCAGAGATACTCCCAGTATTAGCCTCCATTGTAAATAGCCTGCTTTGTGCAATTGAGGCTAGGCCCAGCATATCCAGCATCCCTGTCTCCTTCCCTTCTGCTTTAATATGACTGCCACCTCAAGAATATTAATGAGCTCCTCCCCCCTTGCCCATGAAAGTGCAAGGTGGGCCAGCATATCAGAGCAGAGGGGAAGGCGGCAGGGATGCCGGGTATGCCGGATTCTGCCTCTATTGCTCAAAGCTTGGTATTTACATATTAGCAATGGAGGCTAATACCAGGTGCATCTCAGGAATGGTGGCATCAATCTGGTGAAACAACGTTTTAATCCAATTCACCCTCATTGTAACCCTGTGTATTGGTTTAAGTGCAGGTGAACCAGCTGTCAGTTTAATTATATGCATATAAAGAAAACTATGCTAAAAACAATTATGCAAAAAACAACATTGTAAAATTACATTAATTTTATTACTTTTGCTTGTATAGCCTCTGCGGCTTGGTGTAAGCTTTATTTTCTTTCTATACATGTACACAGCTTTGATTATCTACTTTCTTTTTTCTATACACTATATATATTTATCTATGCCTATCTATATGATTCTCCCTGCAAATTACACTATGTGTACACCAATGTTTCTCTCCTTTTTAGAACATACTTTAATACTAGTGTTGCTCACGAATATTCGTGATTCGAGTTTTATTCGCGAATATTGCATATTCGCGAATTCGTGAATATTCGCGAATATAGCACTATATATTCGAAATTACGAATATTCGTTTTTTTCTTCTTCACAGTACACATCACAGTGATCATCCCTCTCTACTTCCAGCTTGTGTGGTCTAAAGAAGGCTCTAGTACTACTGTGTGAGACCTCTGGGCGAATATTCGCATATGTGAATATTCGCATATGCAAATATTCGCAAATATTGATCCCTCCCTTCTTTTAGCTTGTGGGCCAATGAGAATGATGCAAATACAGTTGTCGGAGATTAGCAAATTACATATAAAGTTCATTGATTTTCACATATGCGAATTTTTGCATATGCAAATTTTTGCCAATGCGAAAAAAAACCGCAAATATTATGAATATGCGAATTTAGCAAATATATGCCGAATATTCGTCCATATATTCGCGAAATATCGCGAATGCGAATATGGCCCATGCCGTTCAACACTATTTAATACCTCCCCTAAAATTTAAACCTATCCTGCCACTGGACCATCATGATAGATACTCTTTAACCCCTTAAGGACCCAGCCAATTTTCACTGTAGGACCCGGCCATTTTTTGCACATCTGAAAACTGTCACTTTAAGCATTAATAAAGCGATGCTTTTATTTCTGATTCCGAGTTTGTTTTTTCTTGACATATTCTATGTTATGATATTGGTAACATTTTCTGAATACTTGCACCATTTCTTAGTGAAAATTTTTAGGGGGGCATGTCACATTTAAGAAGCCCCTATGGTGCCAGAACAGCAAAACACCCCCCACATGGCATACTATTTTGGAAACTACATCCCTCAAGGAACGTAACAAGGGGTACAGTGAGCCTTAACACCCCACAGGTGTTTGACGAATTTGTTAAAGTTTTTTTCACTAAAATGCTGGTTTTGCCCCAAATTTTACATTTTTACAAGGGGTAATAGGAGAAAATGCCCCCCAAAATGTATAACCCCATCTCATCTGAGAATGATAATACCCCATATGTGGAGGTCAAGTGCTCAGAAGAGAAAGCTTTTGGAAAGCTGAAATGGTTTGGGGGGGGGGGGGGGGGGGGGGCATGTCACATTTAGGAAGCCCCTATGGTGCCAGAACAGAAAAAAAACACATGGCATACCATTTTGGAAACTGCACCCCTCAAGGAACGTAATAAGGGGTACAGTGAGCCTTAATACCCCACAGGTGTTTGAGGACTTTGGATGTGTAAATGATTTATTTTTTCACTAAAATGCAGTTTTTTCCCCAAATTTTACATTTTTACAATGGGTAAGAGGAGAAATGCCCCCCAAAATGTGTAACCCCATCTTTTCTGAGTATGGAAATACCCCATGTGTGTATGTCAAGTGCACTGCAAGCACACTACAGTGCTCAGAAGAGAAGGAGTAACATTTGGCTTTTGGAAAGCAAATTTAGCTGAAATGGTTTTTGGGGGGCATGTCCCATTTAGTAAGCCCCTATGATGCCAGGACAGCAAAAAAAAAAAAAAAAACAACCCACATGGCATACTATTTTGGAATCTACCACCCTCAAGGAACATAACAAGGGGTACAGTGAGCCTTAACACTCCACAGGCGTTTGATAAATGTTCATTAAGTAGGATGTGAAAAGGAAAAATTTTATTTTTTTACACTAAAATGCTGGTGTTACCCCAAATTTTTCCTTTTCACAAGGGGTAACAGGAGAAAATGTTTGTAAATTTGTATTTCTTTGGTGTAAGGACATACCTCATATCTTGGCATTAACAGCTCTGAGGGTGCACACTGGTCAAGGAAGAGCAGGAGCGCAGTCAGGGGTCTTGAGCTTCTACATAACAGCCTATGGAGCCAGAACAGTGGGACCTCCCCTCAAGGAGCATTACTTGGGGTAAATTACTAAAATGGGGTACACTAAGTTACTAAGGTGAGGTACAGTGGGACGTAAAATCATAAAAAAGGTTATGTTCCCAGAATGATGACCCAGAGCATAGCCAAAACAAAAAAACATGCCCACCCCAAACCCTATGCTCTGAATCATCATTCTGGGAATGTGATGTGTGTGGCCATCCCTAACCTGTTGCCTCAAATGCGCACACTGCTCAGGTTGCCTCATTTGAGGCAACATAAAAAGTCCCCAATGATAGTGACTCAGTGACCCATGGTCCATTTTAATGCAGAGGCCCGGATGATTGGGGCAAGTGTCACACTGAGTGGTGGTGTCCTTCCGTATCACCCTCTTGTGACACTCTCTGCATCTTTTCTGGAATCGTCCCTTATTTCCAGTGTGGAGGACTTTACCTGGAAAGTGTTGGCCTGGGACGATCCTGGCACCTATAACTACAGTTCCTTGGGAACTCCGGCCTGCTCTTTCCCAGTTGCCAAAGATCAGGACCTTTAGCACTTCTTCTTGGAACTGGAGGAATGTCCCTGTGTTGCCAGCGTGCTGGGACAGTACAAAAGAGTTGTACATGGCAATCTGTACCATGTAGACCACAACTTTTTTGTACCATACCCGTGTTTTGCGCATGGCCATGTATGGCTTGAGGACTTGATCAGAGCGATCAACTCCCCCCATATACCGATTGTAGTCCAGAATACAATCGGGCTTGAGGACCAGCGAAAGGTGAGCTTCCATTACCATGAATTGTGGTCAACATAAGGGCATCCCTCTTATCCTTATAACTGACCAGCAACAGGTTTTCAAGAGTAAGGACACGGGACTCATAGGGCATAGGTGTCTGAACAAAATTTAGAGGGAGGCCTCTCTGGTTCTTCCGCACGGTTTCACAAGCGGATGTGGATCTGGTGGCAAGGGATGTGAACAGAGGGATGCTGGTATAAAAGTAGTCCACGTACACATGGTAACCCTTATCCAGCAATGGGTGCACAAGGTCCCAAGTGATTTTCCCGCTAACACCCAGAGTGGGGGAACATTCTGGGGGTTCAATGCGGGAATCTCATCCCTCATATACTCTAAACTTGTAAGGGCACCCGGAGGTACTCCCACAGTTTGTAGAGCTTCTTGCCATACCACGCCCGCTTCGAGGGAAAGATGAATCTCCCCTTAAAATTGATAAGAGACTCATCTACCGAGAGCTCCCTGAGCGGTACGTAGGCCTGCAAAAAATTGGCCCCAAAGTGATCTATAACCAGCCTCACTTCTGTGTCATGACCATACTGTAAAGCGGGATCTGGTATAGGATGTCCCCACTCCAGTACTGTCTGACACTGGGCTTTTTGACCAGGCCCATATGCAACACGAGGCCCCAAAATGTCCTCATTTCTGCTGCATCAATGGCATACCATTCATTGAACCTGGCCAAAAAATAATCTGGGTGGTGGGTGATGAATTGCTGGGTGTACAGATTCTTCTGCTCCACCATTAGATTGACAAAGCTGTCACTGAAAAAATAACTAACATAGTCAATTTCAGTGTATCCAGTTGTGTCAATCCGGATTCCTGAGTTGCCAACAAACTCAGGAATCTGTGGCTGATAACCCTCTGGGGGTCTCCAGACAGGTTCAGTGGAAGGGGGCTCCGGTACACTTGTCTGGGGGGTCGGACTCCTAGTATGAGCGGCATGGACGCTCATACTAGTGCCAGCCACTGGGTCACTTTCACGGGGTGTCGTCTCTGCCGCCTTCTGGGGGGCTCATCATCAGTGCTAGATGATGAGGAGGAAGAACACAGGAATGTAGGATCTTCCTCGTCCTCACTGGTAGATTCGGAGTCGGAGGCAAGTGAAGCGTATGCCTGCTGAAAATGCCCAGCGAGTGGTGGTGGGGGGGGTTTCGTAGCGCGAGTGTGTGTGTGTGTGGGGGGGTATGTAGTGTGTGGGCTTGGTGTAACTTTTCATATAACGGTGTTATATATAAAGTTACAGTGTCACACACCGTTATATGGGAAAAAAGACCGCTGCAGCCCCCCCCAAAAAAAGGGTGGCAAATCCCAGCTCCCTGAACCCCTAATAGGGCCCAGGTCACACTGAAAATACTGCGGCGGACCCTTGAGAACCTATTAGGAGGTCAGGGGGGGGGACATTTTTTTTTTTTACTTTTTTAAACTTTTTTTTTACAGTCCTATTTGTCCCTTTACTGTATTCTTTCCCTGCTCTAAGGAGGTGTATTCTGCCCAGAGGGTCTCCGATCTCGGCTGAGGGGGGTCCCTGGCTCCTTCTTGCAGCACTTCCCGCTGACTGAACTCAGTAAGCTGGCAGAGCGACGAGAAGAGATCATTAATCCCTCCCCTGATGGCTGCTATTGGACGGTCCGGCCAATAGCAGCGCTCCTTGGGGGTGACGAAATAGGAGGTGATTGGGGGTGTATCCATGTATCTCCGGGTCAGCGGGTCACATGTGACCCGTCTCACCAGAATCACAGCAAATTGCCAGTGGGAATTCACCGGCGATTTGCGGTGATCGCCGACATGGGTGTCATCTGATGACACCCCCCCCCCCCGGGCATTTGCGCGGGGTGCCTGGGGACCGAATTCCCACGGGCGTACAGGTACGTCCTGGGTCCTTAAGAGGTTAAAGGGGTACTCTGGTGAAAAACTTTTTTTTTTTTTTAAATCAATTGGTGCCAGAAAGTTAAACAGATTTGAAAATTATTTCTATTAAAAATTCTTAATCATTCCAGTACTTATTAGCTTCTGAATACTACAGTGGAAATTATTTTCTTTTTGGAACACAGAGCTCTCTGCTGACATCATGAGCACAGTGCTCTCTGCTGACATCTCTGTCCAATTTAAGAGTAGGAACAAATACCCATAGCAAACATATGCTGCTCTGGACAGTTCCTAAAATAGACAGAGATGTCAGCAGAGCATTGTGTTCCAAAAAGAAAATAATTTCCACTGTAGTATTCAGCAGCTAGTAAGTACTGGAAGGATTAAGATGTCTTAATAGAAGTAATTAACAAATCTGTTTAACTTTCTATATAAAAATAAAGTGATAAACCTTAATTCTGACACTGGGGTCACTTGTGTGAGTAAACGAAGGCTCCACTCCGTCTCAAATAATATTCAGCATAAGATGCAATTCACACTAGACAACTGAATGTGTTTTACGAAAATGCTTTAGTAATTTCCACTTCTTAATACAAAATTTGAGAAATCTCCACTTTTTGAAAGTACAAAAGTTAAACCGGAAGTGTCTGGCAAACACTCACCTGTCTACCTCTTCATGAGAGGAAGGAGGATCAGCTCCACTATGCCCGTGAAAGGGTGAAATTGCACCGGTTGCTGGATCAGGAGTGTCGGACATTATTAGTGAGCACTGTGGGTGAAGTAACTTTTGTACTTTCAAAAAGTGGAGATTTCTCCAATTTTGAATTAAGAAATGGAAATGACTAAAGCATTTTCGTAAAATGCATTCAGTTGTCTAGTGTGAATTGCTTCTTATGCTGTTTAACTTTCTGGCACCAGTTGATTTAAAAAAAAAAAAAAGTTTTCCACCGGAGTACCCCTTTAAACTGTTGTGTAACTCCCTCTCCATCCCTGCTTCTATTTCTACACTGAGAATTGAAGTCCATTCAACAAATTTACCTTTCTCTAATTTTTAGACAAAACTATTTAGAAAGTTGCTTTCCTTTGCATTGAGAAAACGCATTATTTGCACCATCATCTACATTCTTATCGGTACCAATTTGGTGCAGATCAGAATTATTTTAAGGTAGACACATAATAATTTTAATCCTGATCTTCTTGGTCTAGTAGTGTCGAGAGAGAGAGAGAGAGAGAGAGAGAGAGAGAGAGGGGGGGGGAGGGGGAGAGAGGGAGAGAGGGAGAGAGGGGGAGAGGGAGAGAGGGAGAGAGGGGGAGAGGGAGAGAGGGGGAGAGGGAGAGAGGGAGAGAGGGAGAGAGGGAGAGAGGGGGAGAGGGAGAGAGAAAGACCTTTCAGTCAAATCATTTTTTTATGTATAAAGGGAAAATTCCCTTTTCAAAATGTTTTTCCCACATAGAAGAGTAAACATACTGGCAAACTAGTTTTCATAACATGTTATGCCGAGGGCTTGCCAACAAAAACAGAACATTGGTTGAAAATAAGGAAAACTGATGCTTTTGACTTGTAGAACTTCATTTCCCCCTTTTTTGAATCTTACACAGTAATTTGGATCTGGGTCACAGTAATTTGGATCTCTATAAGAGCTATTGTTTTCTTCAGGATTTCCTAGTATAAGGAAGAATCACAGTATTACAAATTACATATCACATTTGCAGCACAGGACAGATTTAATCTTAAAACAGAATCTTCTGCAATGGAATTGGCATAGATCATTTACACATTTCAGCATTTTCTACTTAGCTATTCTTGTGTCCATATCTTGTGAATAAAATCCTTCATTACAGGCCCCAATTTATCTCCAACTGGGCAAATTGTGTAATTTGCAAAATGTGTATGCCAATGTGGTGATTGCATAAATTACACACGCGGATACTATTCACTTTCCTCTAGAATGATACACATTTGCTGCCTGGGGTGAATACAAATAAGATATTTTTATATGATTCTCAGCTTTTTTGAGTCATTACAGTTCATAAGAAAAGTCTTTTTAATCAAATTCCCATCAGCTATATCAGTAATTCTAAACCATGGTGACTTCTCATTCAATCCTGAATTATTATGGGTATTGACTTTCTACAAAGAGAAAAAGCCAACATAAAATGCCTCTTTTTCCTTACCATGACGACATGCAAGATGTTATTGGTATTTTTCCACAGTCAGTGATTTCTGAGTATATGCAGGCATACACACATATACACACTCTCTACATAGACTTACACTGCTACACACCTGTAGTAGAAGTAGATCACAGCCTAGACCAGACGAGGAATCCCCTGTAAATCCTTTCATAAAATTATGGACAAAATTGTCAAAAGTGAGTTCGAAGATAAAATCATAGTCAACTTTCAGGGGTCAGCAGCAAACGTCATAGTGAAGTGAGTGTGAACAAAGACCTGTTAACAATTGCCACCTATAAATGATTATATGATAGTAAGATTAGTCCAACACTATTCAAAAATGATCACTTAAAAGAATAAAAGCATATGTCACCATAGAAAGATAAACAATAACAAGCCAGTTCTCAGAGGTTGAATGGCTGAAACTGTGGCATACATAGACAAGTAAGTAGAGGAAAAATAACTCACTCCACAGTGGGAGGACAGTACCTTGCATCCAGTCTCCCCCCCCCCCCCCTCCGTGCAGGTCAAACACACGTGGAGTTCCTCTGGTCCATATATGGGTCACAGTCCCGATATATGATGATATCATATATTTATTGATTTATGATATTATCATGTGTTCGACCTGCATGCCTAACTGGAGTGGGGAACTGGATGCAAGATATAGTCCCCCCAAAGTGACGTGAGTTATATTTCCTCTACCTATTTGTCTATGTATGCTACAGTTTAAGCCATTAACCCCTTAAGGACCAACACAAGTAAACCTGTATGCCCCTGAAAGACCAGGCCTGTTTTTTCAAATCGGGGATGTCTGTCTTTATTAGGGAATAACTCTGGTAATGTTTTTCCAATCACGATAATTCTGACATAGTTTTTTTGTCATAAGTTGTCCTTCATGTACATAGTAAAAGTAAGCCGATGTCATTTGTAGTTTTTTTTTACAATGCAAAAAATCATGAAATTTCAAAAAAATTTCGATTTTTTTGCTATTTTAACACTAATAGGTTGCATATATTTATACTTACTGACCAAATAGTTTATGAAACTTATACTTTCAGATGTCTACTTTATTTTGACAGCGTTTTTTTTATTCACATTTTAAATTAAATAGAAGCCTAACAATTTAACTTGAAATTTTGAAAATTTTGAAAATTTGTAAAGTACATCTTTTTTTATGGGCTATGCAAGGTTTGCAGAAATTTGAAGGTGGTAAAACATAGGAACACTCCCCAAATGACCCATTTTACTAGACCCTTCAAGGTATTCGCTAGGGGGTATAGTGAGTATTTTAACACCATAGTTTTTTGGCAGGAATTATTACAAAGTCAGTGTTAAAAATTCGAAATTTGCATTTTTTCACAAATGCATCATTTGTGGGGCATATTTTTTGTACATCACTTCTGATATTGCAAGAAATGCACCCTATATTTTATTACGCTGCTCGACCCGTGTTTGGAAGTATCCCCACTTAGGCCATATTTGGTTCCTTGGCTGTGTGGTAGGACCCAGAAGAAGAGGAGCGCCATTTGGCTTTCAGGGCATAATTTTAGGCCGAATGGATTGTGGGCAGCACTTCATGCCTGCAAAGGGTTTTAGCTGCCAGAACCATATAAAACCCCCTCAAGTGACCCCATTTTGGAAACTACACCCCCTAAAGTATTCATTTAGACCAAAAGGGAGTACTTAGAGTCCTTTTTGTGTGGCTGGAATGGATACAAAATCAGTGGAAATTTTTTTTTTCCACAATTGCATCATTTGTGGGACATATTTTTTGTACATTGTATCTGAAAAGTAGAAAATGCACCCCATATTTTATTACGCTGTTCGTCCCGTGTTAGGTAATACCCCCGCTTAGACCATGTTTGGTTGCATGGCCACATGGTGGGACCCAAAAGGAGAGGAGCCCCATTTGGCTTTCAGGATATCAGTATGCAGGACATATACAGAAATGGAGGCGGGAGGAGGGAAAGGAGCACCGAAACAAGTTGTTTCACGCCTTTTAGGCGCTTCCTCAAGCCGGTGAATGCATTCACCGGCTTGAGGAAGCGCCTAACAGGCGTGAAACAACACCCCAATAGTTGCGGGGTGCTAGAGGAGAGAGACAGAGGGAGCCCCCTCCCTCTGTCAAAACTCCTTACAGCTCGCGGTCGCTTCCGACCGCGGCTGTAAGGGTTAAACTGCCAGAACCGAAGTTTTCTTCTGTCCCGGCAGTAACGCAGGTCCCCGCCCACCGGGGATTACACACAGCACCCCGCGATCGCGCTGCGGGGTGCTGCAAAGAAGACAGAGGGAGCTCCCTCCCTCTGTCATAACACTTACAGCCCACGGTCACTTCCGACCACGGCTGTAAGGGTTAAAATGCCGGGACTGAAGTTTACTTCAGTCCCGGCATTGCGGCAGGGTCCCGGCTGTGTGTAACAGCCGAGTCCCTGCTGCGATCTCGTGTGTGCACTGGGCAGCACCCACGAGAGCCATGGATGAGTATACACGTCCTAATGGCTGAACGTGCATTCAGCCTGGACATGTACACAGGTCCATGGTCCTTAAGGTGTTAAACCTCTGAGCGATGGCTTGTTATTGTTTTTCTTTTTATGGTGATTTTATGCCTGGATATATTGGTTTGAAGTCCGGGGGACTTCTCCTAGTGTTGCTTGCGAATATTCGCAATTCAAATTTTATTTGCGAATATTGCATATTCGCAAATTTGCGAATATTCGCGAATATAGCACTATATATTCGAAATTACGAATATTCGATTTTTTTTTTAACATCACAGTAATCATCCCTCTCTGTTTCCAGCTTGTGTGGTTTAAAGAAGGCTCTAATACTACTGTGTGAGACCGCCTATGTGAATATTCGCAAATATTGATCCCTCCTTTCTGCTGCTTCTATCAAGTTACACTGGTATACTTGCTATAAAGTTCATACATTTTTGCATATGTGAATATTCGCATATGTGAATTTACGCATATGCGAAAAAACGCGAATATTATGAATATGCGAATTTAGCGAATATATGACGAATATTCGTCCATATATTCGCGAAATATCGCGAATTCGAATATGGCCTATGCCGCTCAACACTACTCTCTACTCCTTTGGGAGTGGATGTCAGGTGATTTACTTTTGGCAGATTTCCCCCTTCCCCCCCTAAATACCATCTCTTGGATGAGCGCTGCCTGCTGTGTGTAGTGATTTTGGTTCTTTTCCTTTAAAAGCATACGTAGTAACAATAAAAACAATTTTTTTTGGAAGAATGTAATTAAAAATCCATGGTTATAAAATTACAAAGAAATATCACAAGCATAAATAATGTGAGGCAAGGTTCACATCTGTATTGGAGTTTCTGGTTTGGGATAGAGATGTCGCGAATTGTTCGCCGGCGAACAGTTCACGGCGAATTTAGCATGCTCGCGTTCGCATTGCCGGGCGAACATATGTGAAGTTCGATCCGCCCCCTATACTTTAACATTGCAGTAAACTTTGACCCTGTGAGTCAGAGTCAGCAGACACATTACAGCCAATCAGCAGCATTCCCTCCCTTCCAGACCCTCCTACCACTTGCACGGATGCCATTTTACCCTCATTCAGCATGCTGCAGGCTTAGGAAGTGGAGGGTCAGAGAAGCTGCTCCTGCTGTATAGGGAAAGCGATAGCTAGGTTGCTGCTAGGTGGTGTATTAAGGGTCCAGTTTACTTCTAAAGCACTAGTGTAACATCTGCTTTGAGGAAAGCACCCAAAAAAGCCCTTTTTAGGGCTGAAAGATATCAGTCCATGTGTCTTGCAACAGCTGGAGGCACCCTGGTTTGGAGGGAACCGATGGTTAAAAGGGGTACTCCAGAATCAAACTTAAGTTCCTTCAAGCAACTAAATACTACAGTATTCAAAGGGCTGAAAGATATCAGTCCGTTTGTCTTGCCACAGCTGGAGGCACCCTGGTTGGGAGGGAACCGCTGGTTAAAAGGGGTACTCCAGTATAAAACTTAAGTTCCTTCAAGCAACTAACTACTACAGTATTCAAAGGGCTGAAAGATATCAGTCTGTGTGTTTTGTAAAAGCTGGAGGCACCTGGTTGGGGACCACTGCTTAAAAGGGGAACTCCGCTGGCAAGCTTTTTTTCTTTAACCCCTGAAGGACGCAGGACGTAAATGTATGTCCTGGTGCGGTGGTACTTAACGCACCAGGATGTACATTTGCGTCCTGTGCATAACCGCGGGCATCGGAGCGATGCCCGTGTCATGCGCGGCTGATCCCGGCTGCTGATCGCAGCCAGGGACCCGCCGGCAATGGCCGACGCCCGCGATCTCGCGGGCGTCCGCCATTAACCCCACAGGTGCCGGGATCAATACAGATCCCGGCATCTGCGGCAGTGCGCGATTTGAATGAATGATCGGATCGCCCGCAGCGCTGCTGCGGGGATCCGATCATTCAGAACGCCGCACGGAGGTCCCCTCTCCTTCCTCCCTCCGACTCCCGGCGTCTCCTGCTCTGGTCTATGATCGAGCATACCAGAGCAGAAGATAGCCGATAACACTGATCTGTTCTATGTCCTATACATAGAACAGATCAGTATTAGCAATCATGGTATTGCTATGAATAGTCCCCTATGGGGACTATTCAAGTGTAAAAAAAAATGAAAAAAAATGTAAAAGTAAAAGTAAAAAAAAAGTGAAAAATCCCCTCCCCCAATAAAAAGTAAAACGTCCGTTTTTTCCTATTTTACCCCGAAAAAGCGTAAATTTTTTTTTATAGACATATTTTGTATCGCCGCGTGCGTAAATGTCCGAACTATTAAAATAAAATGTTAATGATCCCATACAGTGAACGGCGTGAACGAAAAAAAAAAAGTCCAAAATTCCTACTTTTTTTAATACATTTTATTTAAAAAAAATTATAAAAAATGTATTAAAAGTTTTTTATATGCAAATGTGGTATCAAAAAAAAGTACAGATCATGGCGCAAAAAATGAGCCCCCATACCGCTGCTTATACGGAAAAATAAAAAAGTTAGAGGTCATCAAAATAAAGGGATTATAAATGTACTAATTTGGCCAAAAAGTTTGTGATTTTTTTTAAGCACAACAATAATATAAAAGTATGTAATAGGTATCATTTTAATCGTATTGACCCTCAGAATAAAGAACACATGTCATTTTTACCATAAATTGTACGGCGTGAAAACGAAACCTTCCAAAATTAGCAAAATTGCGTTTTTCGTTTTAATTTCCCCACAAAAATAGTGTCTTTTGGTTGCGCCATACATTTTATGATATAATGAGTTATGTCATTACAAAGGACAACTGGTCGCGCAAAAAACAGGCCCTCATACTAGTCTGTGGATGAAAATATAAAAGAGTTATGATTTTTAGAAGGCGAGGAGGAAAAAATGAAATCGTAAAAATGTAATTGTCTGAGTCCTTAAGGCCAAAATGGGCTGAGTCCTTAAGGGGTTAAAGCAACTAACTACTACAGTATTCAAAGGGCTGAAATATATCAGTCCGTGTGTTTTGCAACAGCTGGAGGCACCCTGGTTGGGGACCACTGCATAAAAGGGGAACTCCGCTGGCAAGCTTTTTTTCTTTAAAGCAACTAACTACTACAGTATTCAAAGGGATGAAATATATCAGTCCGTGTGTTTTGCAACAGCTGGAGGCACCCTGGTTGGAGACCACTGCTTAAAAGGGGAACTCCGCTGGCAAGCTTTTTTGCTCATTGTCACACTAGTGCAAATCACATTTGGTGTGACAGTTGTGCAAACTAAAAAAAAAACTTTTTTGGCTGTTAAATCAAACCAGTCGTCACTGTCAGTTCACGTCACAATTGCCATTTTTTTTGCCTGCAGGGCAAATTGTGTCACCCTAGTGCAAATCACATTAGGTGTGACAGTTGTGCAAATTAAAAAAGAAAAACTTTTTTGGCTGTTAAATAAAACCAGTCGTCACTGTCAGTTAACGTCACAGTTGCCAGTTTTTTTGCCTGCAGGGCAAATTGTGTCACCCTAGTGCAAATCACATTAGGTGTGACAGTTGTGCAAATAAAAAAAAATACCTTTTTTGGCTGTTAAATAAAACCAGTCGTCACTGTCAGTTCACGTCACAGTTGCCAGTTTTTTTTTGCCTGCAGGGCAAATTGTGTCACCCTAGTGCAAATCACATTAGGTGTGACAGTTGTGCAAATAAAATAAAAAATACCTTTTTTGGCTGTTAAATCAAACCAGTCGTCACTGTCAGTTCACGTCACAGTTGCCAGTTTTTTTTTCCCTGCAGGGCAAATTGTGTCACCCTAGTGCAAATCACATTGGGTGTGACAGTTGTGCAAATTAAAAAAAAACAAAAACTTTTTTGGCTGTTAAATAAAACCAGTCGTCACTGTCAGTTCACGTCACAGTGGCCAGTTTTTTTGCCTGCAGGGCAAATTGTGTCACCCTAGTGCAAATCACATTAGGTGTGACAGTTGTGCAAATTAAAAAAAAAAAACTTTTTTGGCTGTTAAATAAAACCAGTCGTCACTGTCAGTTCACGTCACAGTTGCCAGTTTTTTTGCCTGCAGGGCAAATTGTGTCACCCTAGTGCAAATCACATTAGGTGTGAAAGTTGTGCAAATTAAAAAAAAATATACCTTTTTTGTCTGTTAAAAAAAAAACAGTCGTCACTGTCAATTCACGTCACAGTTGCCAGTTTTTTTTGCCTGCAGGGCAAATTGTGTCACCCTAGTGCAAATCACATTAGGTGTGACAGTTGTGCAAATTAAAAATATATATAAATTTTTTGACTGTTAAAAAAAAAAACAGTCATCACTGTCAGTTCACATCAAAGTTACCAGTTTTTTTTTTGCCTGCAGGGCAAATTGTGTCACCCTAGTGCAAATCACATTTGGTGTGACACTTGTGCAAATGTAACCAAAAAAACGACAGGCAGAGGAAGGCTACCCCGCAGAGGCCGTCGTGGTGCTGGGATTCCCTTTGGCCCTAGAATGACCAGTGTTCAGAGGCCACGTACCCTGAACCCCCAAAGTTCAGAGGACTTAGTTGACTGGCTATCACAAGACACCCAATCTACTACAGCTTCTGCTCTCCTCCTCTAGCTTCTCCTCCTTCTCCTCCTCTAGCTTAGCTTCGAACACCTCTCATGCTACCACTTGCCCGCCTGCCGCCACCACCAACACTAGCACCACAGCAGCTTTACTTGATCCGTCAGAGGAGTTATTTACACATCAGTTTGAAGACATGAGTGATGCACAACCATTATTGCCAGAGGATGTAGTTAACAGGGATATGTCTCAGTCAGGTAGCATTACACACATGGACGTACGGTGTGATGATGATGTTGTACCCACTGCTGCTTCCTTTCTTGACGTGTCAGATAGCGGTGAAGGTGTTGATGAGGACGATGTGTCCGTGGATGCCACGTGGGTGCCCGCTAGAAGAGAAGAAGAGGGGGAAAGTTCAGATGGGGAGACAGAGAGGAGGAGGAGACGAGTTGGAAGCAGGGGGAGGTCGTCGCACTAGCCGTCGCTAGTGGCACAGTCAGACAGCATGCATCGGCACCCGGGGTCAGCCAGACGGGACGCCAATCAACGCACCAGAATGTCATCATCGCAGAGCTCAGCAGTGTGGCATTTTTTTGTATGTTTGCCTCTGACAAAAGCGAAGCCATTTGCAACCTGTGCCAGAAGAAACTGAGTCAAGGGAAGTCAAACACCCACCTAGGCACAACTGCTTTGCGACGGCACATGATGTCACATCACAAACGCCTATGGGATCAACACGTCAGTACAAGAAGTACACAAAGTCAAAGCCGCCATCCTCCTCCTGGTCCAGCATCTTCAGCTAGGTCAACCACTGCTGCCCTCCTTGCCCCTTCTTAACCATCCGCCTCTCCGTCTCTCGCCTTGAGCAGTTCCTGCTCATCTGCCCACAGTCAGGTGAATGTCAAGGAGATGTTTGAGCACAAGAAGAAAATGTCTCAAAGTAACCTCCAAGCTAGGCGTCTGACAGCTGGCTTGTCGGAACTGCTAGCCCGCCAGCTTTTACCATATAAGCTGTTTGAGACTGAGGCCTTTAAAAAATTTGTAGCCATTGGGACACCGCAGTGGAAGGTACCCTGACGAAATTTTTTTGCACAAAAGGCAATCCCCAACCTTTACTCCATTGTGCAAAAGGAAATAATGGCATGTCTGGCACACAGTGTAGGGTCAAGGGTCCATCTGACCACTGATACCTGGTCTGCAAAGCATGGTCAGGACAGGTATATCACCTACACTGCGCATTGGGTAAACCTGGTGACGGCTGCCAAGCATGGAATGCGTGGCTCTGCAGAGGAGTTGGTGACACCGCCACGACTTGTAGGCAGGCCTGCTGCCACCTCCTCTACTCCTCCTACTCCATCCTCTTCCATAACATCCTCGGCCGAGTCCTCTTCCACTGCTGCGTCTTGCTCCACATCACCAGCACCCCCGAGCTCCCCAGGTGCTATTCCACATCCCGGATATGGCAGTGTCACGCCATCTTGGGGTTGACTTGCCTCAAAGCAGAGAGTCACACCGCACCAGTGCTCCTGATGGCCCTGAACGCACAGGTGGACCAGTGGCTGACTTCGCACCAACTGGAGATCGGCAAGGTGGTTTGTGACAATGGAACAAATTTGTTGGCGGCATTGAGGTCGGGAAAGTTGACACATGTGCCGTGCATGGCACATGTGTGTAATCTGATTGTACAACGCTTTGTGCTCAAGTACCCAGGCTTACAGGATGTCCTGAAGCAGTCCAGGAAGGTCTGTAGCCATTTCAGGCATTCCTACATAGCCATGGCCATTTGGCCACTTGTCAGATATCCAGTGGCGAAACAACATGCCAGTGAGGCGCTTGATTTGCGACAGCCCGACACGTTGGAATTCAACACTCCTAATGTTCGACCATTTGCTCCAACAAGAAAAAGCTGTCAATGACTATTTGTATGACCGGGGTGCTAGGACATCATCTGTGGAGCTGGGAATTTTTTTGCCACGTTACTGGAGGCTCATGCGCAATGCCTGTAGGCTCATGCGTCCTTTTGAGGAGGTGACAAACCTGGTCAGTCACACTGAAGACACCATCAGCGACATCATACCATTTGTTTTCTTCCTGGAGCGTGCCCTGCGAAGAGTGCTGGATCAGGCAGTAGATGAGCGTGAAGACGAAGAGTTGTGGACACCATCACCACCAGAAACAGCCTTATCAGCATTGCTTGCTGGACTTGCGGCAATGCTGGAAGAGGATTGTGAGGAAGAGGAGTCAGAGGAGGAATGTGGCTTTGAAGAGGAGGAGGAAGACCAACCAAAGCAGGCATCCCAGGGTGCTCCTTGTCACCTATCTGATTCCCGTGGTGTTGTACGTGGCTGGGGGGAAGAAGATGATGCCTTCCCTGACATCACTGAGGAAGAGGAATGGGACATGAGTAGCTTGGCATCCGTCCTTGTGCAAATGGGGTCTTTCATGCTGTCGTGCCTGTTGAGGGACCCTCATATAACAAGGCTGAAGGAGAACGACCTGTACTGGGTGTCCACGCTACTAGACCCCCGGTATAAACATAAAGTGCCTGACATGTTACTGCATTACAGCAAGGCGGAAAGGATTCATCAGGTCCAAAATAAATTAAGAAGTATGCTGTACACAGCGTATAAGGGTCATGTCACAGCACAGCAGGGATCTAACAGGGAAAGAGGTGAAAGTAATCCTCCTCCCACGAACGCGCCGGCAAGGACAGGATGCTGTACTTAAGATGAATGAGGGATGGATCCCGAAGGGACTGACACTGGGCGATACATTTGAATGAACAAGGCCCGATCAGATGAGCTGCCTTGGGCTAAAAATGGTCCACACGCTGCCATACTTGACATCTGAATGTTGGATGACTTGCATAACTTATCCGCCCCCAACTAGGGTTCAAGCTGCAATGTTTTAGGGCACTTTCTGCCTGGCGAAACAAACAGAATTTTTTTTTTTCACAATAACCAATTTTTCATCCATGTGTACATGCCTAATTTTTATGGCCTCTGCTGCTGCACTTGTTATGGTGCTGCAATTTTTATGGCCGCTGCTACAGCTGCGACAATACCAAATTTTCAGCCAGGTGTACATGCTTAATTTTTCTGGCCTCTGCTGCTGCACTTTTTCTGGTGCTGCAATTTTTCTGGCTGCTGCTACAGATGCAGCTGCGACAATACCAAATTTTTCATCCATGTGTATATGCCTAATTTTTCTGGCCTCTGCTGCTGCACTTGTTATGGTGCGGCAATTTTTCTGGCCGCTGCTACAGAAGCGGCTGCAACAATACCACATTTTTCATGCATGTGTACATCCCTTATTTTTCTGGTACTCTCTGCTGACATCTCTGTCCATTTTAGCAACTGTGGATATTAGATGTATGCTAAGGGTAGCATGGTGGCTCAGAGGTTAGCACTGCTGCCTTGCAGCACTGGGTTCAAATCCCACTATGTGCTGCTTCAAGGGGGGCTCTAACTATGTGCTGCCTAATATGGGGGAATCTTATGTGCTGCCTAAAAGGGGGCTCTAACTATGTGCTGCCTAACATGGGGGAATCTATGTGCTGCCTAAAGGGAGGCTCTAACTATGTGCTGCCTAATATGGGGGAATCTATGTGCTGTCTAAAGGGGGGATCTAACTATGTGATGCCTAAAGGGGGCTAAAGCACGTTATTCTAAACCATTTAGGAATGTTAGGTAATTTATGCCCTTTATGGATTAAAACCAGACTCTGCATCAACTATGTAACTTTTCATGGGAGTTTTGCCATGGGTCCCCCTCTGGCACGCCACAGTCCAGGTGTTAGTCCCCTTGAAACAACTTTTAAATCACTATTGTGGTCAGAAAGAGTCCCTGTGTGTTTTAAAATTCGCCTGCCCATTGAAGTCAATGGCGGTTTGCCGGTTTCCGAACCTTTGCGGAAGTTCGGGTTCACGAACCGAAAATTTTATGTTCGCGAAAATCACTAGTTGGAGAATCCATAGCAAACTTTTTGCTGCAGAGGCAAAAGGATCCATCCCGCCGTGTGATAGACACAAACCGAACTTTAAAGACCTCACTGAAATTTATGGGAAATGTTGGGGATGGACCTTTTTTTTCCGCTGGGTTTTAACAGAAGTCTTCAATGCAGGTGTGAAGCCATAGAGAACTATTGTAAAAGAGAGTTATGTTATGGCCTCAAATAGCCCCCCATAGCTGAAATCCAGCTCCCAGGGTGCAGAAGAAGAAGATGAAACCTGGTCGGCACTCGCTGAATGCTGGATGGAAATTATATAGGTAGGAATAACCAGGTACCGGACACAAAATAATAAACAACATTGGTTTTCTTTGCCTTAAAAAGTACAACACGTTTCATGGGGACCTGCTCCCCTCTTTTTCAGGTCCTAGGTACACACATGTGGAGGCCTTTACACAAGAAAAGCCCACCAAATAAGAGCTCTGAATAAGGGTCAGATAACGTCATGCATACACATATTGGAAACATGTCAAACACATAAAAATAAAAGCTAAACAAGGTATTTACAAAGACAGTATGTATCAGTTTTAAATCCTTATCCTGTGTGTGGGATAGAAGACCAAAAATAGTTTTGATTACTGTCTGGCGCACGGGCTGTGAACCACAGAATGGGCAGGGAATGTTGGGATGGGAGCGCCGAGCTCAGAGCGCACACTTGGGTCTAGTTTTAATGCGCTGCAAACTGTCACAGTGTACCATGTAGCTGTGCAAGGCAGAGTGGAGTGCTTAAAGAGTACCTATCACCACCTAAACTTTCCCTAATCCCCCTCCCCATCTGTCCCTGACTCAAGTCTATGCCTGCATTTATTTTGCTTTAAAACCCCCTAAAAATACCTTTTTTCTATGCTCTTCAAAGCAACGGCAAGTCCGTGGAGAAAGCGAGATAAGCAGTGCATATATAATTAGCCATATGGAAAGTGGGCATAGGGGAGAGGAACATGAAAAATAGAAGAGGGAATGTATCCTCTCTGTTCGCTCCCTGCTTGTGTACAGCTCAGTGCTACCTCCCTCCCTCCCTCCTGCCTGTCTGACAGGAAGGTAGCTACACTGAGCTGATTTCAGACTCACTCACTGAGTCCGAAATGCTTGCTGACAGGATTGCTAGGGAAACCCCTAGTGGAGAAGTTTTTAAAGTAAAAAAAAAAAAATGAAAGGAGGAAAACATTTTTAATAAAAGCAATAAAAAAGTTGTTCAGTAGGGCTTTATCTATAATATATAAAAAGTTTTTTTCATGAGAGGTACACTTTAAGCTCTCAAACACAGAATACGCAGGCTGCATAAAGGATGGGAGACCATATATGCAGATTGAGAACAGAGTGGATATTTATGGTCTATTTTAAGTAAGCTTTTTGAAGCTGAGAGTGTAGAGTAAATGGCTCAGTGGAATTTAAAGTATAAGTATTTTTTTGTATTAACTCGACATCTCAAAATGCTGGATGTCTGTAATTGTAAAATCCCACACACAACCAAATAATGTGTTGTGTTAATATGATGCAGGATTTCAATGAAAGTGAATATAGTAACAAAATCAATGATGATAGGTTGTCCAAAATATAATAACGTTCAAATAAGTAGTTGAGGCCAGGGGGTACTAATATCAGGAGGGATGAGCTAAGATAGATGAAAGCACCCTAATAGAGTAAGAGGGTTAGATAGATCCTCATGGGGGGGGGGGGGGTGTAATTGATTGGTAGCATTCTGCTTAACAAGGGCAGAAATAGTGAGTGGTAAAATGAATGGGCGCCAGACAATTGAAGGAGTGCAATAGTGTGGTTTCTGTGTTTCCTCAATTGAGCAATTCTGTGATTTCATTAAGTCCGTGCAGCTGTATGGATTCCATATTGTATATCAAAATATTTCTTTCCTAAGGAGTGTCTCAAATCGGTTAGTCATGTGTAAAGGAACCTGGTCAATCGGCCGGCCGGCTCCTTGATTGTGTTCGAAGCTGCCATTGTATTTCATTTTGAAGTCTGGAACTTTTTTTGGCAGGGGACATTGGCCGTTATTGGACAAACTGAAGGGCCACACTTGTATTTTTTCCCCTCTATTTATATACCCTTTATGTTTTGTATGTAATGTCATACCATCTGAAAATGTTAGCCGTTACGGACTGATAGAATCACGTTGACGGTGTTAGCATTAGACAGCTTTTGTTTATACATGATTGATAAATCCTGAGAAAAGTATAAACATTGTGATCCTGGTGCTCAGGTACTTATTAGATGCCTGCGAGGAATGAGCGAATCGAATCTGACGAATCCGAATTCGTTACGAATTTCAGGAAAAATTCAATTCTCAAGTAATGCGAATATCGCACAAATTGCTTCATTAAACTCCATTTAGTGTGGTCCGGGCTCCAGGGCATCTAAAACGCCAGATCCACATGTGAGGACATGGAGCAAGGAATCCTGGGAAGGCGGGAACAAGGGTCGGCAGGATGACCCTGAATCGCATGCAGCATGCAGCCTATAAGCAGCCAGCCACCCCTCTGATGTCACAGCCCTATATAATCATCAGCCATCTTGGAACCAGTCACTTCAGCCTTTTATTGCAGAGAGAGAGCAAGAAAGGGACAGAGAGCAGTGTGTGTTGCACAGAAAAGCATTTTTACAGCAGTGATTAACCTCCCAGTCACATCAGCGTTCTATTGTAGAGAGGGACAGAGAGCAGTGTGTTGCACAGAAAAGCTTTTTTACAGAAGCGATACACCTCAAGCCCAAATCCAGCCTCGAAGCACTGATAGAGAAGGGAGTGAGATTGAGAGAGAGCGTGCAATTTTGGGTGTAGTACACAGCTGTGTGTGGTGCAGCACTGGTGTGTACAACAACTGAAAAGCTAATAGTAGCCAGCCAGTTATGGTGAGCAGTGCACTAAAAGTGTATTGTCCTCTATTAAGTGTAGCCTGTGCCCTACATCAAGTACCTCATAAGTGCATACCACATACGTACATTTAAGTTGTGTACTATTTTGTTCCTGTTAAAGTATTAAGGGCCTAGATACTGTGAAAGGCCAGGAAAAATACACAACTGCTGGTGTTGTAGACAAATACTGTTTTAAGCATACTTGAGCACAGTGTCCTCCCCTCATAAGTGCATACCACATACGTATCTAAGCAGAGTACTATTTTGTACCTCTCCATCTCTGCAATAGATAGGATGATCGCATCGGGTGTGACACCTTCTGTGATCTGTCCTTAACTGCAGGTACTACTGCTCCCAACATGGAGCACACTCTGCTCCATGCTGGGAGCTGTAGTACCTGCATTAATAGAAAGATCGCAGCAGGTGTCACTTCTGAAACCCGATGCAATTGTCCTCTATAATGTATAAATGCGTCTGTAACGCCCCCTCCCATAGGCTTGCATTGAGGGGGCGGAGTGTGTCATCACACAGGGCGGAGCCACGACATCACAATGCTCCAGCCCCGTTTTCGACAGTAATCAGACCAGGAGCGAATACGCTCTGGGGACTGATTTTAACGGGGTGCGGCGTGCAAGATCACGGAGGTCCCCAGCAGCGGGACCCCCATGATCAGGCATCTTATCCCCTATCCTTTGGATAGGGGATAAGATGTCTAAGCGCCAGAGTACCCCTTTAACTGCAGGTACTAATGTATGTATGTATTTAATGTAATTGTGAAGGACGATGTTATTGTAATTATTTATTATTGTCCTTCACAAACACATGCATACTTTATTGTCCCAGCCATCTGCCTCCGCAAATTACAATTTGAAGTATCTTTGATTTCTGATAGAAGACCTCTGTAAATTTATGGATTTTTGGTAGATTAGGGAAACTCAGCCTTTTTTTGCCTACTGTATTATACATATTACTGATGTCCCTGTCCTCATCTTGTCTCTGACCCCGCAATTAATCATGGCAGCACATCTAAATGCCCCCAAAAAATAAAATAAAATAAATGGGGCTAAAAAAGTAAAGTGAAAAAAAAATATTATGGTTTAGAAAAACAGCAAATAGATAAAGACAGCACCTCAGTTAACCAGAATAGAAGAAGAAAATGAAAATGGGGTGCCCGCATTCCTGGAACCTGGGTCCACTGGTTCCTCAATCCAGAGAAATAAAGATGATGCATCACTCCACAAATATGCAAAAGGTGGTTGTTTATTCCATCATGTGCAAAGACTTTTAGAAAGACTTTTAGAAAAACAACTAGAAAAAAATTATGAAATGCACTCCTCCTTCATTTTTAATACTGAGCGCTGGATTTTCTGGTGCCTGTCTGCTCCCGAAAATTGAAAAACATAAAAAAAAAGGGTTGATGTTAATTTTTAAACAGGGACCAATTTATGTGGGCGGGCCGGGACCTCCGGGACCTAAAAATGTAGCCAACAATAATAAAAATGTAGAAAGGGGCCATTTAAATGGAAAAATAATATATTTTTTAGAATACTGTATTTATCAGGGTATACCACGCACCGGCCTATAACACACACCCTCATTTTTCCAAGGAGATTTTGGATATCCTTGGAAAAATGAGGGTGCGTGTGTGTGCAGGTGTACCTCGATAAACTGTTTCTGGCCGCTTCTGCAGTTCAATGATTTAAAGCAAGAGCTTTAAACCATTGACGTGCAGTGGCTTCTGTGGGGCCAGAGTGCCGCTGCTCTGTTCCCTCCCCGCCCCCGGTTTTATAGTTAAATATCCCGCCGCCGCCACTGCCCAATCCCCTCCTCGTCCCCGGTTTTATAGTTACATGTGCCTTGGGGACTGCGGTCCTTCATGCTCCGGAGGCCTCCTGAGCTGTCACTGTGCGCCTTGCACTGAAGAGTGACGTCGTGTTGAGCGTGTCACTCGTCATTACGCAGTAAACAGTGACAGCTCAGGAGGCCGCCGGAGCATGAAAGACCGCAGTCCCCAGGGCACATGTAACTATAAAACCGAGGAGGGAATTGGGCAGTGGCGGCGGCGGGATATTTAACTATAAAACCGGGGATGGGGAGGGAATTGGGCTGTGGTGGCGGCGGCGGGATATTTAACTATAAAACCGGGGACGGGGAGGGAATTGGGCAGTGGCAGCGGCGGGACATATAACTATAAAACCGGGGACGGGGAGGGAATCTGGCAGTGGCAGTGGGACTCTGGTCAGGCAGAAGCTGCTGCAGTTCAATGATTTAAAGCGCCCGCTTTAAATCATTGAACTGCAGCGGCTTTTGCGGGGTCACAAACAGTCTATCGGCGTATAACACGCAGATAGACTTTAGGCTTAAAATTTTTGCATAAAAAATGTGTGTTATTCGCCGATAAATACGGGAATTTTTTTTTGTCATGTATTTTAATGTTATGTTTAATAAATAAAGTGTGTGTGTTTGCCTTTTTTTCCTCAAATTTTTTTTTACATTTTTTAGGTAGTACTACTTACTACTCAGCATGGAACAGGCTGTTCCATGTTGGGAGCTGAAGTACCTGTACAAATACGGGGCACTGATATTACTAGATAGACAAATTAGGTCTCCCAGAAAAAAAATTGTGACTGTACAGGGAACCTTAAAACTTAGCTTTTATTATGCTAGTATAAAAATAGCAATAATGTGTAAAGAAATCAATAAAAAATTGCAAAAAATAATTTAAAAATATTAGGTCACCATCAGATTGCTGTCCTTCATTTATAGCAGTGCATCCATCTTAGGATACCAAAGTCTATGGATGCTTCACTTATAGAATATGTAAGGCTCAGCACAAGTTCACACCTTAAGCATCACCATTCTGCTTGGGGATCTGTTACTGTTACGTAATATCCTGATTCATCTTCATCAGATTAATTAAACACAGTATTTAAAATTCACCAACAGTGATTGTGAATACTTCTACTTTTGAATTCAAATGCAAGATCAGTGTGAATTATTTCCTGTGTATATGCTATGCTATGCATAGACTGTGAATTTATCTCGGAGTATATACTGTGGTCATTGAAAGCACTGACAGAGCAGCAGTGTCAATTATGTCTTGAGTGGGTGAATAATAATAAAAATACATAACATCATCTTAGAATTGGAAACGCTATGTCAGTGTAAATCGTGTACGATGTAAATACACTGTGGCCATCTTATTTAGATGCAATATCAGTGTATATTATGCACCAAGTACATGCTACGCTAAGCACAGACTGTGAACTATATCCTGAGTGTATGTGGAGGTAATATCTCAGCAGTGTAAACTACTTCTATAAGTTGTGGAGATCAATAACATAATATCTCCATATAATTGGAAACGCTATATCAGTGTAAACTGTGTCGGTAATATATGCTGTTGCTGTTGCCGTAATTAACACATTGGTAGTGTGGATTGTGCTTAGAATCCGTGAACTGAACTACCTAGCATGAGTAATTAATAGAAAACGCAATATCAGTGTGAATTGTATCTAAGCATCATCTTTAGTAAATGGCACTTGAAGATATATACTTGATGTTTTTACAGTAGGACTATTACAGTGCATCCTATGCGAATGATGTCTTACCAACTGTAGAAAATCTTCTCCAGAGGGATGAATCCGGATATTACGCAACAGTAACGCATCCCCAAGCTAAGTGGTGATGCTTAAGGTATGAACTTGTCTTGAGCCTTATATATTCTATAATTGAAACATCCATAGACTTTGGTATCTTAAGATGGATGCACTTCTATAAATGAAGGACAACAATCTGATTGCGATCAAATCTGAATATTTTTTTTTTTTGCAATTTTTGCTTAATTTTTTACACATTATTGCTATTTTTACACTAGCACAATAAAAGCTAAGTTTTAAGGTTCCCTATATGGTCACTATTTTTCTAGTACCTGTACTAATAGACAGATCGCCCTGGGTGTCACTCCTGACACCTGATGCAACTGTCCTTTCTATTGCAGAGATGGAGCGGCTTTCTCCTGCACTTGCATCTCTGCACTATACTCTGATGTGAATAGAATCACATCACTTATTCATATTTCCCGCAGTGAGCTGTGATTGGCCAGATGGTTCCAGGTATATATAGGTATATATACAGCATATACTCATACTACAGTGGGACCAGAAAAGAGTGGCCAGCCGTCCGCATCTATACATCATACAGGACAATCGCATCGGGTTTCAGAAGTGACACCTGCTGCGATCTTTCTATTAATGCAGGTTCTACAGCTCCTAGCATGGAGCAGAGTGTGCTCCATGTTGGGAGCAGTAGTACCTTCAGTTGAGGACAGATCACAGCAGGTGTCACTCATGCCACCCGATGCGATCGTCCTATCTAGATGCGAGAAAGCCGCCCGCATCTATACATTATACAGGATGATCGCAGTGGGTGTAAGGAGTGACACCTGAGGCGATCTGTCTATTAGCACAGGTACTACTACTCCCATCATGGAACAGTCTGTTCCATGCTGAGAGTAGTAGTACTACCTAAAAAAATTTAAAAGAATTTGAGAAAAAAGTGATAAAAACACACACAATCATACTTTATTAACCCCTTAAGGACTCAGGGTTTTTCCGTTTTTGCACTTTCGTTTTTTCCTCCTTACCTTTTAAAAATCATAACCCTTTCAATTTTCCACCTAAAAATCCATATTATGGCTTATTTTTTGCGTCGCCAATTCTACTTTGCAGTGACATTAGTCATTTTACCCAAAAATGCACGTCAAAACGGAAAAAAAAATCATTGTGCGACAAAATCGAAAAAAAAAACGCCATTTTGTAACTTTTGGGGGCTTCCATTTCTACGCAGTGCATATTTCGGTAAAAATTACACCTTATCATTATTCTGTAGGTCCATACGGTTAAAATGATACCCTACTTATATAGGTTTGATTTTGTCGCACTTCTGGAAAAAATCATAACTACATGCAGGAAAATGCATACGTTTAAAAATGTCATCTTCTGACCCCTATAACTTTTTTATTTTTCCACGTACAGGGCGGTATGAGGACTCATTTTTTGCACCGTGATCTGAAGTTTTTATCGGTATGATTTTTGTTTTGATCAGACTTTTTGATCACTTTTTATTCATTTTTTTAATGGTATAAAAAGTGACCAAAATACGCTTTTTTGGACTTTGGAATTTTTTTGCGCGTACGCCATTGACCGTGCGGTTTAATTAATGATATATTTTTATAGTTCGGACATTTACGCACACGGCGATACCACATATGTTTTTTTTTTTTTTTACACTGTTTTATTTTTTTTTATGGGAAAAGGGGGGTGATTCAAACTTTTATTAGGGAAGGGGTTAAATGACCTTTATTAACAAATTTTTTTAAATTTTTTTTTGCAGTGTTATAGGTACCATAGGGACCTATAACACTGCACACACTGATCTCCTATGCTGATCACAGGCGTGTATTAACACGCCTGTGATCAGCATTATCGGCACTTGACTGCTCCTGCCTGGATCTCAGGCACGGAGCAGTCATTCGTTGATCGGACACCGAGGAGGCAGGTAAGGGCTCTCCCGGTGTCCGATCAGCTGTTCGGGATGCCACAATTTCACCGCGGCAGTCCCGAACAGCCCGACTGAGCAGCCGGGATACTTTCAGTTTCACTTTAGAAGCGGCGGTCAGCTTTGACCGCCGCTTCTAAAGGGTTAATACCGCACATCGCCGTGATCGGCGATGTGTGGTATTAGCCGCGGGTCCCGGCCGTTGATGAGGGCCGGGACCGAAGCGATATGATGCAGGATCGCGGCGCGATCCTGCTTCATATCGCGGGAGCCGGGGCAGGACGTAAATATACGTCCTGCGTCGTTAAGGGGTTAAACACATTATTAAAATACATTACTAATAAAAATTTGCCGAGAATTTATTTGGATTGAATCGATTTTTTTTTTTTTTTTTTATTCGGTCGAATCAAATTTTTAAAATTCGCTCATCTCTACATATAATGCTTGTCAATGGGATATACACACACATATATATATATATATATATATATATATAATAAATCTTTATCCTTCCCATCCCCCGAGGACATTTTTGCCCCAGGAATGTTAAAGTTTGTAAGTTACCCACGGGGAGCTATATTTATCAAGTCCCGTCACTCTGGCTGTAGTGATGCCCCCTCGGCTTGATTGACAAGCAGCATCATCGCTCTGCTCCCTAAGCACGCCAAGGAGGCATAACTACAGCCGGAGCAATGGGACTTGGTAAGTATAGCTCCCCGCCCAGGGAAAAATCTAATGATTGGTTCACTTTAACGTCTTTCCTAAGCCACCTCATGCTTTCCCAGCTCCAATTGTCTAGACACAGTAGGTGCCTAGATCTTTAGTTTTTATTGGCACCCAATTGATGATTTAGATCTGACTTTTTATTCCCTTTTTCTGGGATGTGATATGACCAAAACAGCACAATTTCAGAATTTTGAATCAGATTAATAATGTGATCAAATATGTATATTTAGATAATTGTATTTATTTTATTTTTTTTATTTGAAAAATGGGTAAAGATAGATGATTTTTTTCACCTGTCCAAGACGAAGGGCATACAGGTATACCCTTGTGTCCTGGCACTTAAGGACCAAGGGCGTACCTGTATGCTCTGGTTCTGTTACCAAGGTTTAAACCATTAACACGAATGGAGAACGCTTCAAACCAGGTTGGTCCTAGTTGCCATGAGCAGCCAGGACCCATGGTTAATGCCAGGCACTGACGATCGGGTCGATGCCTGGCATTAACCCTTTAGAAGCCGAGATCAATGTTGATTGCAGCGTTTAAAGTGCATGGTTAACGTTGTTGATACCTCAGGGATGCTGATCGGGACATCTGTGTCGAAATCGCGGGTCCCGATCAGCTGAGTGGGCCATGGGAGGGCCCATCCCTGCCTCGTCGCCATCTGATCGGTCCTCTGCTGCTCCCATCCAGCCATGCAGACTGGAGCAGCAGAGCACCGATAACACTGATAAATGCTATGCTATGGCTGATGTCTGATCGTGGGTGGTCCGGCCGCTGAGACCCCCTGGGATCTCCGGTCAGACAGATTTTGAGGGAAAGTGCAGCTCCCTGAATTGTTGTGGCCTTTTAATTGTTTATTCAAGAAAATGTTCCTGTGGAAATTTTCCCATGAGAGCAGTGCTATAGCCAAAATGTAGCTCAGTCTGCTGGATTCGATTAGACAATTGAGGGCTATAATGCTTTCTGTTGTCCCGAGGGTTGAACCCCCATTTAAGACATGTTGAGGACCTTTTCTAAAAATAATGTGTTTTTTCCCCCAGAAAAATGCCATTTGATAAAGAGTTGGTATTAAAAAAGGAAATGTTTTAATTCACTGAGGAGCACAGTTTCAGAAATATTAGCGGTATAACGGTAAGTGTTTTTTTTTACATTGATAAAACTTTATTTTAATAAATCCAGAAAACACTTCTAAAAGAAATATCGATTTTTAGTAAGCAGCAAAAAACAACTGAAATATTATTGTCAAAAGTTGATGACTTAATTCAGTCAAGCACGTGGATAGAAGCTTAACTGGACATGAGAAGAAACTATATTTACTGCCACATCTGCCATAAAAGTATTGAAATGTACAGTTTCCTCTTGTGTTTCTGCTGATGACTTACTGACATAACTGTGAGTTATATTTTGACTTGCATCTCATCCATGAAAATTGCAGATTAACTGATTCATAAAGGTGAATCATTGCACGGACTCAATGCTCTTCATTCTTCTGAGTACTTCTAGTGACACCTTTACCCAGTACTAACATTTTTATACTCACTGTTATGATATCACAATTCAGTTTTATGGAATCTTTCAAAAAAAAATTTAAGGATGCTGGATTATTACGTTACCCTGGGGTATCTCCAGTGAACTGAACTTCTGAACAAATTTTGGATGGGTGAGTGGTTTTGCAGAAAGTTATTACCGGTTCTTTGTAAAATAATCGAAAGGACAAAGGGTACTTCTGTTCAATGTACTAAAAAATGGCTTACAACTTTTTGTATTGCAAAATTGTAAATCTTTATAAAGTAACCAGGTTTTAATCTTTGATAGTAGTGAGGAAAAGTTTGTGTATTAAATATAGCTTGTGTATAATATCTGCTTGAAAATTCTTGTATGGAGATAATAATCATTACGTTATCATGATTGGTATTAGAGTTACTAATAGAACACTTTTTTAACATTACATTTTTGCAGAAAAAATTAAATGTGCTTACAGTTTTTTTTTTTATAAAAAGAGAATATTAATCAGAAAATCTTGTGGTTACATATTAAATAGGTAAATAAACTGAAGGACGATCATGGACAAAAGGGGGCACAGCAGCCAGAGGGGACATGGATAAGTGCACTTATTTTACTCCTGTTTCCACCACCCTGCTTGCTTCCTGCTGGCACATGACCCTACTCATAGTGCTCATACCATTCGTGCCTGGATATGCCGGCAAGAGCCAGTTCTGCTCACTGATTGAATTTGTGAGGAAAGGGACCACCCACCATATAGGTGCTGTGGACTGGGCACCTGCTACTGTGCACTTCTCTAGTACTTTGTTCACTCCTCAAATTCATCCCCTCATGGTGCTTGTTTGCTCTCTTGCCTGGTGTAAGAGGCAGCAGAATCCTACATTAATCTGTCTGACCACTCTATCTACACCTGTTGCTGGCTTCTGGCATGGAAAGAACATGGCACATAAGTCTTCTCTCCTGCTCTGTGCTGTGCCTCCTGCCTCTACTACTGGGAGAGCTATTGTACCAGAAGGTCTTGCTGCTGCGATTGTGCCTTCTTGTTACTAGTGTTGAGCGGCATAGGCCATATTCGAATTTGCGATATTTCGCGAATATATGGACGAATATTCGTCATATATTCGCTAAATTCACATATTCGTAATATTCACGTTTTATTTTCGCAAATGCTAGCATATGCAAATTTCACATATGCGGAAATTAGCATATGCGAAAATTACCATAAGCGACAATTCGCATATGCGAAAATTAGCATATGCAAATGTTCACATATGCGAAAATTCGTACACCAGTCTCACACAGTAGTATTAGAGTCTTCTTTACACCACTCAAGCTGGAAGCAGAGAGGGATGATCACTGTGATGTGTACTGTGAAAAAAAAAATACGAATAATCGTAATTACGAATATATAGTGCTATATTCGCGAATATTCGCAAATTCGCGAATATGCGATATTCGCGAATAAAATTCGCATTGCGAATATTCGCGAGCAACACTACTCGTTACTGTTTGTTTGGACCACCGCTGCTTCGAAGGCGTCACGCTGCGGAATTTTATATTTTCCCAGGCTACCTAATAAAATAACAAACACTTCAACTTACCTTCTCTGCTCCCTCACAGCTCTGGTATTGGGGGTGCTCTATCTGTAGCCGGTGACTCTGCTTTCCCTGAGCTACAGAGCGTAGTGTCTACAGCCAGGGGAACTAACAGTGCTGTTTGCCAAACACTGGCCGAGGTGTACGGTGCGATTTTAGGACCTCGTCAGTCGTCAGCCATAACTCTGTCCCACGTCAGGCAAAACAGCGTCCCGCCTCCTCCCTACACCAATCTCTGTCAGGCATCAGCCACAACTCCCTTCTTCCTCCTCCATCATCCGAAACTCCATCATCCCTCGAAGAAAAACCTTCCTGCCGTGTAGCAGAGCCAAGTCAGTGTCAGCTCTCTGCTATATGAGTTCTGCTGTACTTGCTATTCAGTATCAGCTCTGCTATTCAGCAGTAGAACATGTAGTGTCTGTAGTACTCGTGCAAGTTTCACCGTTTCGACTCTGATTTACATGCTGTGCAGCGTCAGCTCTCTTATGCGGTAGGAATTTGAGTCTGAGGGAGAATCATCTGAGGCATGACGGCGTTTTGGACGAGGGAGTTTCGGATGAGAGAGGAGGGAGTTGCAGCTGACGACTGACGGCGATTGGTACGAGGGAGGAGGCGGGATGCTGTTTCTCCTGGCACAGGATGGCGGTATGGCTGACGACTGACGATGTCCTAAAATGGACGCCTTAATACAGTGTCCATTTTAGGATTTCATCAGTCATCAGATGTAACTCAGTCCTCCGTCAAGTGAAACAGCGTCCCGCCTCCTCCCTCGGACCAATCGCTGTCAGTCGTCAGCCGCAACTCCGTCCCCCGTCAGGCAAAACAGCATCCCGCCTCCTCCCTCGGAATATCGCCATCAGTCGTCAGCCGCAACTCCGTCCTCCTTCTGGCAAAACAGTGTCCTGCCTCCTCCCTCAGACCAATCGCCATCAGTTGTCAGCCACAACTCAGTCCTCCGTAGGGCAAAACAGCATCCCACCTCCTCCCTCAGACCAATCGCCGTCAGTCGTCAGCCGCAACTCCGTCCTCCATCAGGCGAAACGGTGTCCCACCTCCTCCCTCACACCAATCGCTGTCATCCTTCAGCCACAACTCCCTCATCTGAAAGTCCCTCATCCAAAATGCTGTCATGCCTCAGACGATTCTCCCTCAGATGCAACTTCCTGACGCATAGCAGAGCCGACGTTGCACATCACTGTATAGTATAGCTGACATTGAATAACATGTACAGCAGAACCTGGCTCTGCTACACGGCAGGAAGGTTTTTCGTCTGAGGGATGACGGAGTTTTGGATGAGAGACTTTAGGATGACAGAGTTTTGGATGAGAGACTGTAGTAGAGATGACAAAGGATGGAGGAGGGAGTTGCGGCTGACGCCTGAAGGAGATTGGTCAGAGGGAGGAGGCGGGACGCTGTTTTGCCTGACAGAGGATGGAGGTATGGCTGACGACTGACGATGTCCTAAAATGGACACCGTATGCTAGGTATTTGTTTTGTGATAACTTTTATGATAACTTATAAATTCACCTCTGGCTGGGATTTTTAGTGCACCAACTGTACACCATCCTGCAGATGGCCGAAAGTTACTGTTTGAGGTCAGCTAACTGAACAATGCTTTGCTCTGCTTTTAATGTGATATGTTGTATGGGCTCATTCACTTCTCGCTGGGATTTGTAGTGCACCAACTGGGCTCAGAACCGCAAGTGACAGGAGGTCACTGTCTGAGGTCAGACCCCTGATTAATGCTTTGCTCAGCTTGATTTTCAATTCTGCAGGATTTATGAAGGGTTTCTGGGATCAGTAGTCCTTGCTCTCTCTTTCTCTCGGCTTTCTCTCTCCATGAATGTCATGTGAGTTTGCTGATGGCTGCAAGGTATGCTGGGCTACCCTGACATCATCGCAGTGTTCCCAGTTCTTCCTCCTTTCATTTAGTCCCCAAAATGGCATGTTTTCCTTATCCCTTTTGCCATTATTATTCCCAAAGCCAGGTTTGCACGGGTCGAACTTAACAATGTTTGAAAGTTCAGGAAAACCCCAAAGTTATTTCTACTTCCAACCATCTTCTAGGTTTGGATACCATTTATACTTGAGAATTATTTGCATACCATACATTAATAAGAGTTAAAGAGGTACTCTGCCCCTAGACATCTTATACCCTATCTAAAGGATAATATGTCTGATCGCGAGGGGTCCCAGATCTCTGGCCCGGCATCTTGGCATTCTGAACATTTATGTTCAGAACACTGGCTTTGGGCTGCTGTGATCGTGATGTCACTCCCGCTATTCATGTCTGTGGGAGGGGGTGTGATGGCTGTGGTTGAGCGACCACAGCCGCCACACCTCCTCCTATAGAAATTAATGAAGGGGGCGTGATATCACGTCTATGGCAGCTGAAGCCACCATTCTGAACATAAATATTCAGAACGCCAGGGTGCTGGGTCAAAGATCGCAGGGGGTCCCAAAGGCCAGACCCTCTGCAAACAGACATCTTATCTCTTAACCTTTGGATAGGGGATAAGATGTCTGGGGGTTGAGTACCCCTTCAAAGTCACTGGTAACGTTTCTATACATATTTAAAAACAAGTTCTACAAAGTAGAAATGTTGCCCTTAATCCTGCAAATGCCCATATAAATTTGGCCAGCACCATTTCATTCACGTCTCTGCAACTCTAAAGCTATTCACTTTTTCTTTGTGAATATTTTAATAAAAATGCACATGCTTTTTATTGTGGGTCTTTAACGGTTAAACTACTACACATACGTAATGGAGGGGTTCACACTGCGGATGAAAGGTGGTTATAACTCAAATGAACGGCTTTTGTATAATGTTAGAAGAGGGAGGGAGAATGATTTTCTCCCGTGAACGAGTCTAAAAATAAATATAGAACTGACGTAGAGGCTGAGCGCTATTCAGATAATGTCTCTTGAAAGGTGTCAATCATTCATTCTGATGTGATCTCTTTTTTTATTTCAGGAGCCTTTTAGCGCTGATGTGTTTGAAGTTGAATTTGGTACTTGGGACAACAGCAAATACATGAACGCAACATCACCCTCACACAAAACATTTCCGTTTCTAATGGGAGCTCAGTAGGATACTGCATTTACTTACCATCAGGTAACAGAACATATGGTTTGAGCGCTTTGACTAACATAGACAGAGAATGGAAGCCTGCGCTTTAATTGCTTCACTCTTCAAGGAATTATTTATTTATAAATGCACATTTCAGGATTTCGCTCTACTTTCACGGTCTGGATAATTGTACTAGAGATCTCTGCAGGAGAAAGGGAGATGCAAATTTTACCAACTTTCCTTATTTAAAATTATTATTCTACTTGATTTGGAGCCGACTGCCTTGTGAGATGTTTTATTCTTACACATTACTTTCTGAATTTTTAAAGTGATAAAATGAAAATGAATTCAATGGTGGATTCTTATCTTGTAGGAAATTATGTAAATTCATGTTAATTAATGCAACTTTTAAAAATGTGCTTTATAATGGATTTTATATGTCAAAAGTTCATGACCTTACATACATAAAGCTGAAATCTGTAGTACCTTGTAAATGTATAAAACAGCAAATACAAAGTATTCTGTTATCTGGACATTATGGAGCATTATTGTATGTCTAGAGAGGTTGCCTGGGGGTGGGGAGGGGGATTGGTAGGGGTAAAGGGTAAGATCTCAAAGGGTGAGAATAGGGAAAATGAGCCCCAAGAGAACTATTAAAATATTATGTATGCCAGAGGATAGAATCAAAAAAAGAATTCAGGATACCAACTTGACTTGTACTAATAGGTATTGTGAGCAAGATCGGAATAGAAGGATGAATTGAGAAAAACGTTTAAATAATGAGATTACTTATCTGCAGAATATAGAGGTTTTCTTAGTAACACGTTTTCCAAGAAAGCAATGTCTGATGGAAGTGTTTTCATTGATCTCAATGTGCTACTTTTTTAAGACTTATTGCAGGAGATTTAGAAAAGATAGTTACAGCCTATAGCCACCACTAATATTCCAACTCGCATTTCTCAGAGGTTCTTTGAAAAATAAAATCTGATCTGATTCGTCGCTATTAGCAAGTTTTGCTAAAAAAAAAGGTGGGGCTTGCAGCTTGCCTCCCTCCTCCCATTGCATGTGTGCTCAGTAACACTGGAGGGTATCTGGAAGGAAGTTGTAAGTCAGCCGAATGCTGCCGTAATTGCCCACTGGCCCCTGTTCTGTTTATCAAGCACAGGTAGGATTAGCGTTAGGTCTCGCACCAATTTGAGAAACCTTGGCGTTGGTGTGCGGGCTCTGGTGTGTCCTTCATATAAGGATACACTGGCGAATGTCTCAATTTTAACATCAGTGTTGAGGGATAGCCAATGTATTGTTTACATCTACCACAGTAGTGCACCCATATTCCTGTATTGTATTCTAATTGTTACACATCCACACCGTTTATCTGGTGTAGGATTCTATTGTGGCACTTGTAGTCCGCTGCAGGCATCCTCCATTGTATGCATTTTTATGCTGGGGATCGCCCTTAGCAACGGACTACAAGGGCAGGATCTGCTCCCCCAGTATAAATGCACAACCGCATTTGGGGTTGAGCACCTCCAGCCATTTGAGACCACGTTTTTTGTTGTTTGTTTAAATTTTAAATTTGGAGGTGTGTAAACTCCAACATTAATGCGCCTTGAATATCTACAAGGCAGCATTAAGGTAGCACCTGTGAGGCCAGGCACCCATAATAGCCAACTCTGGTGGGGCTTGCAGCTTGCCTCCCTCCTCCCATTGCATGTGTGCTCAGTAACACTGGAGGGTATCTGGAAGGAAGTTGTAAGTCAGCCGAATGCTGCCGTAATTGCCCACTGGCCCCTGTTCTGTTTATCAAGCACAGGTAGGATTAGCGTTAGGTCTCGCACCAATTTGAGAAACCTTGGCGTTGGTGTGCGGGCTCTGGTGTGTCCTTCATATAAGGATACACTGGCGAATGCCTCAATTTTAACATCAGTGTTGAGGGATAGCCAATGTATTGTTTACATCTACCACAGTAGTGCACCCATATTCCTGTATTGTAAAAAAAAAAAAAAAAAACCTAACTGAAAATTTGAATGAAAATATTGCTGTGTTTATTGGGCTCTAGTTAAAGTTAAAATGTACTATAGAGCCATAGGCATAACTCGCAGTTTACCCATTTGTGCAGGATTTTTCTGAAAAATGAACATTGGAAAAATAAAGGATAGGGCATAAGATGTCTAATCGCGGGGGTCCCGCCGCTGGGACCCCCTGTGAAGTCAGAGCTGCATCGCTAGTCATCAGGTCAAGCTTCGCTCCATGCCTGATGACTAGTGATGCGGCACTGACATCAAGGCCACGCCCTCACCCATAGACTTGCATTGAGGGGACATGGCAGTGATGTCACAAGGGGGCATCACAGGGGTGCTGCAGCCAGGAGCTGAAGAAAGACCATGGCGGGCCCCCCCATGATCAGACATCTTATATCTCTTCTCATATAATAGTGCCGTTGCCAGAGAGAGAGAGAGAGAGAGAGAGAGAGAGAGAATTGAATCTGGAACCCCAGCACTGTAAGGCAATAGTGCTAACCACTGAGCCATCATACTGCCTCACAAACATATACATCTAGTAATACATGTGTGATGAGGAATGCACGCACATGTGCACCGGTAATTTCTTCTGGTGGCTGACTTCACACACAAGCGACAAAGCAGCCAAGCCACCTTTTAGCACCTGACTTGTCATGAATTGTCTTGAGCCACAAAGCAATCTGGGAAAGGTCTGAGACAACATTCATTTTGTAGGCTGCCAAAAGTAAACTTACGGGGAAAAGATAGACAATGAAATTTCATAACAGCCACCAACACAGGTAAGTGGTGTATATTAGTAACTAGACTAACTTTGCTGCCTCTGTCTCACCTTCAAAGAACCAAAAATCTTGGAATACCCCTTTAAGTAGGGGTATTTGTCAATACAGTGCACATTTCAGCCTTCCCAGTCATTTGTTTTATTAATCAAACAATTTTTAGTGTCAAACATGTAGCTTTTATTACACATTGGCAAGATATCAGAGTTCAGTAAGTAATCGGGGTGCACCCCAATGACAAGAAAACATAAGAAACAAGAAAACAGCAATTAACATTAACAAGTGTATGCACACAGTGGACATCAAAAATGAGGTGCATATAGGCAGGACAACACAATATATGTTACGCTGAGTGCTCCGGGTCCCTGCTCCTCCCCGGATCACTCGCGGCGTCCCTCTCTCTGCAGCGCCCCGGTCAGACCCGCTGACCGGGAACGCTGCACTGACATTGCCGGCGGGGATGCGATTCGCATAGCGGGACGCGCCCGCTCGCGAATCGCATCCCAAGTCACTCACCTGTCCTGGTCCCCGGCTGTCACGTCCTGGCGCGCGCGGCTCCGCTCCTTAGGGCGCACGCGCGCCAGCTCTCTAAGATTTAAAGGGCCAGTGCACCAATGATTGGTGCCTGGCCCAATCAGCCTAATTAGCTTCCATCTTCTCCCTGGCTATATTACCTAACTTCCCCTGTACTTCCTTGCCGGATCTTGTTGCCCTTGTGCCAGTGAAAGCCTTTCCTGTGTTCCTAGCCTGTGTTCCAGACCTCCTGCCGTTGCCCCTGACTACGATCCTTGCTGCCTGCCCTGACCTTCTGCTACGTCCGACCTTGCTCTTGCCTTATCCCTTGTACCACGCCTATCTCAGCAGTCAGAGAGGTTGAGCCGTTGCCGGTGGATACGATCTGGTTGCTACCGCCGCTGCAAGACCATCCCGCTTTGCGGCGGGCTCTGGTGAAAAACAGTAGCAACTTAGAACCGGTCCACCGACATGGTCCACGCCAATCCCTCTCTGACACAGAGAATCCACCTCCAGCCTGACGAATCCTAACAATATATAGACAACAAATGAACGTGTCTCAATATAGCGACAATGTCAGACGCACATCAGGACAGTATTTGGAGGAAATCCAAGGATCCCACACCCTCTCAAATACAGAGACTACATCGTCCCTCATAGCTTTCAACTTTTCAGACAACATAATAGTGTTAACCCTATCAATCACTCTCTCCAGTGAGAGGTCAGGTGCCTTCCATCTCCCCGCCACATGCACTCGAGCCGCCATCAAAATAAATTGGGATAAACGAAATAACCTATTAGACATGCGGCTAGGCCGTTTGCTAAGAAGGCAAAAGGCCGGTTGGAGTGGGCATGGGAAGTCAGTGACCTCCCTCATCATATGGATCACGCCCGTCCAAAAAGATCAAGCAATTGGACAAGACCAACAAGTGTGATACATGGAGCCCAGATGGTCGCAGCCTCGGAAACAGAGCGGCGAGAAGGTTGGAAAAAACCTATGCAGTCGTGTGGGAACAAGGTATGTTCTATGCAAAATCTTGAGAGAGGTCTCGGTGAGAGAGACCTGCCAACTACCCCTACTAAGAGAATCACAACAGGAATGCCATGTATCGAGGGATAATGTAGTATGAAAATCAGATTCCCACTTTCTCATAAAAGGCAGTTTAGTATCGGGTGGGGGAGAGTTTAGGAAACTATAGATTATAGACAACATTCCCCTTCGAGCGAGAGAGTATCTAAAAAGACGTTCAAAGTATTAATCAAATAATTTTATTATTTATCCTGGCTATTAAAGAATTTTAAAATAATGTATAGAGTGGAGGAGTTGTAGAATGTACAGAGGCAGCAAGGATAGACTGAAAAAAAAAAGCATATCTGGCCTTGCATTTTGTATTGGAAAAAACACAAATTCCTTTTGTGTCCTATTGTTGCTGTACTTCTTTCACATTTATTTATGACTGTAGCAATGGTCTACATTGGTATCTTTCTATTGAATCTTACGATACTGTGCCAACTCTTTCCATTGAACTTGCATTGTACAAAAAAAATTGCAAAACCAAAGCACAAAATAATTGTTTGTGTTATAAAGAAAACAGGAATGTAGGTAATGCAATAACCTGTGTTGTATAAACATGCATAGATTTTAGTGCTCAGTGTCCTAGATCAGACTTTCATATTCCTATCTTAGTGATGAAGAATTATGTCAAGCTCTTTGTAAAGATCATTGTGCGTCAGCCAGACAAAAGATTATATTTTTTAGCAAGCAAAAAAACTAAATATCAGTTTTTAATAGTAGCTGCAGTACTCAACAGCAGGAAAAATGTTGTATTTCTAGGTACCCTAAGGTCAGATAAACCCCTTTACAACACTATTTTGTGTTTTTTCTTTTTTTATGGGTATTAAAGGGGTATTCTATGGGGGAAAAAAAAAAATTTATATCAAATGGCTCCAGAAAGTTAAAACAGATTTGTAAAAAAAAAAAAAAAAAAAAAATCTTAATCCGTTCAGTACTTATCAGCTGCTGAAGTTGAGTTGTTCTTTTCTGTCTGACAACCGTGCTCTCTGCTGACACCTCTGTCTTTCTTTGGAATTGTACAGAGCAGGAGAGGTTTGCTATGGGGATTTGCTGCTACTCTGGACAGTTCCTGAGACAGACAGAGGTGTCAACAGAGAGTACGGTTGTCAGACAGAAAAGAACAAATCAACTTCAGCAGCTGATAAGTTCTGGAAGGATTAAGATTTTTTAATAGAAGTAATTTACAAATCTGTTTAACTTTGAATTTATTTTTTTCATGGAATACCTTTAATACCCATAAAAAAAAAAAAGAAAAACCACAAAATAGTGTTGGGAAGGGGTTTATCTGACACTAGGGCACCTAGAAATACAACAATTTTTTTCTTTATGGAGCCAGTTGATATGAATTTTTTTTTTCATGGAATACCCCTTTAACCCCTTGCCACAGAACACCATTTTTAAACGGTGCTGCAGCACACCAGGGTTATGAAGTGATCTCAGGAGTTGAGCTCGCATCATACCCGCACAGTCCAAGCTGCTATCAGCAGCAGGGACCCGTGGCTAATGTCGGACGTCGCTGTTCAGGTATTAACTTCTTAGTCTAAAATAAAAAAAAAATGCTTCCCGATAGCTCAGTCAGGTTGATCGGGATCACTGCGGCAAAACCTACTTCCCTACCTTCCTCCTTGGCGTCTGATCGTCGCTCGTTTGCTCCTTGCCTGAGATCCAGGCTGGAGCAATGGAGCTCCAATAACACGGGTCAATGCTTTGCTATGGCATAGCATTGATCAGTATATGCAATCAGAAGATTGCATGTTATAGTCCTCTATGGGGGTATAAATGTTTAAAGAAAAGTGGAAAAAAAGAGTTAATAAGTGTGATTTAACCCCTTCCCTAATAAAAGTTTGAATCAACCCTGTTTTCCCATGAAAAAAAAATATGGGTCTGTAGGTGCATAATTGAAAGCATTATGATTTTTTAGAAGGTGAGGAGGAAAAAACGAAAGTGCAAAAATGAAACATGGCCCGGTACTTAAATGGGCACTCTCATTAAAACTAATTTTTGCTATGGGACTCCTTATGGTAAATAAAACATATTTCTTATATGCTTTGTTTAAAAAAATTTAGTTTTCTATGTTTTACTTGTGCTTAAAAAGTTCAAGAGCACATTTTCCCCCATCTCATACACAGACTTTGGACCGAAGTCCAAACACAGAAAGTGCAGCCTGGAGTGCTGGGGGAGAGGGGGGGGTGTCAAACCTCATCCAATCATAGCTCCTCTCACACTTAAGTGCCATAGGCTGTTGGTTGGACACACCCCCCTCATCACTCCAGGCTGCACTTTCTGTGTTTGGACTTCGGTCCAAAGTCTGTGTATGAGTTGGGGGAAAATGTGCTCTTGAGCTTTTTTAACCCCTTAAGGACACATGACGTACTGGAACGTCATGTGTCCACTCCCGATCTATAACGCGGGGCCACGGCGTGGCCCCGCGTCATAGCGGGTCGGGCCCGGCCTCTAACAACGGCCGGGACCCGTGGCTAATAGCGCGCGGCATTGATCGCTGTGCCGCGCGCTATTAACCCTTTAGACGCGGCGTTCAAAGTTGAACGCCGCGTCTAAAGTGAAACCGAAAGCATCCCGGCTAGCTCAGTGGGCTGTTCGGGATAGCCGCGGTGAAATCGCGGCATCCCGAACAGCTGACAGGACAGCGGGAGGGCCCCTACCTGCCTCCTCGCTGTCCGATCGCCGAATGACTGCTCAGTGCCTGAGATCCAGGCATGAGCAGTCATCCGGCAGAATCGTTGATCACTGGTTTCTTATGAGAAACCAGTGATCAACATAGAAGATCAGTGTGTGCAGTGTTATAGGTCCCTATGGGACCTATAACACTGCAAAAAAAAAGTGAAAAAAAAAAGTGAATAAAGATCATTTAACTCCTCCCCTATTAAAAGTTTGAATCACCCCCCTTTTCCAATAAAAAAAAAAACACAGTGTAAATAAAAATAAAAATAAACATATGTGGTATCACCGCGTGCGGAAATGTCCGAATTATAAAAATATATCATTAATTAAACCGCTCGGTCAATGGCGTGCGCGCAAAAAAATTCCAAAGTCCAAAATAGTGCATTTTTGGTCACTTTTTATATCATTTAAAAATGAATAAAAAGTGATCAATAAGTCCTATCAATGCAAAAATGGTACCGTTAAAAACTTCAGATCACGGCGCAAAAAATGAGCCCTCATACCGCCCCATACACGGAAAAATAAAAAAGTTATAGGGGTCAGAAGATGACAATTTTAAACGTATTAATTTTCCTGCATGTAGTTATGATCTTTTCCAGAAGTCCGACAAAATCAAACCTATATAAGTAGGGTATCATTTTAATCGTATGGACCTACAGAATACATATCAGGTGTCATTTTTACCGAAAAATGTACTACGTAGAAACGGAAGCCCCCAAAAGTTACAAAACAGCGTTTTTTTTTTTCAATTTTGTCGCACAATGATTTTTTTTCCCGCTTCACCATAGATTTTTGGGCAAAATGACTGACGTCATTACAAAGTAGAATTGGTGGCGCAAAAAATAAGCCATCATATGGATTTTTAGGTGTAAATTTGAAAGAGTTATGATTTTTTAAAGGCAAGGAGCAAAAAACGAAAATGCAAAAACGGAAAAACCTCCGGTCCTTAAGGGGTTAAGCACAAATAAAACATAGACATCTTCTTTTTTTTTATTTTTTTAACAAAGTATATTAGAAATAATTTTTATTTACCATAAAAAATTAGTTTTAATGAGAGTTACCCTTTAAGGGGTTAAGGTCTAAATGCCAGATATAGACAGTTCATAGCCTGCCAGCATATAAGGGCTTCTTATGTAGAAAAAGCAAATAAGGTTGTTAAAGAAAGGCTGTAAAAATGTTATTACCATTTTATTGCTACTAGTGTATATGGTTTTGTTAAGCAAATTAAAGGAGTACTCTAGTGCAGAAACACTTATAAGAGTCGATTATCAGGAATCAGCATTGCCAGGAAAGCTCATTCACATGATACTTGGTTTATGTTAAAAGGCTTTTACTGTATTAGGTGGCTGTATAGTGCTACTAAGTTTGTAACTGTATGTTGGCATTTATCTGGACATCGTATGGTGCTACTTATCTGTAGTGTTGAGTGGCATAGGCCATATTCGAATTTGCAATATTTCGCGAATATATGGAAGAATATTTGTCAAATATTAGATAAATTCGCATATTCGTAATATTTGCGTTTTATTTTCGCATATGCGAAAATTAGCATGTACAAAAATTATCATATGCGAAAATTCGCACGCCAGTCTCACACAGTAGTATTAGAGCCTTCTTTACACCCCACAAGCTTGAAGCAGAGAGGGGTGATCACTGTAATGTGTACTGTGAAAAAACAAACAAACAAAAAAACGAATATTCGTAATTATGAATATATAGTGCTATATTCATGAATATTCGCAAATTCACGAATATGCGATATTCACGAATAAAATTCGCATTGCGAATATTCGCGAGCAACACTACTTATCTGGGGAGTCTATTACATCTTTTATTCTTGATTTAAATTTTGCAAAAGGGCTTTGGTATTAGATGTTTGACCACTTGAACAGTATTTTTACTTCTGACATATAACTCTGTGTTGATTCAGAGGAAGACAAAAAAAACCCTTATGAGAATAATACTAGGAGAACAATTCCTTCAAAACTGAATACATTGAAATCCGAATAAATCCTTGGATCAACACTCCACCTTTAAAAAATCTAGTACCAGTAAATTGTAATACTATATTTTTGGGGAAAAACATCCAAGTATCTCTTTAAATTGTTCAAAGCATCTACCATCACAACATTATGTGGTAGGATGTTCTTTAATGCCACTGCTCTTACAGTAATGAATCTCTGTGGTGATGTGGATCCTTCTTTCCTCTAGACATAGACAATGCCTCCTTGTCAGGGATACAGGCCTAGGTATAAAAATATGACTAAAATTGATTACTGTATATTTCAAAGTTATCAATAAAAAATTGACAACCAGTGTCCACTTTCATATTCACAATTATAAGAAAGTGCCAATTCAGAGATAGTACCAATCAAATGTAAGGCAGACTCTCTCATTTTTTGTAAAAATATCCCCTGCAACTGACCTGAGAAAATAGCAATATCTATGTAAGCATTTAAAAAAAAAAATAAAAAATAAAATAAACATTATTACAAAGCTCTGTTTATCTAAGTATGAGCTCATTATTATCTTACAAGTAGAAATGCACTTCAGAGTTTATCAGTTCAAGAGGTTTTCTTCTAAAATGTTGTTTTGTTACACATGATTTAAATTGGATTTGAAGGCTTTTATAATCGTATAAAAGAGAAAGCCTACAATCAAATGCATTTAACAAATTCTAATAAAGGAACTCAGTGACCATAAACATCCTGCATTGTTTAGGTGGTTATTGTTATTTGTATAATTTATTGATAACAATTAAGCTAAACAACAGTTGTATTTTTAGACATCATATACATTGTTACACGAACATTTCTAACCTCAGAATAGATCCCACTGTCTATGCTGTCAGATGCTGTCAGCTTGGGTCATTAAAGGGGTACTCCATCCCTAGACATATTATCCCCTATCCAAGGGAGTTCCGCCGCTGGGGACCCCCGCAATCTCTCCTGCTGCTCCCCCATACATCAGCAGCCTGGAGCTATGTTTGCTCCGTGGCTGATGACGGGCAATACAGGGGACGGGGTATCGTGATGTCAAGGCCCCGCCCCTCATGATGTCATGCCCCGACCTCTCAATGCAAGTCTATGGGAGGGGGCGTGACGGCTGTCACGCCCCCTCCAGTAGGCTTGCATTGAGGGGGCGGGGTGTGATGTCACAAGGGGGACCCCCATGATCAGACATCTTTTCCTTTGGATAGGGGATAAGATGTCTAAGGGCGGAGTACACCTTTAAACCTACACGTGGTCCTGGAAGAAAACAGAAATAACACTGGCCTTTAGTTGGCAATAAATGTAAAGTTTTGGCTATATTCAGCCAAGCTCTACAAGTCTTTAATTATAAACTCGGAGAGGCAAACATTTTGCCCCCATGGTGTTGGGGTGTTTTTTACTGCTTGTAGTACGTTTAGTTACTGATATTAGTGTTTGCCCTTGTATGCTGATGTAGAAGTAAGCATTTTTCTGCATATTGCACTTTCTTTATTGTATTATATGTGCAAGTTTGGCCCTTATGTTGTATATCCTTGATACATTCTCCTGCAGCACCCATCCATAGGTACGGTACCGCCATTTAGTTCTAACATCTTGAATATGTATCATTTTAATCAAATTGTGTTGGAAAAAAAAAACATATTTTTATATGTACCGTATATACTCGAGTATAAGCCGAGTTTTTCAGCACGATTTTTCGTGCTGAAAACACCCCCCTCGGCTTATACTCGAGTGAACTCCCCCACCCGCAGTGGTCTTCAACCAGCGGACTTCCAGAGGTTTCAAAACTACAACTCCCAGCAAGCCCGGACAGCCGATGGCTGCCCTGGCTTGCTGGGAGTTGTAGTTTTGAAACCTCCGGAGGTCCGCAGGTTGAAGACCACTGCGGCCTTCAACATCATCCAGCCCCCTCTCACCCCCTTTAGTTCTGAGTACTCACCTCCGCTCAGCGCTGGTCCGGTCCTGCAGGGCTGTCCGGTAAGGAGGTGGTCCGGTGAGGAGGTGGTCCGGGCTGCTATCTTCACCGGGGAGGCCTCTTCTAAGCGCTTCGGGCCCGGCCTCAGAATAGTCACGTTGCCTTGACAACGACGCAGATGCATCGTTGTCAAGGCAACGGCTCTATTCCGGGCCGGAAGCGCGGAGAAGAGGCGCCCCCGGTGAAGATAGCAGCCCGGACCACCTCCTCACTGGACCACCTCCTTACCGGACAGCCCTGCAGGACCGGACCAGCGCCGAGCGGAGGTGAGTACTCAGAACTAAAGGGGGTGAGAGGGGGCTGGATGATGTTGAAGGCCGCAGTGGTCTTCAACCTGCGGACCTCCGGAGGTTTCAAAACTACAACTCCCAGCAAGCCCGGACAGCCGATGGCTGCCCGGGCTTGCTGGGAGTTGTAGTTTTGAAACCTCTGGAGGTCCGCATGTTGAAGGCCGCAGTGGTCTTCAACCTGCGGACCTCCGGAGGTTTCAAAACTACAACTCCCAGCAAGCCCGGACAGCCGATGGCTGCCCGGGCTTGCTGGGAGTTGTAGTTTTGAAACCTCTGGAGGTCCGCAGGTTGAAGACCACTGAGGGCGAATGATGAGAAGAGGATGATGAAGGGGGGGGGTGTGGGGATGATGAAGGGGGGTGGGGATGATGAAGGGGGGGGGTGTGGGATGATTACAAGGGGATGATGAAGGGGGGATGTGTGGGATGATAAGGGGATGTGTGGGATGATGACAAGGGGATGATGAAGGGGGGATGTGTGGGATGATAAGGGGATGTGTGGGATGATGACAAGGGGATGATGAAGGGGGGATGTGTGGGATGATGACAAGGGGATGATGAAGGGGGGATGTGTGGGATAAGGGGATGTGTGGGATGATGACAAGGGGATGATGAAGGGGGGATGTGTGGGATAAGGGGATGTGTGGGATGATGACAAGGGGATGATGAAGGGGGGATGTGTGGGATGATGACAAGGGGATGATGAAGGGGGGATGTGTGGGATGATAAGGGGATGTGTGGGATGATGACAAGGGGATGATGAAGGGGGGATGTGTGGGATGATAAGGGGATGTGTGGGATGATGACAAGGGGATGATGAAGGGGGGATGTGTGGGATGATGACAAGGGGATGATGAGGATGTTAATGACGGGTCTGGATGATGACAGGGGGGATGAGGTATTTCCCACCCTAGGCTTATACTCGAGTCAATAACTTTTCCTGGGATTTTGGGTTGAAATTAGGGGTCTCGGCTTATACTCGGGTCGGCTTATACTCGAGTATATACGGTACATGCTAAGTTTGTTGAGTTCATTTGGTCTATATGTAGAGGTTAGTAAGTATATGGAACTGTGGGGCATATTATGCCATGGAGGTTCCTTAGAGGAGGGAGAGTGTAAGCTGCTGAAGATGTCATGTCATGTAAAGAGGCAGGGACTCGTGTGACAGGGCCATAGTATTACTGCTTTATAAAGTATTGGTGCTGCCCCACCTGGAAAAAGCTGTTCAGTTTTGGACACCGGTTTGTAAAGGGACATTCTGGAGCTTAAAAAACACAATATTGCAACTGTTGGTCACCACATACAGTGAATAAACAATAACTCGGTACTCTATATTATTTTTTAAATGATTGATAATCTTTAACCCCTTAAGGACTCACTTTTGCACTTTCGATTTTTCCACCTCATCTTCTAAAATGCTTAAAATGTTTCACCTGCAGACCCATATGAGGGCTTGTTTTTTGTGCCACCAATTTTAATTTGTAATGACATCAATCATTCACCACAAAATGTACAGTGAAACCGAAAAAAAATATATTTGTGGAGAAAAATAGAATAAACCAATGGCAGTTCTGCACTTTTTGGTAAAAATAACACCTTATCTTTATTCTGTAGGTCCATATGATTAATGATAAATGATAGCCAACTTATATATTTATAATATGTGTATATATATATATATATATATATATATATATATATACATATACACAGTGGGGATCAAAAGTTTGGGCACCCCAGGTAAAAATTTGTATTAATGTGCATAAAGAAGCCAAGGAAAGAGGGAAAAATCTCCAAAAGGCATCAAATTACAGATTAGACATTCTTATAATATTTCAGCAAAAGTTAGATTTTATTTCCATCATTTACACTTTCAAAATAACAGAAAACAAAAAAATGGCGTCTGCAAAAGTTTGTGTACCCTGCAGAGTTAATATCTTGTACTGCCCCCTTTGGCAAGTATCACAGCTTGTAAACACTTTTTGTAGCAAGCCAAGAGTCTTTCACTTCTTGTTTGAAGTATCTTTGCCCATTCTTTCTTACAAAAGTCTTCCAGCTCTTTGAGATTTCTGGGCAGTCTGTCACGCACTGCTCTTTTAAGGTCTATCCATAGATTTTCAATTATGTTGAGGTCAGGAGATTGTGAAGGCCATGGCAAAACCTTCAGTTTACGCCTCTTGATGCAATCCCCCGTGGATTTCGAGGTGTGTTTAGGATCATTATCCATTTGTAGAAGCCATCATCTCTTTAACTATAGCTTTTTCCCAGATGGCATCAAGTTAGCATCCAAAATTTGCTAAAATTTTATTGAATCCATTTTTCCTTCTACTTGTGAGATGTTCCCTGTGTCACTGGCTGCAATACAACCGCAAAGCATGATTGATCCACCCCCATGCTTAACAGTTGGACAGAAGTTCTTTTAATTAAATTCTGTTGACCCCTTCTACAAACGTACCTTTGTTCCTTCCAGCCAAAAAGTTCAATTTTAACCTCATTGGTCCACAGAACTTGTTTCCAAAATGCATCAGGCTTGTCTGTATGTTTATTTGCAAAGTTCAAACACTGATTTTTGTGGTGAGGAGGTAGAAGAGTTTTTCTTCTGATGACTCTTCCATGAAGACCATATTTGTACAAGTATTTCTTTATAGTGGAATAGTTTACCACAACTCCAGTGTCTGCCAGATCTTTCTGGAGAAATTGTGCAGTCAAACATGGTTTTTGAATAGTTTTTCTCACAATCCTGCGAGCTGTTCTGTCTGATATTTTTCTTGGTCTTCCAGATCTTGCTTTAACTTCCACTGTTCCTGATGACTGCCATTTCTTAATTACATTCTGAACAGAGGATATTGACATCTGAAAATGTTATGCTATCTTCTTATAGTCTTCTCGAGCTTTTTGAGCGTCAACTATTTTCAGTTTCAGATTTCTAGACAACTGCTTAGAAAAACCCATGGTGCTGATTGTTGGGGCAAGGTCAGATGAGTCTGGGCATTTAAACCTTTGAGATTGACATCACCTGGTCTTCCCAGATGATAATTGAGAACAATCCATTACACTGGCAGGTTTCAGCTTTGCAAAGGGGGCAATGCATGCAAAAAATTCTGCAGGGTGCCCAAACTTTTGCAGACGCCATTTTTTTGTTTTCTGTTATTTTGAAAGTGTAAATGATGGAAATAAAATCTAACTTTTGTTGATATATTATAAGAATGTCTAATCTGTAATTTGATGCCTTTTGGTGATTTTTTCATCTTTCCTTGGCTTCTGTATGCACATTAATACAAATTTTTACCTGGGGTGCCCAAACTTTTGATCCCCACTCTCTTTCTCTCTCTCTCTCTCTATCTCTTTCTCTCTCTCTCTCTCTCTCTCTCTCTCTCTCTCTCTCTCTCTCTCTCTATATATATATATATATATATATATATATAATTTTGTTTTACTACTTTAAAATTTTTTAATTTTGTAAGAAAATTAGCATGTTTAAAAATTTCCTATTTTGATCGTTATAACTTTTAAAACTTTTTTATTTTTCCGTATACGGGGATGTGTGTGGGCTCATTTTTTGCGCAATGATCTATCATTTTTATACCATTTATTTTGATGGGACTTTTTGCTTTTTATAAAACATTTTAGGGTGTACTAAGTGACCCAAAATATGCAATTTTGCATTCAGTACTTTTTTTTAAATGTATACGCCAGAGATGGGCGATTTGAAACTGACGAAGTTGAATTAGCTGCAAATTTCATGAAAAAAATCGATTCTGAACAAATCCGAATTTACTCACGCTTCGTGGTAACAAATCGCTTTATTCACTAAATTTTGTGCGGGCCGAGGGGGCTAAAATCGCGGCTACACATGTGAGAACATGGGGTAAGGAAGTCTGGGAAGGCGGGATCACCCTGAATCACATGGCGGCATGCAGCCTATCAGCAGCCAGCCCTGTAATGTGACAGCCCTATATATCCGGCAGCCATTGCCAAAGACAAGCATTTCCTGTTTTGCTGAGAGAGCAGAGACTGTGCGTGCACACTAATCCGCGTTACTGACAATACAGATCTTTACAGTGGTGAATCCATTCACCTCAAGCCCGCATTTGTTCTGGCTAGAGAGAGTACAGACACTGTGTGGTCACTAATCAGCGTTACTGAAAATACAGTTCAGAAACGGGAGCAATCCCCATTGAAAGACTCAGCAGTTCTATGTTTTTTCTGGTTAAAGCTAATAGGAGCAGTAAGTGTAAAAGCACTAAAAGACTTATGCACTAGATTGTTATGCTTATTTCTGGTGCAATCGTACTGGGGCATATTACCTTAAAAAAAAGTGAAACATATACACACACACATTGGAGTTTATTTACTCTCATGATAACGACTCTTTTTTGTCGGTTTTTGAGCCCAAATTATGTCGCTCGTCCCTTGGGACACAATTTGCGACCCAAAAAAACAAAACCCTCCATTTTACTAGAAAAACTCGAAAGGGGGCGTGGTCACATGTTAAAGTGGGCATGGTAAATAAACCCCATTGAGTGTTCCACAAGTTTCTGCTGCAGCCATATAGGGGCATATTTCTCTATAAAAAGTTAAATATAGATGCACTCCGCTGTTTTATGTGTTTTCTGTTTCAAGGGTATAGTGGTCTGTTAGTGTAAAAGCAGGGATCTATATACACACATTGGCCCTCATTTACTATTGCAAACCCGACATGTTTTGTCGGGTTGTGCGCCAGATTCTGTTGCATTGCGCCAGATTGTGTCGCATTGCGCCAGAAATTCTGTCTGCGCCAGATTCTGGGCAAGAATTTGCGCCTGAATTGAAAAAAACCCGAATAACTCTCCGTTTTGCTAAGAAAATCCCAAAAAGGGGTGTGGCTGTTGTGAAAGGGGGCGTGGTCTAAGAAAAGGGGCGTGTTTCCGACATTTTTACAAAAACACAACATATTTACTAAGGTTTCCACATAAAATGTGGTGGATTTGAGTTGAGGAATACCAGACAGATCAGAGCATGTGTAAAAAAAGCAAAGTGTAGGGAAAGTGGAAAATGTAGGGAAACCTTAGTAAATACTGTGGAAAATAACTTGTAGGCAATTAAAACCGACAAAGAAACCTACACTCCACTCTTAGTAAATGAGGGCCATTGAGTATTCCGCAAGTTTCTGCTGCAGCTGTATAGGGGCGTATTGCTCTATAAAAAGTAAAATATACACGCACACCACTGTTCTACAAGTATTTGGAGGAGTGGCAGAGTAGGGGTGCGTGGCAGCAGGAGTCGCAGCGAGAGGTCTGAACTCCCGTTGTCAGCTAGCAGTCGTGTCTCGACCAGCAACCCAGCAGCCGTCATTGATTTTTAACTCAGTCATCCACTTAATTCCAAGTGACAACCCCAGTCAACAGTCGGTGGGTTCCTCAGACACAACCCTGAGTTGGCATGGCCTGGGAGCAGTCCCTGTCCTCCAACTACCTGTGGTCTCAGCTCCACTATTGGATGCTGTTGGCTTAGCTCCACTATACAGCAAGGATGATCAACTAGAAGAGAGTCAGCAGCTATTGCCCAGCCAAGATGTGGAGGAGACATCTGCCGCTTCCTCCGCTAGGCGGGCAAGTAGTGATGAGGAGAGTGGCGTGGGAGGTGGTGTTGCGAGCATTCAGGCTTTTGAAACATGCACAACTCGATGATGATGAAGCCGATCGCACTTGGGAGCCGGGTGCAGAAGGGGCTTCATCATCATCATCATCATCAGGAGAAAAGGGTGGCAGGTTTCCCGTGAGGCAGCAGCTAAGCCAGCAAGGTGGTAGCATGGATGGGAGTCAGCTGGGTGGCAGCCAGGAGCGAATCCAGTCTAGTCTTGGGAGGGGCACAATCAGAGTATCGTGTGGTGGTCGAACCTGCCCCCTCCCATAGTCAAGCATTGAGGGGGCTTCGCATGATGTCACGCCCACACTCCTCTTGATGTCACTCCCCACCCCCTCAATACAAGTCCATGGGAGGGGGCGTGTCGACCCCCACAGCCCGCAGCCAGCGTTCGGAACAAAATGTTCCGAACGCTGGGGCAGTGGACTACCCCTTTAAGTACGCAGCATAGTTCCTCCAACATTAGGTTGGCAGTACAGTTCCCCCCCATTAGGTAGGCAGCATAGTTCCCCCCACATTAGGTTGGCAGCATGTTCCCCCCACATTAGGTGGGCAGTATAGTTCCCCCACATTAGGTTGGCAGTATAGTTCCCCCACATTAGGTTGGCAGTATAGTTCCCCCACATTAGGTTGGCAGCATAGTTCTCCCACATAAGTTTGGCAGTATAGTTCCCCCACATTAGGTTGGCAGTATAGTTCCCCCCCACATTAGTTTGGCAGTATAGTTCCCCCACATTAGGTTGGCAGTATAGTTCCCCCACATTAGGTTGGCAATTGTCACGATGCCGGCTGGCAGGAGGTGGATCCTCTGTGCCAGAGAGGGATTGGCGTGGACCGTGCTAGTGGACCGGTTCTAAGTCACTACTGGTATTCACCAGAGCCCGCCGCAAAGCGGGATGGTCTTGCTGCGGCGGTAGTGACCAGGTCGTATCCACTAGCAACGGCTCAACCTCTCTGACTGCTGAAGATAGGCGCGGTACAAGGGAGTAGACAGAAGCAAGGTCGGACGTAGCAGAAGGTCGGGGCAGGCAGCAAGGATCGTAGTCAATAAGGTAATAGCAGGAGGTCAAGTACACAGTATGGACAAACACAGAAACGCTTTCACTAGGCTCTAAGGCAACAAGATCCGGCGGGGGAGTGCAGGGGCAGAGATCAGATATAGTCTGGGAGCAGGTGGAAGCCAATTAAGCTAATTGGGCCAGGCACCAATCATTGGTGCACTGGCCCTTTAAGTCTCAGGGAGCTGGCGCGCGCGCGCCCTAGAGAGCGGAGCCGCGCGCGCCAGCACATGACAGCAGGGGATGGGAACGGGTAAGTGACCTGGGATGCGATTCGCGAGCGGGCGCGTCCCGCTGTGCGAATCGCATCCCCGACGGCCATGACAGTGCAGCGCTCCCGGTCAGCGGGACCGTCCGGGGCGCTGCGGAGAGAGAGACGCCGTAAGCGCTCTGGGGAGGAGCGGGGACCCGGAGCGCTAGGCGTAACAGTACCCCCCCCCTTAGGTCTCCCCTTCTCTTTGTCCGGTAACTGCCTCCCCTGGGATGAGGACACCGGGAAAGAATGGAGGGATTCCTCAACGGCAGGCAGTACAGCAGGAGTGGGAATGGGGAGGGAGGGCAGAGGGAGAGGCCTGGCACGGGGCAGTGTGACACCAGGACGGGGGCCATGAGGAGGCACCGAGGCTTGCCTGACTGGACTGGGAGGGGGGGAGAGGCACTTCTTATGGCAGGCAGAGTCAATAAAGACTTTAGGGAGACCGGATACAGGGGAACACACAGGGTCACGGCAGGGAGTACTGGGAAGCGGTTTAAGGCAGTCCTTGAAACAAGAGGTACCCCAGCTCTTGATCTCCCCTGTGGACCAATCCAGGGTTGGGGAATGGTGTTGAAGCCAGGGTAGTCCAAGGAGAATTTCGGAAGTGCAATAGGAGAGGACCAAAAACTCAATTTTTTCGTGATGAGGTCCGATGCACATTAGGAGGGGCTCCGTTCGGTAACGCACGGTGCAATCCAACCTGACTCCGTTGACCGCGGAAATGTAGAGTGGCTTGACGAGACGGGTCACCGGGATGCGGAATTTATTCACCAAGGACTCCTGAATAAAATTCCCAGAGGCACCAGAGTCCAGGCAGGCCACGGCTGAGAGGGAAGAGTTGGCTGAAGGAGAAATCCGTACAGGCACCGTGAGACGTGGAGAAGCCGACTTAGCATCAAGAGACACCACACCCACGAGAGCTGGGTGCGAGCGTGCGTTTCCCAGACGTGGAGGACGGATAGGGCAATCCACCAAAAAATGTTCGGTACTGGCACAGTACAGACAAAGATTCTCTTCCCTACGGCGATTCCTCTCTTCCTGGGTCAGGCGAGACCGATCCACTTGCATGGCCTCCTCGGCGGGAGGCCTAGGCGCAGATTGCAATGGAGACTGTGGGAGAGGTGTCCAGAGATCTAAGTCTTTTTCCTGGCGGAGCTCTTGATGCCTCTCAGAAAAACGCATGTCAATGCGAGTGGCTAGATGAATGAGTTCATGCAGGTTAGCAGGAGTTTCTCGTGCGGCCAGAACATCTTTAATGTTGCTGGATAGGCCTTTTTTAAAGGTCGCGCAGAGGGCTTCATTATTCCAGGATAGTTCAGAAGCAAGAGTACGGAATTGTATGGCGTACTCGCCAACGGAAGAATTACCCTGGACCAGGTTCAGCAGGGCAGTCTCAGCAGAAGAGGCTCGGGCAGGTTCCTCAAAGACACTTCGAATTTCCGAGAAGAGGGAGTGTACAGAGGCAGTGACTGGGTCATTGCGGTCCCAGAGCGGTGTGGCCCATGACAGGGCTTTTCCAGACAGAAGGCTGACTACGAAAGCCACCTTAGACCTTTCAGTAGGAAACTGGTCCGACATCATCTCCAAGTGCAGGGAACATTGCGAAAGAAAGCCACGGCAAAACTTAGAGTCCCCATCAAATTTGTCCGGCAAGGACAAGCGGAGGCTAGGAGTGGCCACTCGCTGCGGAAGGGGTGCAGGAGCTGGCGGAGGAGATGGTTGCTGCTGTAGCAGAGGCAGAAGTTGCGACTGAAGTTGCTGCACCATGGTGGACACTTCCGACAGCTGGTGGGTTAGATGGGCGATCTGTCGGGATTGCTGGGCGACCACCGTGGTGAGATCAGAGATATAAGGCAGGGGAACCTCAGCGGGATCCATGGCCGGATCTACTGTCACGATGCCGGCTGGCAGGAGGTGGATCCTCTGTGCTAGAGAGGGATTGGCGTGGACCGTGCTAGTGGACCGGTTCTAAGTCACTACTGGTATTCACCAGAGCCCGCCGCAAAGCGGGATGGTCTTGCTGCGGCGGTAGTGACCAGGTCGTATCCACTAGCAACGGCTCAACCTCTCTGACTGCTGAAGATAGGCGCGGTACAAGGGAGTAGACAGAAGCAAGGTCGGACGTAGCAGAAGGTCGGGGCAGGCAGCAAGGATCGTAGTCAATAAGGTAATAGCAGGAGGTCAAGTACACAGTATGGACAAACACAGAAACGCTTTCACTAGGCTCTAAGGCAACAAGATCCGGCGGGGGAGTGCAGGGGCAGAGATCAGATATAGTCTGGGAGCAGGTGGAAGCCAATTAAGCTAATTGGGCCAGGCACCAATCATTGGTGCACTGGCCCTTTAAGTCTCAGGGAGCTGGCGCGCGCGCGCCCTAGAGAGCGGAGGCGGGCGCGCCAGCACATGACAGCAGGGGATGGGAACGGGTAAGTGACCTGGGATGCGATTCGCGAGCGGGCGCGTCCCGCTGTGCCAATCGCATCCCCGACGGCCATGACAGTGCAGCGCTCCCGGTCAGCGGGACCGTCCGGGGCGCTGCGGAGAGAGAGACGCCGTAAGCGCTCCGGGGAGGAGCGGTTACCCGGAGCGCTAGGCGTAACAGCAATATAGTTCCCCCAGATTAGGTTAGCAGTATGTGACCCCACATTAGGTTGGCAGTATAGTTCCCCCCACATTAGGTTGGCAGTATAGTTCCCCCCACATTAGGTTAGCAGTATAGTTCCCCCCACATTAGGTTGGCAGTATAGTTCCCCCTACATTAGGTTGGCAGTATGTTCCACACAGTAGGTTGACAGCGGTCCCCACAGACATACAGCCTCCAGCCATATACAGTGTATAGCTGGAGGAAGTATGTCTGTGTACTGCCCCACTTCAGTGCTCTGTCCACCGCTATTCTGGTCTGGGGTCACAATCTACTGCTATGGCCTATAGACCATGGCAGTAGGTCCCGGGACCGAAGGATCAGTGGTTAGATCACCAAAGCTGACATGCAGCTGGTAACTTACCATGCTGGCCAGCGCGTGTCCTCCTACTCGATGCTCCGCTCCCAACGTTGGCACCATGGCCCTTTGTCAACATATGCAGCGTCACCATAAAGTGGCCTAGGAGAACCGTGGCTCCGTTGTGGTGGTCCAGCCTGCTGAAGCAACTGCTGCATCACTCAGTGGGACACTGCTCCCTGTTTCAGCCCGCCAAGGCTCCCCCACCACAGCCGATAGAAGCTGTCTGTCATTCCCATCTTCTGTTGGTTCACATGCTCCTGCTCCTCCTACTTCTCGTCAGTCACTCGGGTAGCAATCCATCACCTAAGCGATTTCCTAGAGACAGCAGTATGCGCCCACTCATCCAGCAGCGCGGAAGCTGAATGTGCTCATGTCCAAGTTGCTGGTGCTGCAGTCCCTCCTTTTTCAAGTGGTGGACTCTGCACCTCTCAGAGAACTGATGGCTTGTGCCGAGCTGAGGTGGAGAGTCCCAAGCCATAATTTCTTTTTGAAAAAGGCAGTACCAGTCCTGTGCAAATATGTAGAACAGAAGGTGGGCCAGTCCTTGAGCCTGTTGGTGTGTACCAAAGTGCACGGCAGCGCCAACGTGTGGGGCTTTAACTACGGTCAGGGACAATACATGTCCTTTGTGGTCCACTGGGTGAATGTGGTTCTTGCATAGCCACACCAGCAACTTGACCAGGTCACGCCACTTCCACCTCCACGCTCTCAGGCTGTTGGGCCTGTGAAAACGTCCGACTCTACCTCCTCATCCTCCACCATGTCCTCAGCCTCCACTGCACGGACAAGTCACAGTGCCCCTCCAGCATACCAAGTGTGCAGGGCACGGCGGTGTCACACTATTCTTCACCTGGATGACCTTGGTCAACAGAGTCACACAGGGGAGGAACTGCTCAAAGTGATTCATCAAGAAATCAAATCATGGCTTTCTCTGCGACAACTGAAAATGGGAACCATGGTGACCGACAATGGGAAGAACATCTTGTCTGCACTGCATCAAGGAAGCCTGAGCCATGCTCCCTGCATGGAACACGTGTTCAATATTGGTTGTCATGCAGTTCCTAAAGTGTTTTACCCAGCCTAACAATGGCCAGGAAACTTTGCCGGCACTTCAGCCCCTTGTACACCGCAAAGCATACCTTTCTTGAGCTGCAGCATCAGAACGGCATTCCCCCAACATAGTTTGATAAGCGACGTTTCCACACGTTGGAATTCCACCCTCCATATGTTGGACTGACTATATGAACCGAGAAAGGCCATCAACGATTACTTGATGATCCAAGCGGATAGGGGTACTCCCCTATGTAACTTCAATGTCAACCAGTGGCAGCTCATACATGACACCTGCCATTTGCCCAGGCCCTTTGAGGAAGCCACATTATTTGTCAGTCGCCAGGATTACGGGATGAACAACATCATTCCATTGCTTCATTTCCTACACCAGATGGTGGAAACAATTGCTGGTCAGGGCACTGGAGACGTGGCACCTACATCTCAGGGCCACATGAGCCCCGTGGGGGCTGAACTGGAAGAGGAGGAGGGGGAGGGGGACAGGGGAGCACAGGCAATGTATACCAAAATGGGTGGCTTTTTATACTCAGCTGACAGGGGAGAAGGAGCAGGAGCAGCCAAAGGAGCTACAGGGTGATGAGGAAGACGAGACAGAGGACCTAGACACACCGTGGCAGTATGCAGTGGAGATGGAGGCAGGGAGTACCTCTGAGTCACTTGCACAAATGGCACAATGCATGATTACTTGCTTGTCTAGTGACTACCGAATTGTCACCATTCAGCAGTGGGATGACTTCTGGCTCTCCACCTTATTGGAAGCTTGCTACTGGCAAAAAATAGGGGCCTTTTTTACACCCACTGAGAGGGAGGATAAACTTACCTACTACAGAGACATCCTACTTAGTCAGTTGGCCGATGCCTATCTGCGCCATCGTCCATCTGACTGGGGGGGCCCTCTGCGTTCACGTTCTACTGCCATGGCTGCTGGGGAGGGGTGGGGTAACAGGAGCAGTACCAGCTCCATCAGCTGCAGCCTTAGTCTACAGTCGCTGATGAGTAGCTTTCTTCACCAGCATAGTGAAGCAACTAATCATCAGCAGCAGGTAGACCTGGAGCAGGACCTGAACTAGCAGGATGTGGCATACTTGGACATGACCCTGCCAACCCACATTGAAGATCCGCTGCACTTCTGGGGAGCCAAACTGGATTTGTGGCCGCAACAAGCAGAGTCTGCCGGGCCAGTAGTGTGGTATCAGATAGGGTGATTAGTGTGGCAGGGGCCATAGTAACCCCAAGGAGAACTTGCCTGTCCACCAAAAATGTGGAGAGACTGACCTTTGTTAAGATGAATCAGGCATGGATCAGCCAGGATTTCCACCTACCAATGCCTGATGCATCAGACTAGATTATCCAAGGTGCCACACCAACACTTTGACAAAAGAGACTGGTTTCTTCTGCCTACCTGCCTCTGCTACTATTCTGATCCTGCTACCTGCCTGATGCCACTCATCTGATGCCAAGTGCTCCTTATTTCACCCACCTTTGTCAGCGGGTACTGATATTGCCACCCACCACCCCACCTTGTCACTTTCAGGACTCCTGATGCTGCTGCCACCTCCAGGCTCTATCATTGGCCCACCATATGATCTCCTCATGTTGCTGCTGCCACCTCCAGGCTCTGTCATTGTGCCGCACTATGGTCTCGTCATGCTGCTGCCACCTCCAGGCTCTGTCATTGTGCCGCTCTGCGGCCTACATAGGCTGGCACCACCTCCAGGCTGTGTCATTGTGCCACCATGTGATCTCCTCATGCTGCTGGCACATTAAACTTGTTCAAAATTCAAAATCTTCAATTGACATTTAAACAATCTCTTTAATCTCTTGCATTGTGAGGCCCTATGGTCTCGTCAGGCTGCCACATCAAGGCTCTGAGGAAACTGGTTGGAGTGATAAAAATAAACCATAACATGGCATACATGTTAAATCTGCTTTTCAAGCGGTTTCTTAAATCTTCCACCCATCTGCAAGACATCCTAAAAATGGTCAGGAAACTTTGCATGCACTTCAGCCACTGATGCACCGCAAAACACACCCTCCTTAACCTGTTAAGGACCAAGGGCGTACAGGTACGCCTTTGCTCCCTGGTACTTAAGGACCGAGGACGTACCTGTACGCCCGTGGGAATTTCGGTTCCCGGGGCGCGTGCCGGGCGGGGACCGGACCTTGGTGACTGCTGATATGGATCAGCAGGCACCCCGTGCAAATGCCCAGGGGGGTCATCAGACCCCCCATGTCGGCGATCGGCGCAAATCGCAAGTGAATTCAAGTCTATGGTGACCCGGAAAATAAGGGGGTCGCGGTTGTCCAAGACACCCACGATCCCCATGAAGGGATATGAGTGAGGTGGCAGGGGTTCCACCCCTCCTATGCCTGCTATTGGTGGTCTAGACGTGACCACCAATAGCAGATCGGGGGCGGTGGGCGTTACTTTTGTTTTCCCCGTTCTGCCCACCCACGATAGGCGGTGCAGGACGGGGAAACGACGGAGGACCGGCGCCGAAGATCCATTTACCCATCAACGACGGCTGCGGGCGACGATCGGCGACGATCGGCCCCAGGCAGCAAGTCGTGCGGCAGAAGAGGACGGCTCCCTGGATCTGACGGAAGCCGGTAAGTTGCTTAGCAACATCTAGGGGACTACAGTTTCAGACCACTACACAGTGGTCTCTACACTGTGGTCCTCCAGATGTTGCAAAACTACAACTCCCAGAATGCCCAGACAGCTGTCATGCTGGGATTTGTAGTTTTGCAACAGCTGGAGGGTCACAGTTTGGAGATCACTGTGCTGTGAAATGCGGTCCTCTGGATCTTGCAAAACTACAACATAGCTGTTTGCTGTCTGGGCATGCTGGCATTTGTAGTTTTGCAACATCTGGAGGTCCACAGTTTGGAGATCACTGTGCACTGGTCTCTAAACTGTAGACCTTCAGATGTTGCAAAACTGCAAATCCCAGCATGCCCAAACAGCAAACAGCTGTCTCAGCATGCTGGGAGTTGTAGTTGCGTACCTCTAGCTGTTGCATAACTACATCTCCCAGCATGCACTTCGACGATCAGTACATGCTAGGAGTTGTAGTTTTGCAATAGCTGGAGGCACACTGGTTGGAAAATACTGAGTTAGGTAACAGAACCTAACTGAAGCCAGTGTGCCTCCAGCTGTTGCAAAAGTACAACTCCCAGCATGCACGGTCTGTCAGTGCATGCTGGAAGTTGTAGTTTTGAAACAGCTGGAGGTTTGCCCCCCCCCCCCCCCCCCCCATATGAACGTACAAGGTACATTCACACAGGCAGGTTTACAGTAAGTTTCCTGCTTCAAGTATGAGCTGCGGCAAATTTTTTGCCGCACCGCAAACTCCTAGCAGTAAGCTCACCGTAACCCGCCAGTGCGAATGTACCCTAAAAACACTACACTACACTACACTAACACATAATAAAGGGTAAAACACTACATATACACCCCCTTACACTGTCCCCCCCAATAAAAATGAAAAACGGATTGTTCAGCTGTTGCAAAACAACAACTCCCAGCATTTCCGGACAGCCACTGACTGTCCAGGCATGCTGGGATTTAGCAACAGCTGGAGGCACCCTGTTTGGGAATCACTGGCGTAGAATACCCCTATGTCCACCCCTATGCAATCTCTAATTTAGTCCTCAAATTCTCATGGCGCTCTTTCACTTCGGAGCCCTGTCGTATTTCAAGGAAACAGTTTAGGGTCACATATGGGGTATTTCGGTAGAAATTGCACTACAAATTTTGGGGGGCTTTTTCTCCTTTTACTCCTTATGAAAAGGAAAAGTTGGGGTCTACACCAGCCTGTTAGTGTAAAAAAAAAAAATTTTTACACTAACATACTGGTGTTGCCCTTTACTTTTTATTTTCACAAGAGGTAAAAGGAAAAAAAGTTTGTAACGTAATTTCTCCTGAGTACGGAAATACCCCATATGTATGCGTAAAATGCTCTGTGGGCGCACAACAAGGCTCAGGAGTGAGAGCGCACTATGTACATTTGAGGCCTAAATTGGTGATTTGCACAGGGGTGGCTGATTTTACAGCGGTTCTGACATAAACGAAAAAAAAAAATATCCACATGTGACCCCATTTTGAAAACTACACCCCTCATGTAAAATAATAAGGGGTATAGTGATCCTTAACACCCCACAGGTGTTTGACGAATTTTCATTAAAGTTGGATGGGAAAATTTAAAAAAAAAATTCACTAAAGTGCTTTATCCTTTATAAAAATGGTCAATTTGGGAAAAAATACTGCACTTTAGTGAAAAAAAATTTTTTTTTCCATTTACAAATCCGACTTTAACGAAAAGTCATCAAACACCTGTGGGGTGTTAAGGCTCACTGGACCCCTTGTTACGTTCCTTGAGGGGTGTAGTATCCAAAATGGTATGCCATGTGGGGTTTTTTCTGCTGTTCTGGCACCATAGGGGCTTCGTAAATGTGACATGCCCCCAAAAACCATTTCAGAAAAACTCACTCTCCAAAATCCCACTGTCGCTCCTTCCCTTCTGAGCCCTCTACTGCGCCCGCCGAACACTTGACATACACATATGAGGTATTTCCTTACTCGAGAGAAATTGGGTTACACATTTTGAGAGGATTTGTCTCCTTTTACCTCTTGTAAAAATTGAAAAACTGGGTCTACAAGAACATGCGAGTGTAAAAAATGAAGATTTTGAATTTTCTCCTTTATTTTGCTGTTATTCCTGTGAAACACCTAAAGGGTTAACACACTTACTGAATGTAATTTTGAATACTTTGAGGGGTGCAGTTTTTATAATGGGGTCATTTGTGGGGTATTTTTAATAGGAAGACCCTTCAAATCCACTTCAAACCTGAACTGGTCCATGAAAAATTCCGATTTTGAAAATTTTGTGAAAAATTGGAAAATTGCTGCTGAACTTTGAAGCCCTCTGATGTCTTTCAAAAGTAAAAACATGTCAACTTTATGATGCAAACATAAAGTAGACATATTGTATTTGTGAATCAAAATATAATTTATTTGGAATGTCTATTTTCCTTACAAGCAGAGAGCTTCAAAGTTAGAAAAATGCAAAATATTCTATTATTTCATCAAATTTTTGAATTTTTCACCAAGAAATGATGCAAGTATCGACAAAATTTTACCACTAACAAAGTAGAATATGTCACGAAAAAGCAATCTTGGAATTAGAATGAAAGGTAAAAGCATCCCAGAGTTATTAATGCTTAAAGGGACAGTGGTCTGTTGTGCAAAAAACGCTCTGGTCCTACAGTGAAAATTGGCCTGGTCCTTAAGGGGTTAAGCTGCTCATCGTCATATATTAGCTCTGAAATTGCCACAAGAATCCAAGGAAACAGGTTGGAGCGATAAAAATAAACCATAACTGATTAAATGACACATTCGCAATTTCATACAGTTTCACAGTACCAGCCGTGTTTACTTACACGTGCATGGCCTAATATATTACACAAGCATATGATACTGGCAGGATCTACCCAGCAGCCCTCCGGGGTCAGGCCTGCACCACTGAGAGGGAGGACAAAATGACACACTACTCTGTCGTTGTGCCATTGGTTGCCACCACCTCCAGACTGTGTCATTGTGCCGCCATTTGATCTCATGCTGCTGGTGGCACATTAAACTCCTTAATCTCTTTAAACTCTTCAATTGACATATCAATAATCTCTTTAAACTCTTTAATTGTGATGCCATATAGTCTCCTGACCCTGCTGCCACATCCAGACTAATTGTGCTTCTCTGCGGCAGTGATTCTGAGGCTAAGATTCCACTGAGGTTTTTTTCCCACCAACAAAAACGCCAGGAAAAACTGCCTGGAAAACTGCCACCGATTTTCCCTGCGTTTTGGCAGTTTTTCTGGTGTTTTTTCTGGCAATTTTTCCTGGTGTGTGGAAACAGCCAGTTTTGTCCCCTGTGGCAGTTTTTCACTGTCTTCAGGGTACCACTCTGTGGGTCGGATGCTGAGCGCCCGGTCCACAGAGTGTAAGGAGATGAGGAGTGATGTATAGTATCACCACTCACCTCCTCAGGCCGTATAGTATACAGGGTTGCATAGTGTACCTGTGTATACTATACAGGAGCCAGGAATCCTGTCACCAGACTGACAGGACTCCCTGCTCCTATAGCCCCTTTGGGCGGTATACACTATATACATCTGTCTATAGATAGCTGTATTTAGTGTATACGGAACATGTGGTTTGCTTACCTCCCTCGCTCCCTGTCCCCGCCGGGCCTGTGTAGCCCTGCCCCTAGTGATGAAGTAATTAGGGGGCGTGGCTACAGATGGGAGCCAGGCTGATAAGGGTGTGAGGCTCTGTTCACATTGTCCGTTTTGTATAATGTGAACAGACTCTTCTGCCAGTGTCCTCCCAGACAGGGAGACTCCAGCTGTTGCTAAAAGGCTGTCTGGGCATGCTCAGAGTTGTAGTTTTGCCCTAATGGGAGGCTCCCTGTTTGGGAAGACATTGCATTATGGGCGCCCTCCTTAGTGAGAGCACCAATAATGTCCTAACCAATTATTTTGTGTTTTTTTTCTTCTTGTTTCAGATCCGTGTATGCAGAGGATTACGGCAGATTAACTGGATTTTTTTCCTTTTAATAAAATGGTTAAAGAGGGCTGTGGGGAGTGTTTTTTTTAAATAAAATAATTTTTCCAATGTGTCGTTTTTTTATTTTTTTTATTGAATTTGCAGGCTTAGTAGTGGAAGCCGTCTTGTTGACGGAATCCACTACTAAGCTGGGGCTTAGCGTTAGCCCCAAAAACAGCTAGCGCTAATCACCAATTATTACCCCGGTACCCACCACCACAGGGGTGTCGGGAAGAGCCAGTATCAACAGGCCCGGAGCGTCAAAAATTGCTGGCATTATTTAGGCTGGGGAGGGCCAGTAACAAAGGTCCTTGCCCACCCTAGTAATGTCAGGCTGTTGCTACTTGGTTGGTATCGGCCTGTGAATAAAAATACGGGGAACCTTATACGTTTTTAAAAATTTATTTATGAAAATAAATTCATAGGATTCCCCGTATTTTTATAATAGCAGAAAATAGCTGAAAACCCCTAGTATACGCCATTGACCGCACGGTTTAACCCCTTAAGAACTGGGCCATTTTTTCTTTTTGAACTTTTGTTTTTTCCTCCTCCCCTTCTTAAAATCATAACACATTACATTTTTTACCTCCAGACCTATATGAGTGCTTTTTTTTTTGTGCCACCAATTTTACTTTGTAATGACATCCATCATTTCACAACAAAATCTACAGGTGAAATCAGAAAAAAAATATTTGTGGGGCAAAATGGAAAAACTTTTTGTAACTTTTGGGGGCTTCCGGATCTGGGTAGTGCAATTTTCGGTAAAAATGACACCTTATCTTCTGTAAGTCCATACTGTCACAATGATACCTAATTTATATAGGTTTTATTTTATTTTAATACTTTTAAAAAAATTATAACTACATGCACCAAAATTTGTATGTTTAAAATTGTTTTCTGACCCCTATAACTTTTTATTTTTCTGCATATGGGGATGTATGAGGGCAAATTTTTTGTGCCGTGATCTGAAGTTTTTATCGGTACCATTTTTGTTTTCATGGGACTTTTTAATCACTTTTTATTCATTTTTTAAGGTGAACAAAATCCCCCAAAATACGCAATTTTGGACTTTGGAATTCTTTTAACGTATACGCCATTGATCATGTGGTTTAATTAACATTATATTTTTATAGTTTGGACATTTACGCAAGTGGAGATACCACATAAGTTTATGTTTATTTTTGTTTACATATATATTTTTTTTTTAATGAGAAAAGAGGGTGAATAAAAATGTATTAGGGAAGAGGTTAAATCTCACACATACACACACACTCCCACATATATATATATATATATATATATATATATATGTATATTATATATATTTTTATTATTCTTTTTAATGGGAAAAGGAGGTGATTCAAACTTTTATTAGGGAAGGGGTTAAATCATATTTATTAACTTTTTTTTTTAACTTATTTACACAATTTTTTTATTCCCCATGGGGACTGTTCAATGCTTTGCCATATCATAGCATTGATTAGTGTTATGGGTACTTGATTGTTCCAGCCTGCTATGGCTAACTGGAGCACAGGAGCGATCGGACGGCGAGGAGGCAGGTAAGGGCTCTTCGCCATCCTCTCAGCTTATCGGGACACCGCATTTTACTGTGGTTGTCCTGATCAGCATCGCTGAGCACCTTGGATCTTTTTTTTATATATATATTTTTGATGGAGTGTTTTTCTCGAAAAATGGTAAAAGGAGGTAATTTATATGTGATTTTTTTCTTTCTTAAATATTTTTCTTTACTTTTTTCTTGCATATTTTTGGCCTCCCTAGGGGCCTATCATTAGCCATCAGTAGAGGGCTTATATAGATCAATGTAGTGCTATTGAATTACATTAATCTAGGTTCTCTGCTCTCAATTGCTAAGGGCTGCCTAAGGCAGCCTTAAGTAATCGCTGATCCACTGAGCACCAGAAAGGACAGGAAAGTCCCCGTTCTTCCATAGCAAACAATCAGCAGTCTGCGATTACATCTGAGTTGCTGAAGAGTCCCCTAGACACCAGGGATTACCAACATTTACTCCAGTGGAAAAAATGTTTTTAAAATCAACTGGTGCCAGAAAGTTAAACAGATTTGTAAGTTATTTCTATTTAAAAATCTTAAGCCTTACAGTACTTATCAGCTGCTGTATACTTCAGAGAAAATAACGCAGTTTTTTTCCAGTGTCTGACCACAGTGCTCTTTGCTGCTCTGTCCATGTCAGAAACTGTCCAGACCAGGAAAGGATTGCTATGGGGATTTGCTCCTACTCAGAACAGTTCCTGACACGGACAGAAGTGTCAGCAGAGAGCACTGTGGTCAGACTGGAAATAACTAACAACTTTCTGTGTAGTATTCCGCAGCTGATAAGTACTAGAAGGCTTAAGGTTTTGAAATTGAATTAATTTAGAAATGTGCATAACTTTCTGGCACCAGTTGATCTGAAAAAATTGTTATCCACCGGAGTACCCCTTTGACATCTTAAGGACCAAGGAAGAACCTGTAGGTCCTGGTCCTGCTCCCCTGCTATGACGCAGGGTCACGGGCTGACTCCATGTTATAGCCGGGTGGTCCCGGTGGATATAAGCTGCCAGGACCCGTGTCTAATGCCGGACATCACGAATCGTGGTGATGCCCGGCATTAACCCTTTAGAGTAAAACTAAAGTAAACGGTTCCTGGCAGCTCAGTTTGGCAGTTCGGGACCGCTGTGGTGAAATCATTGCATCATCCCAAACAGCTGAGAGGACGGGGGAGGGTGTCCCTACCTGCCATCTCTCTGTCTGATCGGTGCTCTGCTACTCTGTCCCTGAGATTCAGACTGGAGCAGCAGAGCGCCGATAATTCTGATCAATGCTATGCTATGGCATAGCATTGAACAGTGCATGCAATCAGAAGATTTCATGTAATAGTCTCCTATGGGGACAAAAAAATGGTGTAAAATGGTTAAAAAAATAATAAATGTGATTTAACCCCTTCCCTAATAAAAGTTTGAATCACCCCCCTTATGTAAACAAAAATAAACATAAACATTTGTGGTATCACCACGTGTGTAAATGTCCGTACTATAAAAATATAATGTCCAAATATAGAGTCCAAAATTGTGTAGATTTGGTCATTTTGTATACCCTAAAAAACTAATAAAAAGTGATTAAAAAGTCCCATGAAAACAACCGGTAAACAACATGGTACCGGTAAAAACTTCAGATCACGGTGTAAAAAATAGCCCTCATACATCCCCGTATGCGGAAAAATAAAAAAGTTATAGGGGTCAGTTTTAAACAAACTAATTTTGGTGCATACAGCTATAATTTTTTTTTTTAAGTAGTAAAATAAAATAAAACCTACATAAAAAAGGTATCCTTGCGAACGTATAGACTTACAGAATGAAGATAATGTGTCGTTTTTACTGAAAAGTGCACTGCGTAGAATTGGAGGCCCCCAAAATTTACAAAATTGCATTTTTTTTTCCCCCCCACAAATGTCAGGATCCGGATAGGTATGCAGCGAGGACACTGGTGGTGGATCCTCTGTGTCAGTGGGGTGATGACGTGGGCCGTACCAGGGGAACAGAGTCTAAGGAGTTACTGGTTTTCACCAGAGCCCGCCGCAAAGCGGGATGGACTTGCAGCGGCAGGTAACCCCCAGGTCGTTCCACCGGATAGCGACTCAACCCCAGCTGACAGCTGAGACAGGCGCGGTACAAAGGGACAAAGCAAGAGCAAGGTCGGACGTAGCAGAAGGTCAGGGCAGGCAGCAAGGGTCGTAGTCAGGGGCAACAGCAGAGGGTCTGGAAACACTGGCTTGGGAACACACTAAATGCTTTCACTGGGCACTAGGCAACAAGATCCGGCGATGACAGGAAGGGGAAGTGGGTTTAAATAAGGAAGGCACAGGTGCAGGTACTGATTGGGCCAGGCGCCAATCAATGGCGCACTGGCCCTTTAAATTTCAAAGAGCCGGCGCGCGCGCGCCCTAGGGAGCGGGGCCACGTGCGCTGGGACTGAGCAGACGGAGGACGGGGCAGGTGAGAAGATTGGAATGCGAGCCGCGGGCGGGCACGTCCCGCTACGTGGATCGCATCCCCGCCGGAGACACTAGTGCAGCGCTCCCGGTCAGCGGGTCTGACCGGGGCGCTGCACGGAGGAAAACGCCGCGAGCGCTCTGGGGAGGAGCAGGGACCCAGAGCGCTCGGCGTAACAACAAATATATGTTTTTAATGGTTTTGACATGGATTTTTGGATGAAATGATTGATGTCATAACAAATTAATATTGGTGGTGCAAAAAAAAAGCCCTAATATGGGTCTGTAGGTGGAAAATTTAAAGCGTTATGATTTTTAGAAGGTGAGGAGGAAAAAATTAAAGTTAAAAAAAAAAAAATGGCCCAGTCCTTATGGGATTAATGTTTAAATGCTGGGATCAGTATCACTGAATAAAGCATTTAACTATTTAAATGATGGACATCAAAGTGATCTCTGAAGTCCATAATTACCAACTGTCAGGGTATAAAGCAAAGCACTTTATACGGAAAAAGAAGGATCAAATAAAAATATCATAAGGGTTGATCCTATGAGGATTACATAAAAAAAACACCTCAAAAAGAGTACATTTGTAGGTAATTTATGTTGTGCAATAATAAAACCCACTATTAACGGTTAGATAAAATATAAAAATGATTTATTATATTACACAATATTAATATAGTTGAATTATTGACACAAAACCATATAACAATATATACAGTTTGTATGCAATAATCAGATTTGGCCACAAGATGGCTCTCTACCAAACACTAATTACCCTATCACCTGGACAACAATAGAGGGCAGATGACTAACTGGTCATACAATACAACATGGGGGATTTATGCAATGTAAAGGCAATTATGTATACCAGATTATTGCTCTGACAATATAACCAATCTTAGATATTTGGTAGTATAGTCTTACTAATTACCTGGCTTTATATTATTTTCTCAGAATATGGATTCAAGGGCAGAGATTTCAGATGCAATTTAGATGCAATATTCGGTAATATGCATCCTTACCGAATAGCACTAAATACTGACATAGCTCCTTTAACACTACACCTCCCCAATAAAGCAGGGCATGACTAAATTTCAAGCCAGTTAATTTATCAATATTTCAGATAATAAAATATATACATTACCAGATATCTAGTGTTTCGGCCTCCAAGGTAATGGTATGCTAGGAAGTTCTTTTCTTATGATGAGCTATGTGTCTTGTGATGAGTGATATTCTGATTCTCTGGTTCCCTGAGAGATGTGCCCTCCTGACTTGGATACAGGTTTTTAACTTATTTCTTATCTGACCTATCCACCCATAACAAACATGATGTCATTCGGTGGGTGTGCCTATGTAGATTGGGACCTAGTTATTCCTAGGTTAACCACAGTGGGCAGTCTAGGATAAGAAATGGACTCTACAACTAGCTATATTCACTACAATTGGGATATATCATATGACCATATCATAAGAAATTATATGAAATATATTGTTTAGTTATATCTGGCATAACTATCTATCAGTTGTAATAGATAACAATCTTGCTAATCATATTAATATTACATTGATCATAGTATAAGACCCTCATTTCACCCTTTTGCTGAGTTCATACATTAGGACCAAAGGCAACTTCACATCACAGTCCTTACCAGATTCATTGACAAACTTTTGCAAAATGTTTACAATGGATTGATTGTAGTGCTCTACTCCACCACTGGATGCTGGCCGATAAGCTATATACAACTTTCTCTTTACCTCCAGTATCTCCCACATTTTTGTCATCAGCTCACTGGTAAAATGACTCCTGCGATTTGATTCAATGCTTTTGGGGAACACTAAACCTGGAAAATACATAATTAATGAGGAAAGATGCACATACACTTGAACTACATGTTTTGCAATGCAAACATTCCACCCATTTCGTGAATAGACAAGTCACAGTTAACATTTATCTGTTTCCCATGGAGGAAGTGATTACTGGTCCAGTAAAGTCGATTTGGATGTCCGACCATGGCATGAACATCCCTCTTTTCATCAGCGGTGCCCGGTAAGTGGGTGCTTGTGACTGGAATTGAGGACAGATTAAACATCCTTGACAATATGTGCGAAAATCTTGCAACATATGAGGCCAATAAGCATAGTCCCGTAACAATTCATATGTTAACTTCTCACCTCGACGACCAGCTGTTGGAGCGTCATGGGCATGCTTTAGCATCAAACTTCAGAATGTAGTGGGGACTACTCATTGCGAGATACCATTTTTTGAGGTTCTCACCAATAATCCGTCCTGTATGGAGAATTGTGACTTACCCTTCATCAAAATCCGAAACTCTTCTTTGCTTTCACAGTCTTCCACAGTAATGAGACAATTTTGTGGATCTTCAATGTGTTTGTATAATTGGATCCCCCTTTTGACTCTCAATGAGATCCTCACTGGGGGAATCCTGGCTCCACTGCACCACATTGGCTTCGGCCTCCTTTTGGGCCTGCTCTCTGGTCAATGCCTCTACCTGAATCGTTCCCATGAGGTCATCAACATCCAGAACTTCCAGTAGACTGTGAGTGATAACCAACTCGCAAATAGTAGAAAGCATCTTACCGTGCTTGATGGGCTTGTTGTTGCTTCTGGACATGTTGGACCTTTTCCATCCAGGGAAGTATTCCACAAAGCTGTTGCTACTTTGGAATAGTAGAAAGCATCTTACCGTGCTTGATGGGCTTGTTGTTGCTTCTGGACATGTTGGACCTTTTCCATCCAGGGAAGTATTCCACAAAGCTGTTGCGAATATAATTAGAATCTGTTATTATCACAAACTCTTTAACACATTATTCAATAGCCATCTGTATGGCTTTATACACAGTGGTGAGCTCTGCAACTTGGCTGCTTTTAGGACCAATACTGCACCCTAGAGACACATCTGGGAAGTTATTATTCCACACAATCCCGATAGCTGCAAGCAATTTGCGTCCTGTTTCTACAATGATATGGAAAGAGCAATCGTTACACAGGGTAAGGATTTGCAGTACTCCTTTTCACAAATCTTGTATGGAGATAAAGATTGTTCCGCTAGGAAATACTTTCCTTCCGGTTCATCCTTAGGTCCTGAAGTTAAGCTAACCCTTGGGCAACTGTATTCTTATTATTTTGTTTGTACCTGATTTCCAGTGGCCATCCAATTAGGGACATCGCCCATGTGGTTATCCTGCTGTTGGAAATATTTCCATCCCTGATTTAACTGCTTTGCAAGTATTGCAGTGGTTGGTGTACAGTTTCCACAATGATTTTCTTGCCTTGGATAAAACTCATGAAATACTGCAAAGCCTACACTGTTGACAGTAATGCTTTTTCACAGTCATTAAATTTTACCTCAACTGGGGATAAGGACTTGCTGGCATAGGCAATAATCTTGTTCAGGTTCTCCTGTTTCTGGAAAAGGACCGCACTGTTATCGATAAAGAAAGGTTTCCCCTTCTGGGTAAGTAAGGCACGGGGCCTGGATAAGTCTGGTTTTTAGCTCATTTACTGCTTGCTCATGACATTCGCTCCACTCCCATTTTACACCTTTCTTCAACAACTGCAATAGAGGTTTTGTAATCTCTGCATAGTTGTCTATGAACTTACTTGAATAGTTCATAATTCCCAGGAAGGATCTCAGTTCTTTCAAGTTGTTTGGGGAATTTGTATTGGTCACTGCTTCCACCTTCTTCTTCTGTGGGTTGATTCCATCAGCAGTGATCTCGTGACCTAAGAAACTAACTTTGGTATGACACCATTAAGCCTTGTGTAAGGACAGTTTCACACCAGCTTTTCTCAGTAGGGTCAGTACATGCCTCAGTTCCACAATGTGTTCCTCAAAAGTCATGCTTTTGGTAAGGATGTCATCCACATAGGTTAAGGTACCACGTTCAGCGGCATCAGGCATCGCCTTAAGCATTAACACAGCGAACTCATGGCCTGCGTTAATGTACCCAAAAGGCAATCGGATCCAGACATATTGCTGTTTCCCAAATGTGAAGGCCAATTTGTATTGGTCCCTCTCATCCACCTTAATGGTCCAACATCCCTGCGCACAATCAAAACCAGTGAAAATTTTGGACCCCTGTATCTGCAGCAAACACTGGTCTATATATGGCACGGGCCAGCCGGACATATATACACGTTTATTTTACTGCCTTAAGTCAGTACATAAACGGAATTGATCATTTGGTTTCAAAATTGCAAGAATCGAGCTGTTAAACGAACTGTGCACTGGGCATAAAACACCCCGCTCCTCCAAGTTCTTGACGATTTCTGATAGCAACTCGTAAGCTGCCAATGGAAGTCAATATTGTTTGACATATACAGGTGGTGCATTGGGATCTGTCTGGATTTTGGCAACATGTGGGTCAGTTAGGCCACAGTCTTTGGAATCCTTAGCAAACATGTCCTGGAAATCTGCAAAGAGCTGCAAAGAGCTTTTTTAGCTGTCGATTCATCGGAACATGCATCAGCTATAGAGGCTTGCTCTTCCACCCGTTCCTGAAATTCAGGATAAATTTCAGGTTGACTTAACTAATAAGTTTCTTCAAGCTCAGTAGTTAAGTCGCCTTTAGGTTCTCTTACCTTTTCCTTTTGCGTTTGGTATGATTCATACTCCCTCTTGTTGCTTTTGTGGTTAAAAACCAATGATGCTTCTTCAATGTAGCATGTACCTTCTTCAGAACTGAAAGGATAAACAGAGTGGATATTGAATAACCCTTCAGGCGTTGATAAAAAATGTTGCTTCACTATTTCTTCTTCTGTCAGATATTCTTCAGGAATAAGTCCAATGACATAATTCTGTAATCCAAAAGTGTAATATTCTGAATCCAAACCTAGACCAATTAAGGTGCCTTTCTGTAACGATACGCTATGGGGAGCCATGTTGTGGATTACCATTAGTGTTGCTCGCGAATATTCGCAATTCGAATATTATTCGCGAATATCGCATATTCGCGAATTCGCGAATTTCGCGAATATAGCGCTATATATTCGTAATTACGAATATTTTTTTTTTTTTTTCTTCACAGTACACATCACAGTGATCATCCCTCTCTGCTTCCAGCTTGTGTGGTGTAAAGAAGACTGTAATACTACTATGTGAGACTGGCGTGCGAAAATTCGCATATGCGAAAATTCGCATATGCGAAAATTAGCATATCTACTTTTCGCATATGCGAATTTTCGCACGTGTTAATTTTGCATATGCCAATATTCACTTATGTTAATTTTCGCATTCGCCAATTTTCGCATACACGAATATTCGCATATGCGAAAATAAAACTAGGACAACGAATATGCGAATATTCGCGAATATATGACGAATATTCGTCCATATATTCGCGAATATTCGCGAATTCGAATATGGCCTATGCCGCTCAACACTAATTACCATATGCAATAGATTCTGTTGGATGTTTACCATAGGAGGGTGTTTTACCTTAAGGCCGAGTTGCTGTATCTGGTTAGATCAGATCAGAGCATCTACGTTCTTTAACTTCTGCCCCTTCTTAACCTGTATGGGAAGAAGAAATGGCTTGCACCCTTCTGGGATTTTAACCTCCTCAGCAACCATGATACTTATGGCATAGGGCATCTGTTGTCCCCATCTTAAGGTTTGATCTTCATCCTGGAACCCCTCCGGATCCCCAGGTAATCTGGACCACAGATTATTGTTAACCAGATACATCTGCACTGCAAAACGGTGTAAAAGGTCATTACCTACATACATCTGGTACCGTGGCTCCTTCAACATGATGAATGAATGTTCAGCGATCTTATTCCCTATGAATATAGAAAGTAAACATCTTGCAATTGTACTATAACTCTGGGTACCACCATCCAGATCATGAACCCACTGGTCCTGTGGAGAGGAATATCGGATCATTTTAGGTTGGAGATCTGTTTTAAGAGAGCTAAACTAACGTAACTTGCTTCGGACTTCAGATCCAACTTGGCATATTTCGTCCGGGCCATATTGTTCACCTGTATGGGAATCATTAAATTATCACCTACCTTTTCAATCCAGACCATGGATTGAGTATGTCTGGTCAGGTCTGCAACTCCGGAACATTTCCCCTGAAGCGAAATAATTAACACATCCCCATCCAGGGTTACCTTTTCAATTCTGTCCTTCTGGATGGTTACTTTGTTACTGGTACTATTAACCTCTTAAGGACACAGCCCATTTGGGTCTTAAAGGGGTACTAAGGGGCTTAGACATCTTATCCCCTATCCAAAGGATAGAAGATAAGATGCCTGATCGCGGGAGTCCTGCCGCTGGGGACCCCCGTGATCTTGCACGCGGCACCCCGTTTGTAATCAGTCCCTGGAGCGTGTTTGCTCCAGGTCTGACTACCGGCAACCACAGGGCCGATGGCGTGTGACGTCACACCTCCGCCCCCATGTGATGTCACGCTCCGTCCCTCAATGCAAGCCTATGGGAGGGGGCATGACAGCTATCACGCCCCCTTCCGTAGGCTTGCATTGAAGGGCGGAGCGCGACATCACACGAGGGTGGAGTCGTGGTGTCACACGCCGTCGGCCCTGTGGTCGCCGGTAATCAGACCCGGAGTGAATACGCTCTGGGGACTGATTATAAACGGGTTGCTGCGTGCAAGATCACGGGGGTCCCCAGCAGCGGGACTCCCGCAATCAGGCATCTTATCCCCTATCCTTTGGATAGGGGATAAGATGTCTAAGCACCGGAGTACCCCTTTAAGGACTCAGACAATTAAATTTTTACGTTTTCTCCTTCTTGCCTTCAAAAAAATCATAACTCTTTTATATTTTCATCCACAGACTAGTATAATATGAGGACTTGTGTTTTGCACGACCAGTTGTCCGTTGTAATGCCATCACTCAATTTACCATAAAATGTGTGGCGCAACAAAAAAAAAAAAAAATACTATTTGTGTGGGGAAATTAAACAGAAAACTGCAATTTTGCTAATTTTGGAAGGTTTCGTTTTCACACCGTAGAATTTACGGTAAAAATGACATGTGTTCTTTATTCTTTGGGTCAATATGGTTAAAATGATATCCATGATAATATACTTTTCTATTACTGTTGCGCTTAAAAGCAATCGCAAACTGTTTAACCAAATTAGTACGTTTAAAATCCCCCTATTTTGAAGACCAATATCTTTTTCATTTTTCCATATAAGCGGCGGTATGGGGGCTCATTTTTTGCGCCATAATCTGTACTTTTTATTGATAAAATAATTTCTTATATAAAACTTTAATACTTTTTTTATAGATTTTTTTTAGAATAAAATGTTATAAAAAAGAAGCTATTTTGGACTTTTTTTTTTTACGTTCACGCCGTTCACCGTACGGTATCATTAACATTTTATTTTAATAGTTGGGATATTCATGCACGCGGCGATACCAAATATGTATATTAAATATTTTTTTACACTTTTTGGGGGTGAAATAGGGAAAATGGGACAATTTACGTTTTCATTGGGGAAAGGGGTTTTTAAAATTTTTTTTTACTTTTATTTTTTATTTTTACACTTTAATAGTCCCCATAGGGGACTATTTATTTCAATCATTCGATTGATAATACTGTTCAGTGCTATGCATAGGACATGCACTGAGCAGTGTTATCGGTCATCTTCTGCTCTGGTCTGCTCGATTGCAGACCAGTGCAGAAGACCTCGGGAGATGGCCGGAGCAACTCCGGCCGCAATGCTGGATGATCGGATTGCCGTGGCAGCGCTGCGGGCGATCAAATCATGCATTCAAAGTACCGCGATGCTGCAGATGCCGTGATCTCCATTGATCACGGCATCTGAGGGGTTAATGGCAGACATCCGTGCAATCACGGATGTCGGCCATTACGGGTGGGTCCCTGGCTGCTATCAGCAGCCAGGACCTGCCGCGATGCTCGCGGTTGTGCATAGGACGTAAATGTACGTCCTGGTGCGTTAAAGGGGTACTCCGGTGAAAACCTTTTTTCTTTTAAATCAACTGGTGCCAGAAAGTTAAACAGATTTGTAAATTACTTCTATTAAAAAATCTTAATCCTACCTGTACTTATTAGCTGCTGAATACTACAGAGGAAATTCTTTTCTTTTGGAATTCTCTCTGATGACAACACGAGCACTGTGCTCTTTGCTGACGTCATTATAATAATAACTCTATATTTATTGTTGTCCTTAGTGGGATTTGAACCCAAGGCCCCAGCACTGCAAGGCAGCTGTGCTAACCACCGAGCCACCATGCTGCCCTTAGCATACATCTGCTTTGCACGGTTGCTAAAATGGACAGAGATGTCAGCAGAGAGCACTGTGGTTGTGATGCCATCAGTGTTCCAAAAAGAAAGGAATTTCCTCTGTAGCATTTAGCAGCTAATAAGTACTGAAAGGATTAAGATTTTTTAATAGAAGTAATTTACAAATATGTTTAACTTTCTGGCACCAGTTGATTTAAAAGAAAAAAAGTTTTCCCCGGAGTACCCCTTTAAAGACCAGCTAACCAGGACCCTTCGTTAAGGGGTTAACAGCTTCCACAGGATCACCATTTTTCAGGATTGTGACATCCAGTATCTGGTTGTTCCTAAAATGAATTTCAACCACATGACAGTTACGTTGGTTTTGTGCATTGCAAGAGTATTCATAGGCAATAGGTGCCTTCATTTGAGTCCAGATTGCTTTATTGATGAAGTCTATTACGGATCTCAGTCTTTTCAGAAGATCAATTCCTATGATCAGCCGATCATAAGGGATATCTACGATGATTGCGGGATGTCTTATTACTTTCGTGCCTATTGTAATTTTGAACCATGCTTTTCCTTTTACCTGCAAAGCGTCTCCACCTACACTTATCAAAGAGCCATTGAATGCTATAAATTTTGGCTTCTTCGCTGTCAAATCCATAATTTGCTGGAAGTAACTAAATAACAGTATGGTGGCTTGTGATCCTGTGTCAAGTAAACCTCTATAAGATCATCTTGGAAAAATGAATCAATATAATATAGGGCATCATCATGAAACAGGTTACATAAGAAATTTGGGTGTTTATCCATCTGACGCTTTTTTTGAGGACTTGACCCCTCTGAAGAGACACGACCTCCGGAGAAGCTCAGACAGTCCTACTGCGCACAGCAGCCCCCACCTTTGGGAAAGTCTGGATTACATCACAGCTCACAGACAGCAGCTCACAAGTTAATGCTGATATCAGTGCTTTACTCTCTGGAGAAGACTCATCAGCACATGAATTTACATGGTTAGACTGCACAAGAGAAAAATCATTAGACACATCCCCCTCCCTCTGAGGTGAGGAGGCAATTGGCCTCACTTTTAGGGTCAATAGCACTGCAAGGCAACACAGAAGTAGAAACCACATTTTTAGAAGCTTCTACAACCAGCTCTGGGGCCTGCAGCTGCTGCTAAAAAAAAGGATTTTGCTTGTTTTCAGTTGACACCTGGGACATTGTATTAACCATCTAAGTTAATATGGCCACCTGATCTGCCAACTTATTAAACCGATTATTTGATTTGGGCCTGTTTTGTTATTGAGGCATTCCCTTGCTGTCAGTGGGTGACCGACTTCTAGGTGAGGTTGAGGGTTCAGGCCTACCCTCCTTTTACTGTCTGGGCCTGTTATCCCAGCGCCTGTATCTTGGGGGACCTCTTTTGTTATACTGGGGATAGTAGGGATACCTTTTATTACCATTATTATCCCCCTCAGATCCATTGGGACTATGAGGTTTTGCCTGCTTTGGTCCTACCTGATTTTGCTGGGATCGGTTAACAGGTTCTGCAGACTAAGGGTACCTGCGTGGCTGAGTTTCAAACCCCATGTTCTAGCCTAGCTTCTGCTACTCTCTGTTCTGAGCCTCGTCTGTATCTTCTCTCACCTGTGGCATTGCACTCACTAATAGTATACAGTGAAGTAGCGGTTGTCACTAACCTGTCCAAGGGAGCATCATGATCAAGATCTCTAGCTAAGCTGAATTTAATTTGGATAGGCATTGCATCGTAAAACAGTTGCTTAACTCCTTAAGGACGTAGGGCATACTTGTACGCCCTACGCCCGGTCCCGGTGTTTAAAACGGGGTCACGCCGTGACCCCGCATCACACCGGGTCGTCACCCCGCAACACACCCTGGGCTATCAGTGCGCGGCATCAATCGTTGTGCCGCGCGCTGTTAACCCTTCAGACGCGGCGATCAAAGTTGACTGCCGTGTCTGAAAACGAAAGTAAACGCTTCCCGGCAGCTCAGTCGGGCTCATCGGGACATCGCGATAAGATCGCGATGTTCCGATCAGCTGGGATGCAGGCGGAGGTCTCCTTACCTGACTCCGCGGTGTCCGATCGTCCATTGATTGCTCCAAGCCTGAGCTACAGGCTTGAGCAATCAGGCCCCGATCTCGCTGATCCATGCAAAGCTTTGGCTTTGCAGGGATCAGCATAGGAGATCAGTGTGTGCAGTGTTATAGGTCCCTATGGGGGGGTCATTTAACCCCCCTTTTCCCATAAAAAAAAATGTGCAAATAAAAATAAACATGTAGTATGTAGTATCGCCGCGTGCAGAAATGTCCAAATTATAAAAATATATTATTAATTAAATCGCACGGTCAATGGCGTGCGTGGAAAAAAATTGCAAATTCCAAAATAGTGTATTTTTGGTCACTTTTTATATCATGAAAAAATGAATAAAAAGTGATCAAAAAGTCCAATCAATACAAAAATGGTACCAATGAAAACTTCAGAACATGGTGGGCAAAAAATGAGCAGCATACCGGCCCGTATGCAGAAAAATAAAAAAGTTATAGGGGTTAGAAGATGAGAATTTTTAACATGTAAATTTTCCTGCATGTAGTTATGATTTTTTTCCGAAGTACGACAATATCCAACCTATATAAGTAGGGTATCATTTTAACCGTATGGACATACATAATAAAGTTAAGGTGTTATTTTTACCGAAAAATGAACTGCGTAGAAACGGAAGCCCCCAAAACTTACAAAATGAAATTTTTTCTTCAATTTTGTCTCACGATTAATTGTTTTTCTGTTTCACCGTGGATTGTTTGGTGAAATTACTAATGTCACTGCAAAGTAGAATTGGTGGCGCAAGAAATAAGCCATTATATGGAATTTTATGTGCAAAATTGAAAGCGTTATGATTTTTAGAAGGTGATGAAGAAAAAATGAAAATGCAAAAACGGAAAAACCCTGCGTCCTTAAGGGGTTAAACTCCCCAGATTCCCAATTTGGGGACCGATACGCTAAGAATTTTTAAGGGTAGAGAAGAATTCTCTTAGACTTTGGTTAGGTTTACATCTAAGTTTATAGATATCACGTTTTGCTGCATTAACAGTCCGATAGGGGCCAAATTCTAATTTAACTTCATGCAAAACATCCTACCAATTCTGAATCCCCCTTTCTCTAAAGGAAGTAAAGTAATGGCAATACTTATTCTTAAAGGCCCATGGTAGGAACCTGGTAGGAACCTGATACTATCGGCATGGAGACATGGAGCAGGACCAGAACCAGCAGGTGGTGGCATACCTTGACATGGCCATGCCAACAAACCTTGAAGAACTGCTGGACTTCTGGGAAGCCAAACTTGATTTATGGCCGCAACTAGCAGAGTTTGCCCTGGAAAAGCTGTCCTGCCTGGCCAGTAGTTTGCCATCAGAGCAGGTATTTAGTGCGGCGGGGGCCATAGTTACCTTAAGGAGAACTCGTCTGTCCACGAAAAAGCTGTTTCAATCAGCCACTATTTTGTCTCCTTATGCTTCTGCCAACTCCAGGCTGTGCCATTCAGACACTATATGGTCTCCTCATGCTTCGGCCACCTCCAGGCTGTACCATTCAGACACTATATGGGCTCCTTATGCTTTCCCCACCTCCAGGCTGTGTCATTCAGCCAGCCAATATATTGTTTTCTGATGCTGCTGGGACTGTCTTGGATTTTACCTACAATTTTTTTTATGGTAGCACTAGCAAACATACGTGCTTAATAGAGATTTCAACATTGATATTTTAATGTTAGGGGTTGTGAAGCCCTCTTATGTACGCATCCTGCCACCTGATCTAGGCTGTGTGTTTCAGTAACTACTTGGCTTACTGATGCTGCTGGGCCTGTGCGTAAATTTTTTTGATGTTAGCACTAGCTAACATACATCTTCTATGCAGATTTCAATATTCACCTTTTCATGTTAGGGGTTATTAGGCCCCTTGTGTACGTTTCTTGCTGTTTGATTCAGGCTGTGTGTTTCAGCAACTATATGGTTTAGTGATGCTGCTGGGCCTGTGCGTACATTTTTTTGATGTTAGCACTAGCTAACATACATCTTCTATGCAGATTTCAATATTCACCTTTTCATGTTAGGGGTTATTAGGCCCCTTGTGTACGTTTCTTGCTGTTTGATTCAGGCTGTGTGTTTCAGCAACTATATGGTTTAGTGATGCTGCTGGGCCTGTGCTGGAAATTTTTTGATGTTACCACTAGCTCACATACATCTTCTATACAGATTTCAACATTAACATTTTAATGTTAGGGGTTGTGAAGCCCTCTTGTAAACTCATGCTGATGCCTGCTCCAGGTTGTGTGTTTCAGGAACTACTGTGCTCAGTGATGCTGCTTGGCTTGAGCCTTAAATTATTTGATGATAGCATGAGGTAACAAACCTCTTCAATAGAGATTTCAACATTGATCTTTCAATCTTAGGGGTTATGAAACCCTCTTGTGTACTGCTGATGCCTGCTCCTGACTGTGTCTTTCAGGAACTTCTTGGCTTACTTATGCTGCTGAGCTTGGGCCTTACATTTTTGGATGTTAGCACTAGCTTACATAAATGCTTCATTGAGATTCCAACATTATTCTTTCAATGTAAGGGGTTATGAAACCCTCTTGTGTACTGCTGATGCCTGCTCCTGACTGTGTGTTTCAGTAACTACTTGGCTTACTGATGCTGCTGAGCTTGGGCCTTAAATTTTTGGATGTTAGTACTAGCTGACATACATGCTTCATTGAGATTTCAACATTGATCTTTCAATGTAAGGGGTTATGAAATCCTCTTGTGTACTGCTGTTGCCTGCTCCTTGACTGTGTGTTTCAGGAACTTCTTGGCTTACTGATGCTGCTGGGCTTGGGCCTTAAATTTTTGGATGTTAGTACTAGCTTACATACATGCTTCATTGAGATTTCAATGTTTATCTTTCAATCTTAGAGGTTATGAAACCCTCTTGTGTACTCCTGCTGCTGACTGCTCCTGTCTGTGTCATTCAGCAACTAAATGGTTTAGTGATGCTGCTGGGCTTGGGCCTTAAATTTTGGGATGGTAGCACTAGCTAACATGCATCTTCAATAGAGATTTCAACATTCACCTTCTAATGTTAGGGGTTGTGAACCCCTCTTGTGTACTCATGCTGCTGCCTGCTCCTGTATGTGTCATATAGCAACTACATGGTTTAGTGATGCTGCTAAGCATGTTTATGGTAGCACTAGGTACCATACATCTTTAATTGAAATTTCAAAATTCATCTTTTATTATTAGAGATTGTGAGGCCCTATTGTCTCCTCATCTGCTGCCAACTGCAGGCTGTGCCATTCAGACACTATATGGTCTCCTCATGCTTCAGCCACCTCCAGGCTGTGTCATTCAGCCACTATATGGTCTCCATATATTGACTGTGTATTGTAGGAAACATGTGGCTATCCTTGAGTTACTCTCCCAGCATTATTGCCATGTTGATACTAGACCAGTAATAAAAGGAATATTGCCAAGGACTAGCAGAAACAGAGGACCGTGGATACTTACCACCGGCTGTTGGAATTGACTGACTATTCCAGGTGGTAGAGTTACCATTTTGAAGTTTCTCAGTTCCATTAGGCTTTAAGTCGTTCATTCTGTGTTGTGGTTCTTCAGTTGCAGAATTAAGTTGTTTCATGTTTTCCTGTTCCTCCGATGAGCTAATGTCACTGGAACACACAATACTCATATTGTCATCTAATGAAGGATCCTTTTCTTCAGAGAACGTATGTATCATTTTATTATTTTGAATGTCAGGTGGTATTCTGACAATTTCTGATTATAAAGGAATTTTTTAATCTGGCACACAGGTGAAAATAAGTATTTTTAAGCGTACTGTAGCACATTTTACTGTCCTCATTAGTGCATACCACATACCTACATCTAAGTAGTGTATTATTTTGTACCTGTTAATCTGTCAAGGGTCTATATACTGTGAAAGGACAGCTAATAGTACACACCTGCTGCTGTTCTAGACAAATACTGTCTTAAGCGAAGTGAAGCGTATTGTACTCCCCTCATATACGCAACAAGTATGTCAGGAAGAGTAGTGAAATTTCAATTACAAAATCATTATATTAATTTCAAAATCTTAAATTTAAATTAAAAAAGATCATAGATTTCAATGGTCTCGTCATGCTGCTGCCAATTCCAGGCTGTGCTATTCAGACAATATATGGTCTCCTCATGCTGCTACCAACTCCAGGCTGTGTCATTCAGGCAATATATTGTTTACTGATGCTGCTTGGCCATAATTTTTTTTGTTATGGTAGCACTAGCTACCGAAAAGCTTCAGTTTAAATTTCTAACTTCATTATTTTTTTCTAAGGGATTGTGAAGCCATGGGGTCTCCTCATGCTTCAGCCAACTCCAGGCTGTGTCATTCAGGCAATATATGGTTTACTAATGCTTCTAGGCCTGGGAGTAAAAAATGTTGTTATAGTAGTACTAGCTACCCAAAATCTGTAGTTTAAATTTCTAACTTCGTCTTTTTTTCTTAGGGATTGTGAAGCCCTGGGGTCTCCTCATGCTTCAGCCAATTCCAGGCTGTGCTATTCAGACACTATATGGTCTCCTCCTACTGATGCCACCTACAGGCTCTGTCATTGTGCTGCCATGTGACATGTGACTCCTTGTTAGATTAGGTCCTTTGTACCCACACGCCGGGGCCTGAGGCACGAAAAACTTGGGAGTTAAAAGTTCCATTTCAAAATCCTCAATTTCAAAATCTTAGATTTCTATTTAAAATTCTTATATTTCAATGGTCTCCTCATGCTTCAGCCAACTCCAAGCTGTGCTATTCAGGCAATGTATGGTTTACTGATACTGCTGGGACTGGGTCTGGGAATACAAATTTTGTTATGGTAGCACTAGCTACCCAAAACCTTCACTTTAAATGTCAAACTTTGTCTTTTTTCTTAGAGATTGTGATGGCCTGGGGTCTCCTCATGCTTCAGCCAACTCCAGGCTGTGCCATTCAGGAAATATATGGTTTACTGATGCTGCTGGGCCTGGGAATAAAAACTTTTGTTATGGTAGTACTAGCTACCCAAAATCTTCACTTTAAATGTCAAACTTTGTCTTTTTTCTTAGGCATTGTGATGGCCTGGGGTCTCCTCATGCTTCAGCCAACTCCAGGCTGTGCCATTCAGACACTGTATGATCTCCAGGCTCTGTCATTGTGCTGCCATGTGAAGTGTGACTCCTTGTTAGATTAGGTCCTTTATACCCACACGCCGGGGCCTGAGGCACGAAAAACTTGGGAGTTAAAAGTTCCATTTCAAAATCCTCAATTTCAAAATCTTAGATTTCTATTTAAAATTCTTATATTTCAATGGTCTCCTCATGCTTCAGCCAACTCCAAGCTGTGCTATTCAGGCAATATATGGTTTACTGATACTGCTGGGACTGGGTCTGGGAATACAAATTTTGTTATGGTAGCACTAGCTACCCAAAACCTTCACTTTAAATGTCAAACTTTGTCTTTTTTCTTAGGGATTGTGATGGCCTGGGGTCTCCTCATGCTTCAGCCAACGCCAGGCTGTGCCATTCAGGAAATATATGGTTTACTGATGCTGCTGGGCCTGGGCCTGGGAATAAAAACTTTTGTTATGGTAGTTCTAGCTACCCAAAATCTTCACTTTAAATGTCAAACTTTGTCTTTGTTCTTAGGGATTGTGATGGCCTGGGGTCTCCTCATGCTTCAGCCAACTCCAGGCTGTGCCATTCAGACACTATATGGTGTCCAGGCTCTGTCATTGTGCTGCCATGTGACGTGTGACTCCTTGTTAGATTAGGTCCTTTATACCCACACGTCGGGGCCTGGGGCACTAAAACTTGGGAGTTAAAAGTTCCATTTCAAAATCCTCAATTTCAATTTAAAAATCTTAGATTTCTATTTAAAGTTCTTATATTTCAATGGTCTCCTCATGCTTCAGCCAACTCCAGGCTGTGCCATTCAGGCAATATATGGTTTACTGATGCTGCTGGGACTAGGTCTGGGAATAAAATTTTGTTATGGTAGCACTAGCTACCCAAAATCTTCTGTTTACATTTCAGAATTAATCTTGTAATCTTAGGGATTGTAAAGGCCTAGTGTCTACTCATGCTGCTGCCAACTCCTGGCTGTGCCATTCAGACACTATATGGTCTCCTCATGCTTCAGCCAACTTCAGCCATTCAGGCAATATATGGTTGACTGATGCTGCTGGGACTGGGTCTGGGAATAAAAATATTGCTATGTTAACACTAGCTACCCAAAATCTGTGGTTTAAAATTCAAACTTTGTCTTTTTTTCTTAGGGATTGTGAAGCCCTGGTGTCTACTCATGCTGCTGTCAACTCCAGGCTGTGCCATTCAGGCAATATATGGTTTACTGATGCTGCTGAGCCTGGGAATAAAAACTTTTGTTATGGTAGTACTAGCTACCCAAAATCTTCACTTTAAATTTCAAACTTCGTCTTTTTTTTTCTTAGGGATTGAGCCAACTCCACACTGTGTAATTCAGCCACTATATGGTCTCCTCATGCGGCCAACACCTCCACGCTGTGTCATTCAGCCACTATATGGTCTCCTCATGCTGCCGCCACCTCCACGCTGTGTATATCAGCCACTATATGGTCTCCTCATGCTTCAGCCTCATCCAAGCTGTGTCATTCAGCCACTATAGGGTCTCCTCATACTGATGGCACCTTCAGGCTCTGTCATTGTGCCGCTCTGCGGCAGTAATTCTAAAAGCGATGTCGGTAATCTGCATGTTATTCTGAATAGTAGTATTATTTCACTACCCAAGCACACTCCATATGCGTGTTAGAAGACAGCAAAGTGTTCTACACCCCTATTGAGGCTCTCTGTATGCCAGAAACAGCCATTTTTAATATAGATTCACCGCAAATAAATTCAGATTGAAACAAATTTTTTCCAAAATTCGAATCTGCCGAATCACATTTTTCAAAAGTTCACTCATCTCTAATTCTGTTCCCTATAACTCTTTTATTTTTCTGTATATGGGGATGTATGAGGGTAATTTTTTGCGCTGTGATTTGAAGTTTTTTTATCGGTACCATTTTTGTTTTGATTATTTTTTATGGTATTTGAAGTGACCAAAATAATGCAAATCTGGTTATTGCACTATTACGACTTTTGGGGCCCCACTTTTGATTTTGCCCAGGGCCACGCTAAGCCTAAAACTGGCCCTGCACCGATTTACTCAAAAAAGTATGCTGGCACTGGTGAATGTTCACTTAGGGTCTGCAAATAAGTTGATTGTTCGTTACTTTACATTATTTTTTAAAACTTAATAGAAATCTAATGTTACAGAAAGAAAACAACTTGGTAAATAGGGACTTTTTTATTATATATCTAATAGTTTTTATTCTACTACATATGTATTCATATCTATATCTAAATGTGTGAAAACAATGCCGTTATGACTTATTTTGAAGGTTTTCATTGGAAACTATATATTCTTTCATTTATTGTGGATACATGGACATAGACAAGGCTTCTTTTTATTTGTAAACTACTAAATCAAATAGCCAGGGTGACATAATGATAACAATAGAATAAAGTAGACAGTCATTGATGTATTTACTGCCTCTCCTGACCCATGCTGTTCATTGTAAAGGTCACAGTAGCCTTTTCAATGATAAAAATTCCCTTTTATCTACATTTCCAGTTAAAGTGGCCCTCTGAAAGTTTTCCTTAAACCTTTTATCAGAACCCAACTAAAGCAAGGACCACACAAACTGATAGACCAAAAAGGAAACCTCTAAAAAATACCTTTTAATTTTATCAATGTTAAAAATCACAGTGGTGAAAAAAGTGAAATAGAATTAAATTGAACTAGAAAAATAGAAAAATCTGTATATAACTCAGATATCTATATAGTTACGGGCCATCATATAGTCCAGAGAATCCATTAAAATATAGAGTAGCCACAGCGGCACAGATCATATATGCAGAACTCTAACTGGACAATTCTAAAATATGTAGCAGTTCACATAGAATGCATAGAACTTTCTTCATAAGTTGCAGTTCACTCACAAAAGTTGTTAATCAGTGTTATTCCACAGACGTACATTGTTTCCAATAGGATTCCTTCACCATAACCACTCTCGAAATTTTCAAATGTACAGTGTACCAGAATATTTTACTCCAACTATTCGTGAAGGGTGCAATGCTTAATCAGAGCACAACATATATTATCTCATGCATAGGACGTGCGCAGATACCGACCTTTATTTCAGCTCTCCTATGGTATAAGATGCTAGCTTAGACCACTGTCCACATTAGGCGGTAGGCATCAGATGTATAGATCCTCATCTACAGTCCAGTCTGCTCTTAAACACCACATTAGCACTGCCAATTAAACACTTGTTCCAGCATAAATGTTTCAACTGTAGAATATGTATGATAGCATTCAGCAATAAATCCTCTTCAAAATTACAACAGTAGAAACAGTGTTAGTGTTCATGAGCAATGTCACAGTAGTTCCAGCAACAAGATCTATAGAGTCACCACTATATAGGTGTTGGTCCTTATGATGTAGTATGCATACTATTATTAGTTAGTGTGCCTGCACATATAAACCACATATTATTATTGCAGTGTTGTGGTCACACTTATCTGTTTTGGCTGCGGATTTTCTGCTGTCTCATTTTCAGTGCTTCCTTCTTCATCCGCTGTGGGCACACAGCTTTGGATCTCGATCCTGCACCGACGGTAAGCAGTATCCCGCTATAGCTTCAGATGGCGGCATGATAACTCTCTTTCATGAGGGGTCCATAATTTGACTCCATCTCACTTGAGGGTTCCAACGCAGCGTTTCTTTAGCTAGAATCTTCAGGGACCATTAGGCTAGTCTCCTTAATTTCAAAGAGTGGTGCATTAGCACTATGTGTGTGGCTCTGATGGCTCTGAACCTCTTAAGGATCAAGCCCATTTTGACCTTAAGGACCAGGCCAATTTTATTTTTGCATTTTCGTTTATTCCTCCTCTCCTTCTAAAAATCATAACTCTTTTATATTTTCATCCACAGACTAGTATGAGGGCTTGTTTTTGTGCGACCAGTTGTCCTTTGCAATGACATCACTCATTTTACCATATAATGTATGGCTCAACCAAAAAAATACTATTTGTGTGGGGAAATTGAAAAGAAAACCGCAATTTTGCTAATTTTGAAAGGTTTTGTTTTCATACCGTACAATTTACAATAAAAATGACATGTTTTCTTTATTCTGTGGGTCAATACGATTAAAATTATACCCATGATTACATACTTTTCTATTATTGTACCGCTTTAAAAAAATTGCTAACTTTTTAACTAAATTAGTACGTTTAACCCCTTAAGGACCAGGCCATTTTATACCTTAAGGACCGGAGCGTTTTTTGCAATTCTGACCACTGTCACTTTAAACATTAATAACTCTGGAATACTTTTAGTTATCATTCTGATTCCGAGATTGTTTTTTCGTGACATATTCTACTTTAACTTAGTGGTAAAATTTTATGGTAACTTGCATCCTTTCTTGGTGAAAAATCCCAAAATTTGATGAAAAAAATGAAAATTTTGCATTTTTCTAACTTTGAAGCTCTCTGCTTGTAAGGAAAATGGATATTCAAAATATATTTTTTTGGGGTTCACATATACAATATGTCTACTTTATGTTTGCATCATAAAATTTATGAGTTTTTACTTTTGGAAGACACCATAGGGCTTCAAAGTTCAGTAGCAATTTTGAAATTTTTCACAAAATTTTCAAACTCACTATTTTTCAGGGACCAGTTCAGTTTTGAAGTGGATTTGAAGGGTCTTCATATTAGAAATACCCCATAAAAGACCCCATTATAAAAACTACACCCCCTAAAGTATTCAAAAAAACATTCAGTAAGTGTATTAACCCTTTAGGTGTTTCACAGGAATAGCAGCAAAGTGAAGGAGAAAATTCAAAATCTTCATTTTTTACACTCGCATGTTCTTGTAGACCCAATTTTAGAATTTTTGCAAGGGAAAAAAAGGAAAATTTTTTACTTGTATTTGAAACCCAATTTCTCTCGAGTAAGCACATACCTCATATGTCTATGTTAATTGTTCGGCGGGCGCAGTAGAGGGCTCAGAAGGGAAGGAGCGACAAATGGTTTTTGGGGGGCATGCCGCATTTAGGAAGCCCCTATGGTGACAGCAAAAAAAAAAACACATGGCATACCATTTTGGAAACTAGACCCCTCAGGGAACGTAAAAAGGGGTAAAGTGAACCTTAATACCCTACAGGTGATTCACGACTTTTGCATATGTAAAAAAAATATATATTTTTTTTACCTAAAATGCTTGGTTTCCCCAAAATTTTACATTTTTAAAAAGGGTAATAGCAGAAAATACCCCCCAAAATTTGAAGCCCAATTTCTCCCGATACAGAAAACACCATGCATGGGGGTGAAAAGGGCTCTGCTGGTGCACTACAGGTCTCAGAAGAGAAGGAGTCACATTTGGCTTTTTGAAAGCGAATTTTGCTCTGGGGGCATGCCGCATTTAGGAAGCCCCTATGGTGCCAGGACAGCAAAAAAAAAACACATGGCATACCATTTTGGAAACTAGACCCCTCGGGGAACGTAACAAGGGGTAATGTGAACCTTAATACCCTACAGGTGTTTCACGACTTTTGCATATGTAAAAAAAAATATATTTTTTTTTACCTAAAATGCTTGTTTTCCCAAAAATTTTACATTTTTTAAAAGGGTAATAGCAGAAAATACCCCCCAAAATTTGAAGCCCAATTTCTCCCGAGTACGGCGATACCCCATATGTGGCCCTAAACTGTTGCCTTGAAATACGACAGGGCTCCAAAGTGAGAGCGTCATGCGCATTTGAGGCCTAAATTAGGGACTTGCATAGGGGTGGACATAGGGGTATTCTACGCCAGTGATTCCCAAACAGGGTGCCTCCAGCTGTTGTAAAACTCCCAGCATGCCTGGACAGTCAACGGCTATCTGGCAATACTGGGAGTAGTTGTTTTGCAACAGCTGGAGGCTCCGTTTTGGAAACAGTGGCATACCAGACGTTTTTCATTTTTATTGGGGAGGGGGGTTGTATAGGGGTATGTGTATATGTAGTGTTTTTTACTTTTTATTTTATTTTGTGTTAGTGTAGTGTTTTTAGGGTACAGTCGCACGGGCGGGGGGTTCACAGTAGTTTCTCGCTGGCAGTTTGAGCTACGGCAGAAAATTTGACGCAGCTCAAACTTGCAGCCGGATACTTACTGTAATCCTCCGCCCATGTGAGTGTACCCTGTACATTCACATTGGGGGGGGGGGGGGAACATCCAGCTGTTGCAAAACTACAACTCCCAGCATGTACGGTCTATCAGTGCAAGCTGGGAGTTGTAGTTTTGCAACCGCTGGAGGCTCCGTTTTGGAAACAGTGGCGTACCAGACGTTTTTCATTTTTATTGGGGAGGGGAGGGGGGCTGTGTAGGGGTATGTGTATATGTAGTGTTTTTTACTTTTTATTTTATTGTGTGTTAGTGTAGTGTAGTGTTTTTAGGGTACAGTCCCATGGGCGGGGGGTTCACAGTAGTTTCTCGCTGGCAGTTTGAGCTGCGGCAGAAATTTTGCCGTACCTCAAACTTGCAGCCGGATACTAACTGTAATCCTCAGCCCATGTGAGTGTACCCTGTACGTTCACATTGGGGGGGGGAACATCCAGCTGTTGCAAAACTACAACTCCCAGCATGTACGGTCTATCAGTGCATGCTGGGAGTTGTAGTTTTGCAACAGCTGGAGGCACACTGGTTGTGAAACACCGAGTTTGGTAACAAACTCAGTGTTTTGCAACCAGTGTGCCTTCAGCTGTTGCAAAAGCTACAACCCCCAGCATGTACGGACAGCGGAAGGGCATGCTGGGTGTTGTAGTTATGCAACAGCTGGAGGCATACTACTTTGGCTGGGGATGCTGGGGATTGTAGTTATGCAACAGCTGGAGACACACTGGTTTACTACTTAACTCAGTGTGCCTTCAGCTGTTGCAAAACTACAACTCTCAGCAGTCACCGACAGCCAACGGGCATGCTGGGAGTTGTAGTTATGCAACCACCAGATGCACCACTACAACTCCCAGCATGCACTTTAGCTGATTGTGCAAGCTGGGAGTTGTAGTTACACAACAGCTGAAGGTACACTTTTCCATAGAAAGAATGTACCTCCAGCTGTTGCAAAACTACAAGTCCCAGCATGCCCATAAGGGCATGCTGGGAGTTGTGGTGGTCTGCCTCCTGCTGTTGCATAACTACAGCTCCCAGCATGCCCTTTTTGCATGCTGGGAGCTGTTGCTAAGCAACAGCAGGAGGCTGTCACTCACCTCCAACGATCCTCGCCGCACAGGTCAGTCCCTCGTCGTCTCCGCCGCCGCCGCTGCTCCTGGGGCCCCGATCCCAACAGGGGCGCCGGGGATCGGGGTCCCCAGCACCCGGGGTGCACGTCCCGCACCCGCTCACGTCCTCCGGAAGAGGGGCGGAGCGGGTTGCGGGAGTGACACCCGCAGCAGGCGCCCTGATTGGTCGGCCGGTAATCCGGCCGACGAATCAGGGCGATCGTGAGGTGGCACCAGTGCCACCTCACCCCTGCTGGCTCTGGCTGATCGGGGCCGTCTCTGACGGCCCCGATCAGCCAATAATTCCGGGTCACCGGGTCACTGGAGACCCGATTGACCCGGAATCCGCCGCAGATCGCTGGACTGAATTGTCCAGCGATCTGCGGCCATCACCGACATGGGGGGTCATGGGCGATATGCCCCGATGCCTGCTGAACGATTTCAGCAGGCATCGGGGACCGGCTCCGCTCCAGATGGTTGCGGGGGGCCGGTAAAACACATGACGTTCTCATACGTCATGTGTCCTTAAGGACTCGGAAATGGAGACGTATGAGAACGTCATGTGTCCTTAAGGGGTTAAAATCCCTCTATTTTGACAACCTATAACTTTTTCATTTTTCCATATAAGCGGAGGTATGAGGGCTCATTTATTGCGCCATGAGCTGTACTTTTTATTGATGCCACATTTGTGTATATAAAACTTTTAATAATATTTTAATAATTTTTTTTAATAAAATGTGAAAAAAGCAGCAATTTTGGATGATCACTGTACGGGATCACTAACATAATATTTTAATAGTTCAGAATTTATGCTAGCGGTGATACCAATTAGGTTTATGAATTTTTTTTCTACACTTTTTTGGGGTAAAATGGGAAAAAGGGACAATTAATTTTTTTTTCTTTTTTACTTTTTTCACTTATTTTTTTTTTACACTTTATATGTCTCCATAGGGGACTATTTATAGCAATCACTTGATTGCTAATACTGTTCAGTGCTATGCATAAGGCATAGCACTGATCAGTATTATCGGCGATCTTCTGCTCTGGTCTGCTGGAAGGCAACTGCTGTATGCTCCAATGGAGGTTGTATAGTTCTTTTAAGTCTGACCACAGTGCTCTCTGCTGACACCTCTGTCCATGTCAGGAACTGCCCAGAGCAGGAAAGTTTGCTAGGGGGATTTGCTCTTACTCTGGAAAATTCCTAAAATGGACAGAGGTGTCAGTAGAGAGCATTGTGGTCAGACTGAAAAAAAAACTACACAACTTCCTCTGCAGCATACAGGAGCTGTAAACTACTGGAAGTATTAAGATTTTTTTTTAAATAGATAAATGAATTATTATTATTTTTTTAAATAGATAAATTACAAATCTGTTTAACTTTCTGGCACTAGTTAATTTGAAAAAAATAGTTTTCCACAGGAGTACCCACTTAAGTATTGTGGAAACTACTGTCCACTGCTTTTTGTTAGGCTCAGTTTATCTCTAGTAACAGACAGATCAGGATTTGTGTGTGTTTGTGTGTGTGTGTGGGAGGGGGTCGATCAGGTCCTAGCTACTACTATGAGTTGGAGAGGAGTACAGAGAAAGGGTCTAGAATGTATGTGTGTAAATTGAGCTTTTCTCTACCTAATAGAGGGTGCTCACTCTCCCTGAAGGGAAATCAATGCTTTCCTTTCATCTCAAGTTAAGTTCAGTGCTTAGTGTAACCCATCAATTACTGTGCTACTGCTATTTCTTTACTCTCGGAGATTGCAAAGCAAGTGCATTGGTAACCTGTTCTCCATCCACATGCCATCTTTACTAGTGTACTGTAAATAATTTTCTGCAACAGTATCAGCTTGTTCAATCCAGTGTACCTTTACCAGCACTATATCATAGTACAGCCAAGAGGATTAGGTGATGTGTTGTGCTGTAATTGACAAAAGAAGTAAGGGAAGAGTTACTGTGTGTTCTACTGGCAATCAACTCAGCTCTGGTCCCACTCTCTAAAAGGCAGAATAGTAGAAATAGCTGTGCACTATTGAAAGATTTGCAGGCTCAATAATAGCTTCATAACCTTGTCACCACTCTGAAGGGTTAATGGAAAAAACTATGTGGGTTTTATGTCTTCTGTGGCAGACATAGAACGAGAAGATGGGGGGGGGGGCTCAGCCAATTTAGTAAAACGGGGTGCTACCTACAGTGAGTGAAATATATAATAGAAAAGAGGAAGAAAGGTTCACTGTGATCCAGTGCACACCCAGAAGATATGATATAATAGAAAACCTTTATTGTACAAAAACACACTTATGACATCACTAAATGATAAATTCAAGGACATCTAAAAACATTCAAAAAGATCCATAAAGGGGCAAAGCACAACACGGGGAGGTGCCATGAACCCCCTAACCCCAAGACCTGTCCTGCAACAGTAATTGAGAATAACAACAACACTGCTACTGAAAAAGTGCACAGTGCTGGAATCATACAATACACTGACCAAAAAGTAAATAATGCCAATAATAAAATTATAATACAAGGTGAGTGCAAATAGTGAGGTAGCAAACCGCAGACAGAAGAGGAGCTGAGTATGATAATGCAGGACAGGACCACTTGAGGTTAAGGGGTTCATGGCCCCACCTCGTGTTGTGCTTTGTCCCTTTACGGGTCTTTTTAAATGTTTTTAGATGTCCTGGTATTTATCATCTAGTGATGTCATAGGTGTTTTTTTGTACAATAAAGATTATCTATTATATCATATCTTCTGGGTGTGCACTGGATCACAGTGAACCTTTTTTCTTCTTTTCTATTCTGTGGCAGACATACTATTGTATTTGGCACACTTTAATGGGAGAATCTGTAGCTGACACTGTTTTAGTAGCCTTTGTAGCATTTACTGCTTGTATTGTATATTGAAAAATATGAACTATAGGAATTTTGGACAATAAATGCTGAAAACACACAACTAACGGGTTGCATGGATCCACCTTTTAGTCCTGTAAATAACTTAGCAGTTCAGCCAAATAAATTGCTGGTAATTTTCATCGAATTCAGTAAATTGCATACATAATTTTTTTATGAATGTGGAGAACCCCCAAACTTAAAGGGGTACTCCGCCCCTAGCATCTTATCCCCTATCCAAAGGATAGGGGATAAGATGTCAGATCGCCAGGGTCCCACTGCTGGGGACCCCCGGGATCTCCGCTGCGGCACCCCGCTATCATTACTGCACAGAGCACATTCGCTCTGTGCGTAATGACTGGCGATACAGGTGTCGGAGCATTGTTACATGACGGCTCTGCCCCCTCGTGATGTCCCGCCCCCTCAATACAAGTCTATGGGAGGGGGCATGGCGGCCGTCTCGCCCCCTCCCATAGACTTGCATTAAGGGGGCGGGGCGTGACTTCACGAGGGGGCGGAGCCGTGACATAACGATGCTCCGGCCCCTGTATTGCCGGTCATTACGCACAGAGCGAGTGTGCTCTGTGCAGTAATGATAGTGGGGTGCCGCAACGAAGATCCCGGGGGTCCCCAGAAGCGGGACTCCGGCGATCTGACATCTAATCCCCTATCCTTTGGATAGGGGATAAGATGCTAGGGGTGGAGAACCCCTTTAAGAAAATTAGAAAAACATAACTACTTTCTTTAGGAGAGACTTTACCACTGTTGTTTTAATGGAGCCAAGTTGTAATATCATGCAACAGACTAATGAAAAAAAAAGAGTGCTTCATAGGACAGTATACACACAAAAAGGACTGGTACAGTCAAGTGAGTGGTTAATCTGACATGATTATGTTGTGTAAAAAACAGAATATCTAGTACAGCTTTAAGTGTAACTACTCCAGAAGAATGCTGCCATCTCAGAGAAGCCACAGGTGCATGGGCACAGGAACCCAGGAGATGCAACCCCTCACCCCTCAGAAAATTGTGAGTGGATTGATATTTTAGAAATCTCCCCAGTTGTACCTGCAGTCCCAATTTTGAAAGTGGGACTGTGTGTGGTGGAAGCTGCTCCTGTATTGCCATGGATCCATTAGCTCTTTCCAATTATCTCATCTGCATGTAGGAGAGAAATAGCCACAGGAAATTACATGCAATCAAATTTTTTGGTGACACAGGGGCCGCAATTAAAAAAAGACGGACGGCAAAGTAAAAAAACAAAACAGCTAGTTCTGCCAGTACAGACATTCTTAATTCCCTACTGGGATTATCTCTTCAAAAGGGTGTTCAGGAGCATTTTAGCCAATTTAGATTAAGTATTTACAAATGGGGGTTTGACATTACTGTAGGTGAAAGATTGAGATCTAGTTATCAACAGTGTGGTTTAATTTAAGAACAGTGACTGAGTCATATCACACAAAAACAAAATTTTTTGATTTTAGAAAAAATAATTTTCTAAAATTAGATTAGTAGTAAATGAGTCCCTATTAGACTGGAACAGTTTAAATGGAGCCCAGAATTTGGGCTTCTTAAAAGTTGCATTATTGAAGGCAACAGATTATGGCATTAGATTTGTCAGTAAAGGCAAAAAAGGTAGAGACCACTGTGGTACTCAGCAGAAATGGCCAAAATAATTAAAAATAAAAATCTAGCATTTAGTAATTCTAAAAAAAAAAAACAAGAGCAATAAAGATGGGCAAATCTGGCCTATCTGAGGCAGAGACGGTCAAACAAGTATAAGATCTTATGCACGGGCAAAAGAGAAACTCTGTCAGTGAAAAAATGGTATAGGATATTTTTCAGGTATATAAATAAAAATGAAAATTAAAACATGGAATTAATAAATTAAAAAGAATGGAATGAAGGTTTGAAGAAGAGGATAAATGACCTCAATGAATACTTTTGTTCAATTTTTACAGAAGAAAATGAAGGAAAAGTACCTCAGTTAGGGAGTAAGATTATCCCCTTAGGGAATTCGTTTTTGCATTTTTGCTTTTTCCTCCTTCCTTTCTAAAAATCATAACGCTTTCAATTTTGCACCTACAGACCCATATAAGGGCTTGTTTTTTGCTTCACTAATTGTACTTTGCAATTACATCACTTATTTTATAATATAACCTGCGGTGATACCAAAAGAAAAAAAATATTTTTGGGGTGAAAATAAAAAATAAAAGCCATTTTGTAATTTTTGGGGGCTCCTGTTTCTACGCAGTGCAATATTTGACCAAATGACACCTTATCTTTTTTCTGAAGATCCATACGGTTACAAGTATACCTAATTTACATACGTTTTATTTTATTTTAATACTTTAAAAAAATTATAAACTACATGCACCAAAATTAGTATGTTTAACCTCTTAAGGACGCAGGGTGTACCTGTACGCCCTGTGCCCGGTATTTAAAACGGGGTCACGCCGTGACCCCGCATCATACCAGGTCGGTACCGGTGGCTAATGATAGTCGGGACCCTGGGCTAATAGGGTGTGGCACCGATCGTTGTGCCGCGCGCTATTAACCCTTTAGACACGGCGATTAAAGTTGATCGCCGCATCTAAAACGAAAGTAAAAGCTTCCCGGCAGCTCAGTCGGATAAAATCGCCCAATCAGCTAGGGCATGAGCGAAGGTCCCCTTACCTTACTCCGTCGCGTCCGATCGGCATTTGATTGCTCCAAGCCTGAGCTACAGGCTTGAGCAATCAACCCCCAATAACGCTGATCCATGCAAAGCTATGGCTTTGCAGGGATCAGTGTAAAAGATCAGTGTGTGCAGTGTTATAGCCCCCTATGGGAGCCATAACACTGCAAAAAAAGTGAAAACAAAAATCTAATAAAGGTCATTTAACCCCTTCCCTAATAAAAGTTTGAATCACCCCCCTTTTCCCATTAAAAAAAATTGTGTGAATAAAAATAAACATATGTGATATTGCCGCGTGCGGAAATGTCCGAACAATAAAAATATATTGTAAATTAAACCGCACGGTCAATGGCGTACGCGCAAAAAAATTTGTGTATTTTTTGGTCACTTTTTATATCATGAAAAAATAAATAAAAAGTTATCAAAAAGTCCGATCAATACAAAAATGTTTCCGATAAAAACTTCAGAACACGGCGCAAAAAATGAGCCCTCGTACTGGCCCACACGCGGAAAAATAGAAAAGTTATAGGGGTCAGAAGATGAGAATTTTCAACATATAAATTTTCCTGCACGTACGACAAAATCAAATCTATATAAGTAGGGTATAATTTTAACCCTATGGACTTACAGAATAAAGATAAGGTGAAAAAATCCACAGCGTAGAAATGGTAGCCCCCAAAAAGTTACAAAATGAATTTTTTTCTTAAATTTTGTCGCACAATTCTTTTTTTTTCCAGTTTTGCCGTGGATTTTTTTGTTAAAATGACTAATGTCACTGCAAAGTAGAATTTGTGGTGCAAAAAATAAGTCAGCATATGGAATTTTATGTGCAAAATATAAAGCCTTATGATTTTTAGAAGGTGATGAGGAAAAAATGAAAATGCAAAAATGGAAAAACACGGAGTCCTTAAAGGGGTATTCCAGGCCAAAACTTTTTTTTATATATCAACTGGCTCCGGAAAGTTAAACAAACTTGTAAATTACTTCTATTAAAAAATCTTAATCCTTCCAATAGTTATTAGCTTCTGAAGTTGAGTTGCTGTTTTCTGTCTAACTGCTTTCTGATGACTCACGTCCTGGGAGCTGTCCAGCTCCTATGGGGATATTCTCCCATCATGCACAGCTCCCGGGACGTGACATCATCATTGAGCAGTTAGACAGAAAACTTCAGAAGCTAATTACTACTGGAAGGATTAAGATTTTTTAATAGAAGTAATATACAAATCTGTTTAACTTTCCGGAGCCAGTTGATATATAAAAAAAGGTTTTGCCTGGAATACCGCTTTAAGGGGTTTATTGACACCTTATGATCCCTATAACTTTTTTATTTTTCCGTGTATAAGTGTATAATCATTTTTTTATGCCGTCATCTGTAGTTTTTATCAGTACCATTTTTGTTTTGATGGGACTTTTTGATAGCTTTTTTTTTTTTTTAAATAATAATCTTTTATTAAAGATTTCAACAAAATGACAAATCAGTAAAACAACAATAAGCAATGACAAAATATGACTGCCGGGCAGTCACAAGTAACAGACAACAGGGCTCATCTTGTGGAGACGTTTTCGCGAGTATAGTCCAGATGGGCGGGGGCTATACAATAGCACTTTGGGATAGGTGGTGGTCACCAGCAAAGTCTCTTTCATATTCCATAGTATAAGCGTGCATCCCCAGGGCTGGGGTGACAGTCTCCAGGAGCCTTCAGCATTGGTATAGATCTCAATAGTACAACAAAGTTATACAATAAAATAGGAACTGAATAACAGCAAAATGATATCCAATACAAAATACAAGGTACCAAACACAATACGGAAAAAGGAGAATGAAAATGAAAATCAGAAAGCGGAGGGATAAAGAGAGAAAATGGGAGGAGGGAAAGGGGGGGGAGGTGCGTGGAAGCAGGGGAGAGGGGAAGGAAGGGAGGACAGAAGAGGCAAGGAGGATGAGAAAGGGGGGGTGCAAGAAGACGGGGGGAGGAGGAGCAGGACCTGTCCTATGAGAGGATACGAAGCATACCTTGCGACCTGGAACAAGAGATCTTCTGGAGTGTTAGGTAGGCGTGTGGAGGAAATGCGTGCAATAATGTCTAGGACATTTGTCCAGTAGGAGTGAAGGGTGGGACAGGACAGCCAAATATGAAGCATCGTGCTGCGGTCGGAGTCGCAGCGCCAGCAGTTAGCGGAGACTCCACTATACATACAAGACAGGAGGGAGGGGACTCTGTACCATCTTGATAGGACTTTAAAGTTAATTTCTTGTGCCCTGCAGGAGATGGACAGTCAGTGACATTGGGAGAGTGCTCGGGACCAATCAGTCTCAGCAATGGAGTGGCTGTTCTCTTTCTCCCATCCCGACTTGTATGCCAGTGGAGTATCCGCTGCAGTCTCTAGGAGAAGGGAGTATAGGGTACTTATCGCACGGTGAGGGGGGGAGGGAGATACACACAGTTGCTCAAATTTGGTAAGGGGTCTATGGAGGCCGAGGGCAGATTTAGTCCGTCTGTATTTCTGACATGGATTTAAGCGACGTCTGGGTTAAAGGAGTACTCTAGTGCAGAGTATTCCTGCTCCGTCCATCCCGGGCTGCAAAATAAATGAAAATGAACCATCACTCACCTCCCTGGGTTCTTGCGGAGCGCCACTACAGCTGCTCGGTCCTCCGGTCCATCTCCTTCATACTTCCGGGTGTAACGAAGCGTCACATGGCACTCAGCCTATTGCCGGCCGAGGCAGAACATCGCGGAGGCCGGCGATAGGCTGAGCGCCATGTGACGCTTCGTTACACCCGGAAGTATGAAGGAGATGGACCGGAGGACCGATCAGCTGTAGTGGCGCTCCGCGGGAACCCAGGGAGGTGAGTGATGGTTAATTTTCATTTATTTTGCAGCCCGGGCAGGACGGAACAGGAATACTCTGCACTAGAGTACTCCTTTAAGAAGCGACACGCCGCTGACCTCTGGAAAATCAAGAATGAATGGGAGTCACAGGCAGGAGGAAGGCAGGATTGTCAAACAGGGGCATAAGGGGTCCGTCTGGAGAAAAGACTGAAAGTTTGGATAAATAGAAGTGTTGCGAGTGAGCAATGGAACTCAGGTTGGGGGAAGGACATTAATGGCTTTAACAGAGGTAGCTCGTGTGGGGGTCCACAGAAGAAAACGAGCATCTATGCCTGAGGATAATTTCTCAAGGTGGATCCACTTCTTGTCCATGTCATGGTGAAAACAGTCCACCACCCTAGACAAAACTGAGACCAAATAATAGGAGACATAGTCAGGTACAGCTAGACCCCCCAAAGCCTTGCGTCTGTTATAGCCATTGCATGCTATGCGTTAATGTTTATTCGCTCAGACGAAACCAGACTGTAGAGCAGAGAGTTCCTTAAAAAGGTATCTGGGCATGCGTAATGGGATGCAGGAGAATAAATATAGGAGACGAGGGAGGATATTCATCTTCAATATATTAATTCTGCCCAGCCAGGAGAAATACCTGCGCTCCCATCTGGACAAGTCTGAGCGTAAGGCACTTAGGAGAGGAGGGAAATTAGCTCAGAAAGTAGCCGATAAATCAGAGGGAACCTGAATACCCAAGTACCTTAGAGAGTCAGACTGCCATTTAAAGGCAAAAGACAACAGAGCGCTTCTGTGTGTGATCTTCCAGACCAGGTAGAATTATGTGGGTGAGTGAGGAACGCACTCACCTGGTCGGGTTGTGCATATTCCAGGCACAACGCTGATGTGGGCTTAATGTAACAACTGCTGCGGCTTCCCACGCTGGATCCACCGGCATGTGAGAGACAATGAAGGAGGAGGAAATCGGAAGCTGAGATCGCGCTGTTGCAGAAAAGGTTCAAGAATACTGGTAGAAGTCTTAATTTCTTTTATTCTATTCACATTCTATAGTGTGAATAGAATAAAAGAAATTAAGACTTCTACCAGTATCCTTGAACCTTTTCTGCAACAGCGCGATCTCAGCTTCCGATTTCCTCCTCCTTCATTGCCATTTAAAGGGGTAGTTGGATCGTAAGAGATTAACTAGATGGGGCGGAAGGGTGATATTGAGAGCTTCACATTTGGACGGGTTCAATTTATAATTGCAAAAGGCGGAGAAGCAGTGTATGGTTTGCATAAGTGAGAGCAAGGAGGTAAGGGGAGAAGACAGGTACAGCAACAAGTCGTCAGCAAAAGCCGAACATTTGTAATGTCACGGAGGGGCAGAGAGTCCCTTTATATCAGGATTATTGCGAATTGCAATGAGCAAATGCTCCATACAAAGAACGTATAGAAGCGGAGAAAGGGGGCAGCCTTGTCGCGTGCCGTTACGAATGTGGAAGGGGGAAGACAGTTGGCCATTTATTCTAAGTTGGGCTTGCGGGCATGAGTAAAGGGACAATATGCGGGACAGCATACGGGAGCCCAAACCAATCTGCAGTAAAGCCGCCTCAAGGAAGTCCCAGTCCACCCGGTCAAATGCCTTTTCTGCATCAAGAGACAACAAGAACAGAAGTATTTTATGTTTTAGGGCATAATGAACGGCCGATAAAGTGCGTGAAGTGTCGTCTCTGGCTTCCCTACCATTGATGGAGCCGACCTGATCCGGGTGGACTACCGACCTCATATGAGATGACAGCCTGTTTGTGATTAGCTTGGCGAGCAGTTTCACATCAGAGTTTATCAAGGAGATGGGTCTATGGCTGGGACACAGTAGATGGTCTTTACCTTCTTTTGGAATGACAGTGATAAAGGCTTTTAGAAAAGAGTGCGTGGGGGGGAGGCCTCAGGGATAGAATTGAGCATTTCAAGCAGCGGGGTCGACAGTTCTGATCTGAGGGCTTTGTAGAACTTGGCGGAGTAGCCATCTGGGCCTGGGCACTTACCAGTCGGCATGGCAGATATAGCCGCATCTAGCTCCTCAGATGAGAAGGGTTTCTCCAGAGCTTGAATGGCCTCTGGTGAGAGGTGAGGGAGAGCAGTGTAAGATATGTATTGTTCGAGGGTATGTCTGGGGTGGTCGGAAGAGGACAACCCTTGGGGCTTGGGTAGGGAGTATAAGGAAGAATAGTAACTGCGAAAGACCTCTAAGATGTCAGGGGTAAGAAACTTAGGGGTCCCCGAGGGCGATTTAATGGACGGGATATAAAGGGATGTCTTTTTCGCCTTCAAAGCCTTCGCTAGCAATTTACCGGGCCTGTTTCCCCATTCATAGAAGGTGTGTTCTGTAATATGCTTATAGTACCTATATTTAGCATTCCTGAGGGAAAGGAGTTCACCTCTAATGCGGATAAGTTCACGGAGAACCATGTCTTGTTGCGTTCTTTTGTCGAGGGTGCCTCGTAGGACACACTTCAAGGCCTACCATTTGATCATGGGTGAGGATGTGTCAGAGGCATTATCATGTTTAAAATTGGTAATGGTGGACTGTATGTCCTGTATACATAACGAGTCCAAAAGAAGTGAGTCATTTAATTTCAACGTGGAATGAGGTTTGGCAAAAGAAGGAAGCGTGAATGAGTAACGGACGGGGGCGTGATCTGATAAGGTCATAACTCCTATGTCGGAGTGTGTGAGAGAGGTTTAAAAATGGTGAGGACAAAAAATATAGTCAATGCGACTATAGGTCTGTGTAGGGAAAGAGTAAAATGTATAGTCACGGTCCTGCGGATGAAGGGACCTCCACAGATCGCTTAGCTGCATGGAGTGAAGCTTCACCCTCAAGGCACGCAACTTCCTATACGAGATTGTGGAGTGGCCCATGGAGGTATCCACGAGAGGAGACAATGGGAGATTCAGGTCCCCACATAGTAGAATGGGACTAGTGGCAAAGGCACTTAGGGAATACAGCGTCTTGAGAAGAAATGCTACCTGGTCGTGGTTAGGGGCGTAGATGGACGCTATTGTGAGGGAATGTCCAGAAATATCACATTAGCAAAAAGAAAACGGGCATTGGGGTCATGTAAGGAGGATAAGATTTTGATTGGTAGCGATTTATGAAACGCTAAGGACACTCCTTTAGTTTTGGCTGTGAAGCCATGTAGTGTAATACCTATTCTTAGGCATTCTTAGGCACATTACCTTCCTTGAAGTGTGTCTCTTGCAGAGCAAGAATATGGATCCGTTGTTTGTGGAGGGAGTATAGGGTCTGATTGCGTTTTTCAGGTGTATTAAAACCCTTGACATCTTTGGGTCGCTAGTGGGATGTCAGCTGCCACAATGAGATGTGAGGGGACGGGGTAACTCACCAACAGCGTCTCCAGATGAGAGGATGGTCAGGCTGCAAAGTACATCAGGCAGAGTGGTGCAGGTCCTGCAAGGGAGGAGGGAGAAAACAGGAGAGTAAGGGTTAGGTGGGAGCAGACAGAAAAGTAACCATAAGAGAATGGATACGGGGACTAAAAGAACAGGCCATAAGGGCCACAGACAAGACCGGAGCAGGTCTGGACGTCTGACTAATGGGGGTAGGTGGAAGGTGCGCCCAGAACGAGGCCCTCAAGTGCTCGAGATAGTAAAACCCAGAGCTTGGGCCTAAAGAAACTTAAAGAAGGCACTCCACAACATTGTCGCGGAGGGCCGCATCGTGGTTGCGAGGCTATAAACCGACTACAGTAAGGTGGGAGGCAATAAGGAGCAAGAAATCCAGTCTAAAATGAAGGGGGGGGGGAAGAGGGAGTGGAGTGGGAGAGGGGAGATAGTATAAATAAGGTCATGGGAGCGTAGGCAGCAGCACATAAGAACAATTTCAAGATAACCTAGCAAAAGCTATATGAAGAGAAAGGGTTCACTCTTTAACAACATCCTTGACGTTCATTACCAAGGGCAATAAGAAAGAAGATACTCAACAAGGGGTGAGGTGTAGTCCATCAAGTCTTGCGCTTTTGCCAGGGTGGAAGGGGAGCAGGAGTGGGCACCCCAGGTGGTGCAGACGGAGGTGAGCGGCTGGTCTCTCGACGTGAGTTCATCTGTGAGGTGAGCAGGAACATTTATTCCCAGTCAGACAGGGGAACATTCAGGAGTTTGAACGTAGAGAGAAAAGCAGGCAAATCTTCTGGTCTTCTCAGGGTAGCCGTCGTCGTACCATACTTTGCGGTTAAGGAGAAGGGGAAACCCCACCTGAAGACAACTTGAGCGTTTTGCAACACCTGCAACAAGGGTTTCAGTGACACTCTCATTTTGAGAGTGCGGAGCTACAAGTCAGGAAACAGTTGGACAGGGGTCTCATTGTAAGAGAGATTCTTTCGCTGTCTCGCTTTCCGCATAATCTCATCCTTTAATAAGAAGCGGTGTACATGGCAGATGATATCTCTCGGTTTCCGAGGGTCAGGATTCTTTGCCTTAAGAGCTCTGTGCGCTCTATCCAGCTCTACAGGAGAGTCTGGAGACTTTTGTAGTACTTCATTAAAGAGTCTTTGGAGGGTGGAGGGTATGTCCTGTGGCAGCAAAGATTCCGAGAGACCCTTGATTCTAATATTATTTCTGCGGTTTCGGTTATCTAAGTCAGTGTTTCCCAACCCAGTCCTCCAGGCACACCAACAGTCCAGGATTAAAATTTTTCCCTGTTCTATTCCAATGGAGTAACTGAAAAAACCCGGAATGTTGGTGTGCCTTGAGGACTGGGTTGGGAAACACTGATCTAAGTCATCTAAATGGTCTATTTTCGCAGATTGTTGTAAAGACAATTTCCTAGTGGTCTCTTGAAGATTCTGTAGTTGAGATGACATGGGAGAATGGGGCACTTCCAGCTGACCTACACGGTCTCTCACTAGAGAAAGTTCAGTCTTTACCGGCTTCAGGTCCTGACACCAGGCAGTTCTCAAATCAGAAGCCAGATTCATCATATCAGATTTGGTGGGCAAAAGGGTCAAAAGGGCCTGTAGCTCAGGATGTTTTTTGTAGAGTATGGACCGCCATTTCGGGCGAAGGCAGACAGGGTTTGGAGAGTGAGGAGCAGTGGTCCGCATGGTTTTGAACCAGGCAGGGTCTGTTTGGCAGGTGGAGGAGTATTCAGAGTCTCGTGTTGCGCCTCAGAGGTTTTTTCAGATGAGTTTTGAATATTTTTTTCTTAGCAGGGGGGCTTGCACCTCAGTATTCAGGCCCATCACTGTCAGGGCAAGAGTCTGCGGCAGTTTCACCAGAAAGAGGGTCTGTGGTGTCCATGACAGAGTCCCAATCCGTGACGTCTTGGGCCGGTGGTCCTGGGACTTTGGTTTGTGTAGTAGCTGTGGCTGGTTGCCAGGCAGGGGAAAGGGGCACATTAGCAGGGGTTCCAGATGGGGGATTAGCTGGAGGAGAATCAAAGGAACGTACAGCAGTAGGAGCCCTCATAGCTTGCAGGCCAGGGGCACGCTGAGAGGGGGCAGAGGTTGTGGCCAGAGCAGGTGCATCTATCTGAGTCCCCTGTAGGGGTGAAGAAATGCCTATGGTGGTAGGAGGGAGTGAGGCATTGCAGGCAGATGCTGGCGAGTTGTGGAAGGTGGCCTTTATGGACGGGGAGGCCGCCGCTGCAGCATAGGAAGGAGCTGCTGGCGCTGAAGGGGTGCGCTGCCCCGTTTCTTCAGAGTGAGGCACAGGAGGCTGCTGTGACAGGGGCGCAGCGTGCTGCGCACACAGTTCAATGAAGTCCGGCGGCACATCACAGGTCCCAGGTTGTGGGTTTCAGCGTCCTGCAGGGTGGGTGAGCGTTGCGGCTCCATGCTTGTAGTATGGAGCGAGGACTCGTCGGCGTCTAATGGAGTGTGGGAGGCGCGGAGTCTTGGGGATCTGGCGGTGCTACTAGGCCTTAGTCCGGCCGTCTGTGCGGAAGCCGGAGTCTGGAGCGGCATAAAATAAGCCGTTACTGCCTGAGGAAGGTCACCTGAGCTTGCGGGTGCTTTCTTCTTGCCTCTCCCCCTATGTTTGCCTCCCATAGCAGGTCAGAAAGCCTCAAATAAAGCGGCCCTTGGCAGGAGCTCTTACACGGCACTGCTCATCTTCAGTGTGCCAAGCCACACCCCCCGTCAGCTTTTTATTCATATTTTTATGGTGTATGAAATGAACAAAAATGCACAATTTTGGACTTTCGTATTTCTTTTACATGTGCACCATCTACCGTGTGGTTTAGCTAACCTAGTATTTTAATAATTTGGACATTTACGCATGTGGCAGTACCACATATGATTATTTTTATTCTTTATTACATTCTTTTATTTAAAAAATGGGAAAAGTGGGGTGATTAAAATGTTTAATAGGGAAGGGGTATATGCAATCTTCTGATTGCATATACTGATCAGTGCTATGCCATTGCAAAGCACTGTTCAGTGTAACCGGCGATCTGCTGCTCTAGCATGCTGCAGGCATGGAGCAATAGTCGTTCGGTAAGCTTATTGCTGAGCTGCCGGTATTCTTTTACTTTAGTATTAGATGCCGCAATCAACTTTGATCGCGACGACTAAAGGGTTAATGCTGGGCATCGGCCCGATTGTCCGTGCCCGGCATTAGCCGTGGGTCCTAGCTGCCTTTAGCAACCGGGGCCCACCGTGATCTGTCACTGGTTACATTTAGAGATGAGCGAACTTTTGAAAAATTCGATTTGTCCAATTCTGAATTTATCAAATTGGTTTGATCCAAATTTAATTGTGGCTAATCTATATTAAAAATGGCTATTTCTGGCCTACAAAGTGCCTCAATAGGGGTGTAGAACACTTTGCTGTCTTCTAACATGCATATGGAGTGTGCTGGGGTAGTGAAATAATACTGTTATTCAGAATGACATGCAGATTACAGGCATCGCTTTTAGAATCACTGCCGCAGAGTGGCACAATGACAGAGCCTGGAGGTGGCATCAGTGTGAATAGAACATATAGTGGCTGAATGACACAACATGGAGGTGTTGGCAGCATGAGGAGACAATATAGTGGCTGAATGACACAATGTGGAGGAGTTGTCAGCATGAGGAGACCATATAGTGGCTGAATGACACAGCCTGGAGCTGGCAGCAGCATGATTAGACACTAGGGCTTCACAATCCCTAAGTTTAAAAGATGAATTTTGAAATTGAAATTGAAGATTTACGGTAGCTAGTGCAACCATAAAGAATTTTTACGTCCAGGCCCAGCAGCATCAGTAAACCATTTATTGCCTGAATGACACAGACAGGAGTTGGCTGAAGCATGAGGAGACCATATAGTGTCTGAATGGCACAGCCTGGAGTTAGCAGCAGCATGAGTAGACACTAGGGCTTCACAGTCCCTAAGAAAAAAAGATGAATTCTGAAATGTAAACTGAAGATTTTGGGTAGCTATTGCTACCATAACAAAATTTTTATTTCCAGACCCAGGCCCAGCAGTTCAGTAAACCATATATTGGCTGAATGACACAGCCTGGAGTTGGTTGAAGCATGAGGAGACCATATAATGTCTGAATGGCACAGCCCGGAGTTTGAAGCAGCATGAGTAGACACTAGGGCTTTACAATCCCTAAAAAAAAAAAGACACATTTTGAAATTTAAACTGAAGATTTAGGGTAGCTAGTGCTACCATAAAAAAATGTTTAGGCCCAGACCCAGCAGCATCAGTAAACCATGTATTGGCTGAATCACACAGCCTGGAGTTGGCTGAAGCATGAGGAGACCATATAATGTCTGAATGGCACAGCCTGGAGTTGGCAGCAGCATGAGTAGACACTAGGGCTTTACAATCCCTAAGATTAAAAGAGAATTCTGAAATTTAAACTAAAGATTTTGGGTAGCAAGTGCTACTATAACAAAATTTGTATTCCCATACCCAGGCCCAGCAGCTTCAGTAAACTATATATTGCCTGAATGACACAGCCTGGAGTTGGCTGAAGCATGAGGAGACCATATCATGTCTGAATGGCACAACCTGGAGTTGGCAGCAGCACGAGTAGACACTAGGGCTTCACAATCCCTAAGAAAAAAAGACGAAGTTTGAAATTTAAATTGAAGATTTAGGGTAGCTAGTGCTACCATAAAAAATGTTTAGGCTCAGACCTAGGCCCAGCAGAATCAGTAAACCATATATTGGCTGAATGCCACAGCCTGGAATTGGCTGAAGCATGAGGAGACCATATAGTGTCTGAATGGCACAGCCTGGAGTTGGCAGAAGCATGAGGAGATCATCGAAATTTATGATTTTTGAATTTAAATTTAAGATTTTTTAATTGAAATTGATTGTTTTGAATTTAAACTTTTAACTACCAAGTTTTTGTGTCCCGGGCCCCGGCATGTGGGTACAAAGGGCCAAATCTAAAAAGGAGTCACATGTCACATGGCAGCACAATGACCTGCAGGTAGCATCAGTAGGAGGAGACCCTATAGTGGCTGAATGGCAATGCCTGGAGTTGGCTGAAGCATGAGGAGACCATATAGTGGCTGAATGGCACAGCCTGGAGGTGGCTGACACATGAGGAAACCATATAGTGTCTCAATGGCACAGCCTGGAGTTGGCAGAATCATGAGGAGAACATTGAAATTTAAGAATTTTTAATAGAAATGTAAGATTTTTAAGTTGAAATTGAGGGTTTTGAAATTGATCTTTTAACTACTAAGTTTTAGAGTCCCGGGCCCTGGCGTGTGGGTACAAAGGACCAAATCTAAGAAGGAGTCACATGGCAGCACAATGACAGAGCCTGGAGGTGGCACCAGTAGGAGGAGACCATATAGTGGCTGAATGGCACCGACTGGAGTTGGCTGAAGCATGAGAAGAGACCATATAGTGGCTAAATGAGACAGCCTGGAGGTGGCATCAGTGTGAGGAGACCATATAGTGGCTGAATGACAGCCTGGAGTTTGTGGCAGCATGGGGAGACCATATAGTGTCTGAATGGCACAGCCTGGAGTTGGCGGTAGATGAGGAGACAACAGGGCCTGACGATCTCTATAGTGCTACCTTAAACATATATAAGTAATGTCCTAGGCCCAGCAGCATCACTAAACCATGTAGTTTCTGAATGGCACAGCCTGGAGTTGGCTGAAGCATAAGGAGACCATATAGTGGCTCATAGGCACAGCCTGGAGTTTGTGGTAGCATGAGGAGACCATATAGTGGCTGAATGGCACAGCCTGGAGTTGGCTGAAGCATGAGAAGACCATATAGTATCTGAATGGCACAGCCTAGACATGGCTGAAGCATGAGGAGACGATATAGTGGCTAAATGACAAAGCCTGGAGTTTGTGGGAGCATGAGGAGACCGTATAGTGTCTGAATGTCACAGCCTGGAGGTGGCTGAAGCATGAGGAGATCATATGTGGCTGAATGGCACAGCCTGGAGTTGGCTGAAGCACAAGGAGACCATATAGTGTCTGAATGTCCCAGCCTGGTGGTAGCTGAAGCATGAGAAGGCCATATAGTGTCTAAATGGCACAGCCTGGAGTTGGCTGAAGCATGAGGAGACCATATAGTGTCTAAATGGCACAGCCTGGAGGTGGCTGAAGCATGAGGAGACCATATAGTGGCTGAATGGCACAGCCTGGAGATTGTGGCAGCATGAGGAGTCCATATAGTGTCTGAATGGCACAGCCTGGAGGTGGCTGAAGCATGAGAAGCCCATATATAATGGCTGAAAGGCACAGCCTGAAGGTGGCAACAGCAGCATCAGGAGTCCTGAAAGTGACCTGGTGAAAGAGTGGTTCGATGGGTGGCAATACCAGTACCCGGTGACGAAGATGGGTGAAAAAAGGTCTGATGCGGAGGAATTTTTGTAACTGGGGAGCAGCACCTTAAATCTGTTTGGTACCATCCATATTTGTGAAGTGTTGGTATGGCACCATGGTCAATCCACTCTGATGCATCAGGCATTGGTGGGTGGACATCCTGACTGATTAATGCCTGATTCATGTTCACAAAGGTCAGTCTCTCCACATTTTTTGTGGACAGACAAGTTCTCCTTGGGGTGACTATGGCCCCCGCCGCACTAAACACCCACTCTGATGGCACACTACTGGCCGGGCAGGACAGCTTTTTCAGGGAAAACTCTGCTAGTTGCGACCACAAATCAAGTTTGGCTGCCCAGAAGTCCAACAGATTTTCAAGGTGTGTTGGCATGGGCATGTCAAGGTATGCCCCCACCTGCTGGTTCAGGTCCTGCTCCAGGTCTAACTGCTGCTGATGAGTTGCTTCGCTATGCGGGTGAAGAAAGGTACTCATCAGTGACTGTAGACTCAGGCTGCTGCTGATGGAGCTGGTACTGCTCCTGCCACCCACCCCTCCCCAGCAGTCATGACAGTGGAAAGTGATTGCAGGAGCTACCTGATTCAGACCTGCTAGAGGATGGACGATGGCGCCGATGCCTATTACTTAGGATGCCTCTGTAGTAAGTCAGTTTGTCCTCCCTCTCAGTGGGTGTAAAAAGGCCCCTATTTTGTGGCGGTAGCGAGGGTCCAATAAGGTGGAGATCGAGAATTCATCCCACTGCCGAATGGTGACAGTTCGGCTGTCACTACGCAAGCAAGTGAGCATGCATCGTGCCATTTGTGCAAGTGACTCGGAGAGACTCTGTGCCTCCATCTCTACTGCATACTGCCACGGTGTGCCTGGGTCCTCTGTCTCGCCTTCCTCATAACCCTCTGGCTCCTCTGGCTGCTCCTGCTCCTCCTCTCCTGTCAGATTACTAGAAAAACCGCTTATTTGGCGAAAACTAAACTGTGCTCCACTGTGCCCCTCCACCTCCTCCTCCAGTTCAGCCCTCACAGGGCTCATGTGGCCATGAGATGTAGGCGCCACATATCTAGTGCCCTGACCAGCCATCGTTTCCAAGACGTGCAGAGGAATGACGTAATTCATCCCGTAATCCTGGCGACTTACTAATAATGTGGTTTCCTCAAAGTGCCTGAGCAAACGGCAGGTGTCACGTATGAGCTGCCACTGGTTCACAATGAAGTTACACAGTGGAGTACCCCTATCCGCTCGAATCATCAAGAAATCGGTGATGGCTTTTTTCTGTTCGTACAGTTGTTCCAACATTTAGACGGTGGAATTCCAACATGTGGCAATGTCACAAATCAGACTGTGTTGGGGACTACCATTCTGACGCTGCAGCTCAAGGAGAGTGTGCTTTGCGGTTTACGAGTGGCTAAAGTGCATGCAAAGTTTCCATCCCATTGTCAGGATATCTTGCAAATGGGGGGGACACTTCACAACCAGATTGAACACGTGTGCTATGCATGGCCCATGGCTCAGCCTTCCCAGTCGCAGCGCATACCAGATGTTCCACCCGTTGTAAGTCACCATGGTTCCCATTTCCAGTTTTCGATGAGTAAGCCATGCTCCGATTTCTTTACAAAAGACTTTTAGCAGTTTCTCCCCTGTGTGACTCCTTTTGCCAAGGCAAACCATATGAAGAACAGCGTGACACCGCCATGCCCTGCACACATGGTATGCTGAAGGGGCACTAAGACTTGTCTGGGCAGTGGAGGCTGAGGACAGGGTGGAGGATGAGGAGGCGAAGTCGCACACTGTCTTTTAGCCAACGGCCTGAGAGCGCGGAGGAGGAAGTTACGTGACCTGTCCAAGTTGTAGATGTGGCTGTGCAGGAACCACATTCACCCAGTGAGTCGTAAAGGACATGTATTGTCCCTGACCATAGTTACAGCTCCAGACGTCGGCTTTGCCATACACTTTGGTATACACTGACAGGCTCAAGGACTGGCCCACCTCCTCTTCCACAAATTTGTGCAGGGCTGGCACTGCCTTCTTTGCAAAGAAATGATGGCTTGGCACTTTCCACCTCGGCTCGGCACAACCAATCAGTTCTCGGAAAGGTGCAGAGTCCACCACTTGAAAAGGGAGGGACTGCTGCACCAGCAACTCGGACAGGAGCACATTCAGCTTCTGCGCCGTTGGATGACTGGGCGCATATTGTTATCTCTTGGACATGGCTTCGCCAAATGACTGACAAGCAGGTGGTCTCCAACGAGCACGTTTGGCTCCAGAATTTCCACTTCTGCCATCATGCTGACTGCCAACCATGTTACCACCTTGCTGGTTCAGCTGCTGCCTCACGGGCCACCTGCAACCCTCTTCTCCTGATGATGATGAAGCACCTTCTGCACCCGGCACCCAGGTGTGATTGGCTTCATCATCAACAAGTGTCTGCATGTCACTGATGTCCTCCTCAGGTTCCTCAACAGTGTCTGCTTCAGGACCATGAACGCTGACAACACCGCCTCCCACGTCACTCTCCTCATCCCTACTTGCCTGCCTAGCGGAGGAAGCGACGAATGTCTTCTCCACTTCTTGGTTGGGCAGATGCTGATAACTGTCCTCTATTAGATTGTCCTCACTGAATAGAGGAGCTGAACTCACAGCATAAGATACGTCTATAGGGGAGGGAACAGCATAGGACAGAGGCAATTGGAGTCACTTTTGATGAAGTGGATGACCGTAATAACCAATCGATGACGGCAGATGGGTTGCAGGTCGAAACACGACCGCTAGCTGATACCGGGAGCTCAGGCCTCTCACTGCGACTCCTGCTGCCACTCTCCCCTAGTCTGCTGCAACTTCTGCCTGATGAATTTAGGCCTCTACCACTCCTCTGTGCATTTCCTACCACTTCTCTGCCTGACATACTTAGTGCCTATATGAGGGGAGTATGTGGTGTCCCGGTACCATATCCTATCCGGTACCTTTGTATATAGGTCCCCTTAGCCAGAGTCCCTAGGACATCGGGGTCCTTGTTGTTTAGTTCACCCCTAGTCACCTCTCATCCAGATAGTAATTATCCAGTAAACATTTGGGATTTATGTCTATAGGATTGTATAAATGTAAATAAATATTTAATTACCTGTCCATAGCGTAGCAGTACCTGCGGGTCACGTGGTCAGGTGTACTCTATGGTTTTGTGCTTCAGGACCTTTGGAGGCCCCTATGACGTATATCTCCCATCACTCCTTGTAACGGTGAGTGACAGTTAAATGGACCAGTGAAAACGGCCCTGCCCCTGCCCATTTAAGGGAGCGGTGGCCATTGCTCCCTCTCTCTCTTTGCTCCTGCGCTCCTGACGAGGAAGGATCTATACATCTATCTCCCGCAGTGAGTTAGGCCCGAGCCTTGCGGCAACGGCTGATCAATTCTAAATTGAGAGTGTATCAATCCCTAAGCACTCTGCAAGATCACCGGACCTTATCTATCCCCTAAATCCGTACGAATCTGCAAAATTACCCTAAATTCGGATACTGTATCTAAAGTCAAGGTCTGCAGCAACTGTCATCCTTTGCACTATATAGAGACTGTATTCTTGAGACTGTTATATTGCATTGGATGTACCGCAAGCCTTTCAGTAAAGTTATCCAAGTTCAAGTTCAAGTACCTTGTGGACCTTCAGTCATTTTATACATGCACCTATCGTTACTGGGAAGGGCGGCGATAGGCCGGAGAATTACCTCAGCATACTAGCCCTCAGCCTGGCGTCATGAACTATAGGGTTAACATTAACCCCTCATCTACCGAAACAATACCCCAACTACCATACACCCCCACCAAGGCATACAACAAGTATAATACGCTTCACTGTGCTTAAAACAGTATATGTCTAGAACAGTAGCAGGTGTGTACTTTTGGCTGTCCTTTCAGAGTATCTAGGCCCTTGACAGATTAACAGCTACAAAAAAAGTACACTACTTAGATATAAGTATGTGGTATGCACTTATGAGGGCAGAAAAATGCACTACAGTACACTTAAAAAAGTCTCTGAGTGTAAAACCAGTCAGTTAGTACTTTTGCCTGGACTTTCACAGTATCTAGGCCCTTGACAGATTAACAGGTACAAAATAGTACAATTCTCAGATGTAGGTATGTGGTGTGCACTTATGGGGGCAGAAAAATAAGCTACAGTACGCTTAAAATACGTATCAGCAATACACAGTAGCTGTTTACTAAACCCAAAATTGCACTCTCTTACATACTATTAGAAATGGACTGCAGGGTATGTATTATACCGTCTACAGACTAGTATAACCAACAGATGATTTGTTGTGGCACAAAGAGGGCAGAAAAATGCGCTACAGTACGCTTAAAATACATTTTGGAGTACAACACCAGCCAGTGATGACTTTTGCCTGGACTTTTACAGTATCTAGGCCCTTGACTGATTAACAACAACAAAATAGTACACTACTTAGATGTAGGTATGTTGTATGCACTTATGAGGGAGGAATAATGCGCTACAGTATGCTTAAAAAAAATAGTATTTTAGTAAAACACCAGCCGGTGATTACTTTTTGCTGTCCTTTCACAGTATGTAGGCCCTTGACAGATTATTAGCTACAAAATAGTACACCACTTAGATGTAGGTATGTGGTATGCACTTATGAGGGCAGAAAAATGCGCTACAGTAAACTTAAAAAACGTATTGGAGTAAAACACCAGCAGGTGATTACTTTTGGCTGTCCTTTCACAATATGCAGGCCCTTGACAGATTAACAGGTACAAAATAGTACACTACTTACATGTAGGTATGTGGTATGCGTTAATGAGGGCAGAAAAGTGCGCTACTGTATGCTTCAAAAATTATTTGAGTAAAGCCCCAGCCGGTGATTACTTTTGCCTGTCCTTTCACAGTATGTAGGCCCTTGACAGATTATTAGGTACAAAATAATACACCACTTAGATGTTGGTATGTGGTATGCACTTTTGAAGGCTACAATATGCTTAACCCCCTTAAGGACCAAGGACGTACGTGTACTTCCTAGCTACCTGGTAGTTAAGGACGTAGGCGTACATCTGTGGGAATTTCGGTCCCTGCGGCGCACTGGGTGGGGACCGGACCGGGGTGACTGCTGATATCTATCAGCAGGCATCCTGTGCAAATGCCCAGGGGGGGGGGGTCATCTGACCCCCCCCCCCCCCCCATGTCGGCAATCGCTGCAAATCGCCAGTGAATTCACACCGGCGATCTGCGGCGATTCCGGGTCATACGGGTCTCTGGTGATCTGGTGACCTGAAAAATAAGGGGGATCGGGGTTGTCCAATACACCCACGATCCCCTTGAAGGGATAGGAGTGAGGTGGCAGGGGTGCCATCCCTCCTATCCCTGCTATTGGTTGTCAAGAAGCAACGACCAATAGCAAATCAGGGGCAGGGGGACCAGCACCGAAGTCCACTTACCCAGTGACAGCAGGCGGCAATCGGCGGCAGTGATCGGCGGCAGAAGAGGACGGCGATGCAGCTCCCTGCATCCTACGGAAGCTGGTGAATTGCCTAGCAACATCTGGAGGGCTACAGTTTGAGACCACTATACAGTGGTCTCTAAACTGTAGCCCTCCAGATGTTGAAAAACTACAACTCCCAGCATGCTCAGACAGCTGTTCGCTGTTTTGGCATGCTGGGATTTGCAGTTTTGCAACAGCTGGAGGGCTACAGTTTGAAGATCACTGTGCAGTGATCTCTAAACTGTGGCCCTCTAGATCATGCCAAACTATAACTCCCAGCATGCCCACACACCAGTTTGCTCTCTGGGCATGCTGGGATTTGTAGTTTTGCAACATCTGGACCGTCACAGTTTGGAGGTCACTGAGCTGTGGTCTCTAAGCTGTAGCCCTCCAGATATTGCATAGCTACATCTCCCAGTATGCCCTTTGGTGATCAGTACATGCTGGGAGTTGTAGTTTTCCAACAGCTGGAAGCACGCTGGTTGGATTATACTGAGTTAGGTAACAGAACCTAACTGAAGGTTTTCCAACCAGTGTGCCTCCAGCTGTTGCAAAACTACAACTCCCAGCATGCACGGTCATTACATGCTGGGAGTTGTAGTTTTGAAACAGCTGGAGGTTTGCCCCCATGTGAATGTACAGGGTACATTCACACGGTGGGTTTACAGTGAGTTTCCTGCTTCAAGTATGAGCTGCGGCCAATTTTTCGCTGCAGTGCAAACTCCTAACGGGAAACTCACTGTAAACCTCCACCCGTGTGAATGTACCCAAAAAACACTAGACTACACTAAAACATAATAAAGGGTAAACCACTACATATACACCCCTTACACTGTCCCCCTCCCCCAATAAAAAAGAAAAATGTATTGTACGGCAGTGTTTTCAAAACGGAGCCTCCAGCTGTTGCAAAATAACAACTTCCAGCATTTCTGGACAGCCACTGACTGTCCAGGCATGCTGGGAGTTTAGCAACACCTGGAGGCCCCCTGTTTGGGAATCACTGGCGTAGAATACCCCTATGTCCACCCCTCTGCAATCCCCAATTTAGTCCTCAAATGCGCATGGCGCTCTCTCACTTCGGAGCTGTGTCGCATTTCAAGGAAACAGTTAAGGGCCACATATGGGGTATTTCCGTACTTGGAAGAAATTGCACTACAAATTTTGGAGGGCTTTTTCTCCTTTTACCCCTTATGAAAAGGAAAAGTTGGGGGCTACACCAGCCTGTTAGTGTAAAAAAATAAAAAAATTGTACCAGACATGCTGGTGTTGCCTCATACTTTTTATTTTCACAAGCGGTAAAAGGAATATAAGACCCCCAAAATTTGTAACGCAATTTCTCCTGAGTACGGAAATACCCCATATGTGGGCGTAAAATGCTCTGCGGGCGCACAACAAGGCTCAGGAGTGTGAGCGCACTATGTACATTTATGGCCTAAATTGGTGATTTGCACAGGGGTGGCTGATTTTACAGCGGTTCTGACATAAACGCAAAAAAGTACCCACATGTGACCCCATTTTGGAAACTACACCCCTCACGGAACGTAACAAGGGGTATAGTGAGCCTTAAAACCCCACAGGGTGTTTGAGGAATTGTCGTTAAAGTTGGATGGAAAAATGAAAAAAAAAATTTTTTACTAAAATGCTGGTGTTACCCTACATTTTTCATTTTCACAAGGAAGAATTGGAAAAAAAGCCCCCCAAAATTTGTAACCCCATTTATTCTGAATAAGAACATACCCCATATGTGGATGTAAAGTGCTCTGCTGGCACACTACAATGCTCAGAAGAGAGGGAACGCCATTGGGCTTTTGGAGAGAAAATGTGTTCGGAATTTAAAGGCCATGTGTGTTTACAAAGCCCCAATAGTGCCAGAACAATGGACCTCCCCACATGTGACCCCAGTTTAAAAACCCTCATGTAATTTAATAAGGGGTGCAGTGAGCATTTACGCCCCACAGGTATCTGACCGATTTTTAGGGGCATGCGCATGAATAAGGGGGTCCGCCCCTGAAACGTTGTGCCATGACTGGGGGAACTACTGTTTTTGCTGTCAAATTCTGCTGCTAAATATGCTGCTATTAAGTCTTTTCAAGACGATTCGAAGTGCAATATAAAAAAATGATAAAAAAGGAAATAAATCGGGAAGAATTTTCCAAAGAAATCGTGAGTTATGATTAAATTTTTTACTCACTTTCATTTATTTACTTGGTGTGCGGTCAGCATATGTTTGCCCTACACACGTGTTTGATTTAAGGCTCCTCCTCTTCTGAGCATTGTAGTGCGCCAGCAGAGCACTTGACGTCCACACATGGGGTATTTCCATACTCACAAGAAATGGGGATAACAATTTGGGGGGTAATTTTCTCCTATTACCCCTTGTAAAAATTTAAAATATGGGGCAAAACCAGCATTTTAGTGAATTTTTTTTAAATTTTCATTTACACATCCAACTTACTTTAACTAAAAGTCGTCAAACACCTGTGAGGTGTTAAGGCTCCCTGTACCCCTTGTTACGTTCCATGAGGGGTGTTGTTTCCAAATTGGATGCTATATTGGATGCTATTTTGCTGTTCTGGCACCATAGGGGCTTCCTAAATGTGACATGCCCCCCAAAAACCATTTCAGCTAAATTTGCTTTCCAAAAGCCAAATGTGACTCTTTCTCTGAGCATTGTAGTTTGCCTGCAGAGCATTTTACGTCCTAACATGTGGTATTTCGATACTCAAAAGAGATGGCGTCACTAATTTTGGGGGGCATTTTTTCCCATTCCCTTTGTAAAAATGATAAGTTTGGGGGAAAAATGCACTTTAGTGAAATACATTTTTTTTTTCATTTACACATCCGACTTTAACGAAAAGTCGTCAAACACCTGTGGGGTGTTAAGGCTCACTGGACCTCTTGTTACATGCCTTGAGGGGTGTAGTTTCCAAAATGATATGCCATGTGGGCGGGGGTTTCTGCTGTTCTGGCACCATAGGTGCTTCCTAAATGTGACATGCCCACCAAAACCATTTCAGAAAAACTCACTCCCCAAAATCCCATTGTCGCTACTTCCCTTCTGAGGCCTCTACTGCACCCGCCGAACACTTGACATACACATATGAGGTATTCCCTTACTTGAGAGAAATTGTGTTACAAATTTTGAGAGGATTTTTCTCTTTTTAATCCTTGTAAAAATTCGAAAGCTGGGTCTACAAGAACATGCGAGTGTAAAAAATTAAGATTTCCTTCACTTTGCTGCTATTCCTGTGAAACACCACCTAAAGGGTCAACACACCTATTGAATGTCATTTTGAATACTTTGTGGGGTGCAGTTTTTGTAATGGAGTCATTTATGGGGTATTCCTTATAGGAAAGACCTTCATATCCACATCAAACCTGATGTTGATGAAAAATTCCGATTTTGAAAATTTTGTGAAAAATTGGAACATTGCTGCTGAACTTGAAAATTGCTGAAGCCCTCTGATGTCTTCCAAAAGTAAAAACATGTCAACTTTATGATGCAAACATAAAGTAGACTTATTGTATTTGTGAATCAAAATATAATTTATTTGGAATATCTATTTTCCTTACAAGCAGAGAGCTTCAAAGTAAGAAAAATGCAAAATTTTCAATTTTTTCCTAAAATTTTGGAATTTTTCACCAAGAAATGATGCATGTATTGACGAAAATTAACCATCAACATAACGTAGAATATGTCACAAAAAAACAGTCTCGGAATCAGAATGAAAGGTAAAAGCATCCCAAAGTTATTAATGTTTAAAGTGACAGTGGTCAGATGTGCAAAAAACGCCCTTATCCTACAGTGAAAATTGGCCTTAAGGATTATTAGGTACAAAATAGTACATCACTTAGATTTAAGTATGTGGTATGCACTTATGATGGTAAAAAAAAATACGCTACAGTACGGTTAAAAAACATACTGGAGTAAAACATCAGCCGGTGATTACTTTTGGCTGTACTTTCACAGTGTTTAGGCCCTTGACAGATTAACAGGTACAAAATAGTAAACTGCTTAGATGTTATTATGAGGTATGCACTTATGAGGGCAGAAAAATGCGCTACAGTATGCTTAAAAAATGTATTGGAGTAAAACACCAGCCGGTGATAACTTTTGGCTGTCCTTTCACAGTATGTAGACCCTTGACAGATTAACAGGTACAAAATAGTATACTACTTAGAGGTAGGTATGTAGTACGCACTTATGAGGACAGAAACATGCGCTACTGTACACTTTAAAAATTATTTGAGTAAAACACCAGCAGCTGATTACTTTTGGCTGTCTTTTCACAGTATGTAGGCCCTTGACAGATTATTAGGTACAAAATAGTACACCACTTATATGTAGATACTTGGTATGCACTTATGAGGGCAGAAAAAATGCGCTACAGTACGATAAAAAAAAGTACACAACAGTGCTGCAGCACACAGTCACTGTGTACTAAACCCAAAATTGCTAAAATACTCAGGAATACCTAGGAATGGACTGCTGGGTCAACCATTTATACTGTCTACAGACTAGTATAACCAGCAAACCAGTTGTTGTAGAACAAAGACACAGATTTGCCCTAGAAAAATTATTTCTCCCTTCTCGTTTCTGCAGCTAAGGCAACACACAGCTCTCTGCCCCTCTCTGTAATGCTATGCTGTTCACAGTGACTGAAGGGTTAATTGCTGCAGTAAGAATTAATTTCTGTGCAAAAACGCTGTGCTCTGTGTCCTACAGAAGGCTGAGGTGACTAAGAGGTGAAACGCTGCTGCAAAAAGCTTTTCTGTGTAACACACACACAGCGATGTCTGTCCTACCTCTCTGCAGTGTATTGAATGAAATGACGAGCTTGAATATGGCTGCTGAATATGTAGGGCTGTGACATCACAGGGGTGACTGGCTGCTGATAGGCTGCCTCCTGCATGTGATTCGGGGTCATCCAGCCTACCCGCCTTTCCAGCATTCCTTGCTCCATGTCCTGACATGTGGATCCACCATTTTAGATGTCCTGGAACCTGGAGCGCACTAAATGGAGTTTAATGAAGTGATTCGTGCGATAGAATCACGGCAATATTCACATTCGTTGCGAATAGAAATTTTCATGAAATTCGTAACGAATTCAGGTTTGCCAGCTTCAATTCTCTCATCTCTAAAAGTAACCTTATTGATATTACCAAACGTTATTCCATGCTTCATTTCATTACATGCCACTCTCTTGTTTCCTCACGGCATTCCATGTTCTTTTTGCCACACATGCTTTTCCATAGGGTTCGTCTTACATTGGGGACTGAATCAAGTAGATTTTCCACACAGTTGGACCATGTTATGGTAACGGGCATTGATACTATGGCTGTTGTACTGTGCTCAGGTTATTATAGTTGATATACTGGGCTTTGTGTTATTATAGCCAATACTGTTATTACGTTTCTATTACTGTCATTAGTATTTCTAGTTAGTTGTCCTACGGTGCTAATGTTACTATAGGGGTAATGTTAAGTGAGTAGTAGTCATATGCTAGGCACTAAATGTTAAGTTGCTGATATTCTGTATATTAATGTTACTCGGAGCTTGCGTTACTATTGCGGATACACTGGGCATTGAATGTTACTTTAACTGACATTATGGACCTATGTTAATATTGCTGGTAATTTGTGTTTCGTTTCTGTTGCTTATAGATACTGTGTTTTAGTGGTTAATCTAGCTGTTATGCTGAACATTCATGTTACTCAGGGCTTACATCAATATAGCTCATATACTGTGCATTGATGTTATACAGTGCTTATGTTACTTCAAGTGAAATACCTAGCTTTAATGTTATTGGTTCCCTATGGTGTGACATACATATGGTCCCCTACAGGGTAATATGCATACAGTTCTTAGTGTACATAGTTATTGATACGGTCTTTTGTTTCAGCTCTGTCACATTAGGCTTATATTATGTACACTAGTGAAGTATTTTAGGGGGTAGTATTACATTTACATTTCACATGTGCTTAGGTTGGGTTATTAGGCTATCATAGTGTTGTTTTCATTGTTCTTGTAGGCAGGTCAGGTATGATAAGCTGTCATTATAGCTGGGTTTCTCCAGGTTAGACTGTCTTTGTAGTGTTCGTATTCTGTTTGTGGACACAGGTCTGGCATGTGTAATGGTCATTATAGTCTTAATGTCACCATTCTGTACCTGTTATCCCACTTTTATCCCCATAGCTTTGCTACAATAAGTTTACTATAGGTTGCTATTAGCTCTTCGCATATTACTTAGAATTGTCTCCACACATTAGTTAACAGGGCATTGACACTTTGTGTAAGATGTGATGGGCATTGTTACTACGCTTATGTTACATTTGTTTGGTTCTGGACATGTGTTAAGTCTTGTAGGTCACGTCCATTAGTTGCTATCGCATTGTTTACGCAGATTTATCTGTTGTATTAGTATGGTCTCTATAGCATAGCAGCATTTGGCGACATTCCTCGGGTACCCTAGCAGGTATTATTCTATGACCTGGTTTGGTTTCCCTTTTAGCTCTATACGTTCGGTTTAGTTGGAGGCAGATTGCTGTCATCAATCCATGAAGCCTCTTTTCTTTATAGGTTCCTTTTATAGTTGTTACACACCTTACTACAGTTTGACCTCACTGTTCCAGGTAAGCTTAAGTTATCACTTTACGTGCTTTTCGTACGTCACATGCTTCCATGAGAGAGAAAGGCTGCCTGACAATCCTTGAGCCTCATATCATTGTTATTCCTTTGTATGTTACAAATGTTCTTTTTTGGAGCATATTGTATCATCAATCCACAAGCCTCATGTGGTGGTTTGTTTTGTATGTTACATACGCCTCTGTTAGAGGCAGATTGCTAGACAATCCACGAGCCTCATGTTGTCTCCGTTCTGTTCCTTTCTATTTTGCATATGTTTATGTCCAAGGCAATTTGCATTGTCAGTCCACAAGCCTCATATTGTTGTCATCTCTTTCTTCTTCTCACGTTTGCTACTCATGCGCCTCATTGTGATCTTAGTTGTACACATCTTAGTGTTAAGTTCTTTGGTGTGGGTATAGCTTCTGAGCCTCTTGTTGTGTATGTTCATGTCTTGTCATGCGTGTACCTGTTGGGAAGTTAGCTCTTATCGGTTATTTAACCTGCTGGTCATGTTGTTTTCTTTTGTGATGAGTCTCAGGGCGCAGCTGCAATCATCTTCTTTATTGTAACGCCGCTGGTTGAAAAACACTGGTGTACTGTGTGTCTTATCTCCTACTTTCATCAAGCGGCCTGCTCTGTACCATAGAAAAAAAGAAAAGAGGCAGAGGCGCTCCTTGTGGAGTAAAATCACTTCATATGGAGGGAGGAATGGGGGGAAAGATCACCGCTCACCCGACATAGTTGTGTAGCCCATACACAACAATGGAGATCGCGTAGATTAACAATCCGGAATCTGCAGCCTTCCTGATGTGAACAGTAATGGACAGAGCGGACTTCTTGTTCAGGAATTAATTGGCGCTGACCGGGATAAGGACACTAAACAGGTAGGATACCTTCAAGGAGGGATTTATTGTAGGTAATGCAATGCGTTTCACCACGCATGCGTGGCTTCCTCAGGCATGCAAATCAGCAGTAACAGCTTGGTTTTATACGCCGGGATTAACCCTTGCATATCACAATTAAAATATAGACAAAAACACATGGATCACTACAATATATACACATATAAGGGGTAACAGAAAAAATATATATGCATAGGGATAAAAATATCTGTACGATAACAAGGTATAAAGGTAAAAAAAACACATTTATAAAATTATGTATGGAACACGTATAAAACAGCATAATGTGTATAGAGGAGTAAAAAGAAGTTCTTACTCGGGACACTCAATCTAGTTAAAAAGTTACAAGTACGGGACCTATCTAAAATGGTAAGTTATATTATGATTTCCAATTTTGTAGCATATATTTTTGGGGGGAACTCGGAATATTCAATTATTATTTTACTATATTATTACCAAATATATTGTTATAATGTATATGACATCATACACACCACAACATCATATCATATTATTTATTTAAATTAATATATGCATACAGATATTTACGTATCAACCATCTAGTTTATTATAATAATTGCAAAAAAAGGTTTGAAAATAATGTAATAAACTAGATGGTATATATCTGTATGCATATATGAATTTAAATAAATGATATGATATGATGTTGTGGTGTGTATGATGTTATATACATTATAACAATATATTTGGTAAGAATATAGTAAAATAATAATTGAATATTCTGCTGATGTAATGATGTGGGTGTGTGATTTATTTGGCACACTTTGGGGACCTAAGTACTAGTTAAACTTAACTTAAACTTAACTTAAACTTAACTTAAATGTGAAACTTAACTTAAATGTTGCTCACCATGTCAGTCCCTTTGTGATAACAGAGTTCCTATCTTCTGATGGTTACTTCCAGCAGGATAATGCACCATGTCACAAAACTCAATTCCTCTGAAACTAGTTTCTTGCTCATGACAATGAGGTCACTGTACTCCAATGGCACCACAGTCAACAGATCTCTAACTAACAGAGCACTGTGAGGATGTAGAGGAACAGGAGATTTACACTGTGATTTGTAACTGTGTCAGTCTGTAGCAACTGTGTCATGGCATCAATTCCATATGGACCAAAATCTTTGAGGAATGTTTCCAGCACCTTGAAGAAAATATGCCACAAATAATCATGGTAGTTCTAAAGGAAAACTAGTATAACCTGGCACTAGAAAGGTTTACTAAACTGTGGCCAGTGAGTGTATAACAGATGCCTTTTTAACCTTTTATAATCGACCCTTTGGCTTATAACAGGTCTTGTTCTGATACTTTTTTATGCAAAAATAGCAGAAAAGACAACAATATTTTGCCAACTAGAAACTTGATTTAAAAAAAAAACAAGTTTGGCACTAGTGTAAATAGAGACAAAGGCAAAATGTCCTGTGACAGGTTCAATAGAATTTTGCTTATTCAGCATTGTGATTGATAGCGGGACAGCACCAATGTTTAAATAAAAAAATATATACCACACAGAAACTGGTACCACAGTCAGAAACTAAGAACAAAACATAGTCCCAACAGTATGGATACAATCCAGTACTGAAAGATCTACAGTTAAGGAAATAAAGTCTACAGGGAAACTTGACTTACTGGCCACAAGTGACAGCAAATTTTTTGATCTTTTTGAAACCATATTGAATGATGGCCTATTCACAGCATAGGACATCCATCGCTCATTGGTTTGGTGCTGACTCCTAGCTCCCTCTCTTGATCAGCTGTTTTGGTGCCCTGTAGTAAATGAGGATGGACATTCTGTATCTTTCATAGTTTATTGGTGGGACTGCAACTCAGCTCCCACTGAATCGCAGTTACCAGTTGTCCATCAGTGGCTGATGGCCTATCCTGCGAATGAGATTAAATCTGTCTGTTGGTGAGATCTATATCTTACATAATAACAGAATTCTATGTACAGTTAGTTTCCAAAGAAACTGGAAATTGCAGCTTTATTTGCCCTGTAGCCTGCCACAGAAGTACTTATTTATTCAGAAGGTAAAGGCATATGCAAAATCCAATTCATTTGCAAACTACGGAACAAAAATTTTGTTTCCACTGCATATCTAAATGGCTATTAACAAATAGAATATCTTGAACACAAACAATTAATTTTAATGAAATTTAAATTAAATATTAAGTAAATAATCAAATGTAATTATCTAAATATTTATTATAGCAAAGCCATTTTCAAGCAAGAAAAGTTTCTTGCCTTGTTCTTATAAACCAAGTAAGCTCATTTCTTTGCAGTATATAAAATATAGTAATATAATTTGTAAAAAATGCTCTTACCATGAAGTCAGAAAGTTTTAGAAAAAAACACAAACCCCTGCCATCTATGTAGTGTACAGTTAAGAGGAATATTCCTCCCTTTGAGTTTACAAAATGCCATTATTTCAAATAACCTATACCTATATTATTAATTCTAACACTAGTGCCAATGAAGACTTGCTTTTAATAATTTACTAACACAAAAACATATAATAGATCAATAATATAAATAAGACCAGTTATTAAAAGCCTGCAAGTTAGTTAACAAATTTCCGTGGAGTGGAGTATCTTGTCCCGAATGTCTTGGCCTAATGGATATTCAGGCTGGGAACCTTAAGTGGTGACCCAACAATGCAGACCAGACCAGCCCAAATGTACCCCTCTATGTGCCTCTCCTGTGTGCCTTCCTATGCAGTGTTTCCTACATGTTTCACACTTGGAGTTGGTGATTTAGCAGGATACATAACAGAGGTTTAGTGCCAAAGATTAAAAAGTGCTATATTTTTGATCATTTGGAGTGATGACGTGTCAATTTCACACCGTGCATTACCTCTCCCATGGCATGCATCTGCTGCTGCACCCAGACTTTTTTTTAACATTATTTTAAATGGAAAAGGGGGGGGGGGGGCAATTTAAACTTTTATTAGGGGAAGGTTTATTTACATTTACTGACATTCCATTTCACAAATTTTTAGTCCACACAGGGGACTATTACCTGTCATTGTTTAATTGCAAACACCAATCAATGCTGTGCCATAGCACAGCATTGATAAGTATAACCAGTGCTCCACTTGTACAGGCTGGTGAGGTTGCCTGCACAGTTGGAGCATCAATTGAAAGCAGAAGCAGATTAAAGGGGTACTCCACTGCTTAGCGTTTGGAACAAACTGCTCCAAACGCTGGAGCCGGCGCCGGGAGCTCATGATGTCATAGTCCCGCCCCCTCATGGAGTCACCCCCCCCCCCCCTCAAGTCTATGGGAAAGGGGTGTGACAGCCTTTTAGGTGACATAAAGATTGCAGATTTTGCTTTTATGTTCGCTGCTCTTTTTCTAGACCACTCATGTGCTCTTTTAGCTTTTCTACAAAAACATGCACAAGCACACACTGATAAATTGAAGAAAGGAACATCACATAAATCTGGTGATTTGTGATGTGTTTGCAAAACAACCAAATATCTGACCTTTCAATGTAACAGACTAAAGATCACCTCTTGTATGAATAGCTTAGGTTGTGAAGGGCAAGCTTTCAAATCCCTCTAGAGTGCAAACCTAAAATGAAAGATTATAGAGATCATTGGTTTAAACAGCAGACAGTGTTGTAGCAGTCTAAAATTTACACAGCTTGGGAGATTTTGAATTGAGAAAGTGATGAAGCATATGTAGGAATTAGTTGTTGTACACCGTAGCTGTACTTTTCTACTTGCTGAAGATACACTAGCTTTAATTTATAATTTTTTACTCACTGTCTTTAGGAACTTTTTATTGAAAATACATTTAAAAATGTAGTTTCCACACCTTCCTAACCCATGACATGTATGTATGCCACGGGGCCGGGTGAGGGGAATATGGCTTGGGCCCACAAGTTGGGTCATAACTGGCACTTCCATCAGCAGTTGACATCTACCGGTAATGACGGACATAGGTTAAATAGTTAAATTCTGTGATAAATAGTGATCACAGCATTTAAATATTAAATGCAGATAACCTCTGGTGTCTAGTGGTCCCATTGGCATTCCCACAATGTAATCAAGGGGTGCTGATGGGTTTATATGGTAGCCCAGGGCCTTATTTTCATGTAACCACTTATGCCCCCATACCTTTGCTGCTGCTACAATTGGGTAGATCTCAAACAGAGGGGATGAGCTAGCAAACCCTAACAAACCCAGTATCTCTGTGTGCCAACCCTCTGCCAATCAATGATTCCCCCATATAGCAGTGAACTTTTTGGTAAATGGTGCTGCTGAGTATACTGCTGGTGAGGAGTTGGTAGCAGTGCGTATGAACATGGATATCCCATATTACTAAGCTAAAAACTTGTCCCACATCATTAGATTGGTTGAACTATTGAGGACAACCGGACTGTCCTTTTCTGGAATGGCAGGATGGTACGCTAAAAGTCTCAGAACAAATGACCTACATTGGGGAATGATGCAAACTGCACAGTTCAGCATCCCGAGCAGCGAAGTGTTAGCAGTGTAAGCAGTGTAAATGTCCTAAACTCTTTTCTTCTATTATACTAAGAAAACCATTAAGGGGTGAATAGTCTGCCTAATTCTAATCCACTTCTCTTACGGAAGACTGGCCTGCATATACATTAATGCCAATATGATTCCTAATAATGTCAGGGAGGTGGCTGGACCCTTGGCTGGAGGTGGCTGGACCCTTAGTTTTATGCTTTTATGGGCTACTGTTAGATCCAAAGATCAACATGACAGGAAAATAATAATAAAGCAGGGGACATTTCCCACCAATGGGAAGTAGTTTAAAAAGTGTTATAGCCCCGGAGCAAATGGTATTAATCCCTAAATGTTTGTGACGTGACATCATCATTGAGCAGTTAGACAGAAAACTTTAGAAGCTAATAACTATTGGAAGGATTAAGATTTTTTAATAGAAGTAATTTACAAATCTGTTTAACTTTCCGGAGCCAGATGATATATATATATATATATATATATATATATATAAAAAAGGTTTTGCCTGGAATACCCCTTTAAACAAAAAATTACTGGTCACCGTAGTCCTCCAAATCTAAAGTGTTCCACAGGATACTTAAAATAGTACATTTAGAGGAAAAAAATGTAATAAACCCATATATATATATATATATATATATATATATAACTTCAAGAAAAAAGCTGCACTCCAAAATATGCAAAAAAATTGTTGTCTTTTATTCACCCATCAAGTGTAATGCGACGTTTCAGCCTCATGGTGAGGCTGAAATGTCGCATTACACTTGATGGGTTAAAAAAAGACACAAATTTTTTTGCATATTTTGGAGTGCCGCTTTTTTCTTGAAGTTTGCTGAAGGAAGGCTTTGGAGTTTGAACCCATTGAAGCTGAGCACCCTATAAGTCATTTTTACAGTGCCGTCTCCCCCCCCCCCCTATATTTCATATATATATAAATATATATATATATATGTGTATATATACACACACACCACCACACTGGTGTGGTGCTGTGCGGCGTCTGTTGCTGCCGCAGCGCCGTGTCTGCGGGGGGTGCGGCCCGGATACTGGCTTGGGTGGCACTGGGGCCGCTTTGCCAGTGGGTCGTTCCCCCTGTGGGCACTGGTGTCGCGACGGTGGTGGGCACAGTGCTACACCATTTTATGCTAGGGACCCATTCTCAATAGGTGGCCTTGACGTGGCGAATGGGCTTTGTACCTTTTGATCAAAACGTATATACTAACAACCTGTTAGTTTTTGTAATTATGCTGAGAAGCAATTAGATCATAATAAAAAATTGTGGATGTGCGGCCATGTCTGTTTTTTCTACCAGGATTCACACATATATATATATATATATATATATTATATATACATATACACAGTACTTTAGCAACTGACACTTACCAGAGCCTCCGCTTCTTTTGCCTCTGTGGCTGCTGAGTCGTATTCCGGCCTATGTATTTACATTATTTTAGTGATTGTAAATGTATGTCTTTTCAGCATTTATGTAAATAAAACATTTTTATATTTTCACAATTTGATCTGTATATGCTTCTTCTTTTGATTTTTGAAAATCAATAAAACCAATATACAAGGAGGAATATTATTACCATACATATTACCATCATACTGCTGTAATCAACAAGGTTGTAGTTAGTGCAGTCAGTGTATTGTAGCAGTGTCCAGAGCGTCACACTATAATACAACAAAGTTACATTTCTATTTAATAGTGGTACCTCCAAATCGGTGCTCGCTGCAGGCTGTCTCACCTTCCTTGTGTCAAAGGCAGCTCTGGCAGGCAATGGTCAGCGGAGCACAGTGAAATGGCACGGCGGACTAAAGAGTAGCATATGTACACAGTGACTTCTCAAGCAGAATAGTGAATACAGCTCTGGAGTATAATATAGGATATAACTCAGGATCAGTACAGGATATGTAATGTATGTACACAGTGTCCTCACCAGCAGAATAGTGAGTACAGCTCTGGAGTATAATACAGGATATAACTCAGTATCAGTACAGGATAAGTAATGTAATTTATGCACACAGTGACCTCCCCAGCAGAATAGTGAATTCAGCTCTGGAGTATAAAACAGAATATAACTCAGGATCAGTACAGGATAAGTAATGTAATGTATGTACACAGTGACCTCACCAGCAGAATAGTGAGTACAGCTCTGGAGTATAATACATGATATAACTCAGGATAAGTAATGTAATGTATATATACAGTGACTCCACTCGCAGAAGAACCGAGTGGTTTGGAGGAGAATAGAGGGGTCAGGAGTGGACAGAGAGGTCTGGAGGAGAACAGAGAGGTTCGGAGGAGTACAAAGGGGTCTGGACAAAAGGGTCTGGTAGAGGACAGAGTGGCAACAGATGGACAGAGGGGTCTGGAGAATGACCAAGAGGTCAGGGATAGATAGAGGGGCCTGGATGAGTACAGAGGGGCCAGGGGTGGACAGAAGGGTCTGAAGTAGTACAATAGGGCCTGTGGGGATGTGGTTTGTCACCAGGTAGGGTTTTTTTTTTCTTTCCAGAATTTACCCTATATATTGTCCTTGCTGTAATGACCTTACCATGAGGACAATACAGAGGGAGCAGATAAAACACAAATGCCATTAAATTTTTTTATTTTTTAGCACGGATAGGCATTTTAGTCCAGATCTGCATAATACAGACCCAGTATTACCCCCTCTGCATAATACAAACCCCATTAATAAACTCACCTATCCAACCTCAACCTCCACGAAGAGTTCTCCCAGCTATGACTTGTCTCTGCAGAATCTGAAGGACACAAATTTTAAGCTCCTTTATCCAGCACCATTCTCACCCCTATACAAACTCCCCATTAATATTGCCCAGTTTGTGTCCAGACACACATATTGCCCCCACACATGCGCGCACATACCTCCACACCCCCTTAAGGATTCATTTTTTTTTTTTTTTACACTTATATTTTCTTCTCCTCACCTTCTAAGAATCCTAACACTTTCAATTTTTTACCTACAGACCCATATGAGGGCTTGCATTTTGCACCACCAATTGTACTTTGTAATTACATCAATCATTTCACTAAAAAATCTATGGTGAAACAAAAAAAAAATATTTGTGGGGCGTAATTGAAAAAATTTTTATTTTGTAATTTTTAAGGCTTCTGTTTCTTTGCAGTGCACTTTTTGGTAACAATGACACATTATCTTTATCCTGTAGGTCCATACAATTAAAATGATACAGAGTTTATAAAAGTTTTGTTTTATTTTACTAATTTTTTTTTAGTATTTTTCCGTATACAGGGATGTATAGAGGCTAATTTATTGTGGCGTCTGTAGTTTTTATTGGTACCATTTTTGTCTTTGAGGAACTTTCTGATAAATTTTTTTCTGGTATATGAAGTGACCAAAAAATGCGCAATTCTGGAATTTGGTTTTCTTTTCCGTGTACGCCATTGACTGTGCAGTTTAATTACAAGTGAACTGTAGTGCAATATAACTTAGCTTTTATCCAAAGGATAGGGATAAGGTATAGATCGCAGGGGGGTCCGAGCACTGGGGCTCCTCAGGATCTCCTGAACAGGGACACGGCAGTCTGCAGGAAGTGCCGTGTTGTACCCAGCAGGAAGCTGTGGCAGATATGCCCCCTCTATGTATCTCTATGGGATACATGGAAGGGGCGTGTCGGCCACCATCGTCCCGCCCACTTCCACCATACTGCCACGGCCCAATACATCAGATCGCGGGGGGGTCCCAGCGGTGGGACCCCCCCATCTATAACTTATCCCCTTTCCTTTGGGATAGGGGATACATTATATTCCACTACATATATAGTTATAGTATAATAGTTTGGACATTCATGTAAGCGCTGATCTGACATACAGTGGGGGATCAAAAGTTTGGGCACCCCAAGTAAAAATTTGTATTAATGTGCATAAAGAAGCCAAGGAAAGATGGAAAAATCTCCAAAAGGCATTAAATTACAGATTGGACATTCTTATAATATGTCAACAAAAGTTAGATTTTATTTCAATCATTTACACTTTCAAAATAACAGAAAACTAAAAAATGGCGTCTGCAGAAGTTTGGGCACCCTGCAGAATTTATAGCATGCACTGCCCCCTTTGCAAAGCTGAGACCTGCCAGTGTCATGGATTGTTCTCAATAATCATCTGGGAAGACCAGGTGATTTCAATCTCAAAGGTTTTAAATGCCCAGACTCATCTGACCTTGCTCCAACAATCAGCACCATGGGTTCTTCTAAGCAGTTGTCTAGAAATCTGAAACTGAAAACAGTTGACGCTCACAAAGCTGGAAAAGGCTATAAGAAGATAGCAAAAAATTTTCAGATATCAATATCCTCAGGAACAGTGGAAGTTAAAGCAAGATCTGGAAGACCAAGAAAAATATCAGACAGAACATCTTGCAGGATTGTGAGAAAAACAATTCAAACCCCACATTTCCAGAAAGATCTGGCAGACACTGGAGTTGTGGTACACTATTCCACTATAAATAGATATTTGTACAAATATGGTCTTCATGGAAGAGTCATCAGAAGAAAACCTCTCCTACGCCCTCACCACAAAAATCAGCGTTTGAACTTTGCAAATGAACATATAGACAAACCTGATGCATTTTGGAAACAAGTTCTGTGGACCGATGAGGTTAAAATTGAACTTTTTGTCCGGAATGAGCAAAGGTACGTTTGGAGAAGAAGGGGAACAGAATTTAATGAAAAGAACCTCTGTCCAACTGTTAAGCATGGGGGTGGATCAATCATGCTTTGGGGTTGTATTGCAGCCAATGGCACAGGGAACATCTCAAGAGTAGAAGGAAAAATTGATTCAATAAAATTTCAGCAAATTTTGGATGCTAACTTGATGCCATCTGTGAAAAAGCTGAAGTTAAAAAGAGGATGGCTTCTACAAATGGACAATGATCCTAAACACACCTCGAAATCCACGGGGGATAACATCAAGAGGTGTAAACCGAAGGTTTTGCCATGGCCTTTACAATCTCTTGACCTCAACATAATTGAAAATCTATGGATACACCTTAAAAGAGCAGTGCGTGACAGACAGCCCAGAAGTCTCAAAGAACTGAAAGACTTTTGTAAAGAAGAATGGGCAAAGATACTCAAACAAGAATTGAAAGACTCTTGGCTTGCTACAAAAAGTGTTTACAAGCTGTGAAACTTACCAAATGGGACAGTACAAGATATTAACTCTGCAGGTGTGCTCAAACTTTTGCAGACACCATTTTTTTGTTTTCTGTTATTTTGAAAGTGTTAATGATGGAAATAAAATCTAACTTTTGTTGACATATTATAAGTATGTCTGGATCTGTAATTGTTAGACATAACCTTTTGGGGCTAAACAAAGACAGGCAGACAGTCTGTTGTTTCACTGAACACAGCAACAGGAACTCTTTTATTACTTATGAGGCATAGACAAAACATGAACTCACAAACGTAACACTGCCATCTAGTGGTCATACAATGTAGTAGGCACACAGCAATGACATACAGTGGTTGTTGCTCATAAAATACAAACCTTGTATGCTAACACCCCCACTCAACAACTACTATCTATGTCAATCCCATTTCTGATCTAAAATCCACAAATCTGTTTCTAGCTAGTGGCTTTGTCAAAGCATCAGCAATCATTTTTTCTGACTCACAATACACAAGTACAATCACTTTCTGATCAACTAAGTCATGAATGTAATGATGTCTGACATCGATGTGCTTGGTTCTTCCATTAATCTTCTCACTTGTTGCAAGCTGAATGCAAGCCTGATTGTCCTCAAATAAGACGGTAGGTTCTGATGTTGCTTCTCTAAGATCCTTGAGTAATTGCTGTAACCACACAACTTCTTGACTGGCATAAGCTGCAGATATGTATTCAGCTTCTGTAGAGGACAATGCCACTGACATCTGTTTCTTGCTGGACCATGATATAGGACTGTCTCCCAATTTAATAAGTAACCACTTTTGGATTTGCGTGTGCGGTGATCACCTGCCCAAGTCCACATATCCCACGAGGTTTAAATCACCACTTGCTGACAGTTTCAAATTTAAGTCTTTTGTCTATTTCAGATATCTCATAACTCTTTTGATCGCATTCCAGTCTCTTTGACGTGGTTTATCAACTCGCCTGCAAAGAAGAGACATGCTGGCTGCAATGTCTGGACGTGTAGCCCAGTCCAGTCCAGTGTAGTGGCTGGCTGCAATGTCTGGACGTGTAGTCCAGTCCAGTGTAGTGGCTGTCTGCAATGTCTGGACGTGTAGTGGTAGAGAAGTGCCCCCACTGCTTGTCTGTATTGTTCATTGGATGTGAGAAGATCATCTTCTCCCTCTAACTTTGGATAGGCTGTATCCATAGGTGTGCTTGCTCCTTTCGCCTCTGTCATGTTGAATTGCTGAAGAATAGATTCAATTTTTGCACTCTGATTCAACAGGAAACTTCCATCTTTCTCATGCTGGATGTCAATTCCAAGATAATACGTCACTTCACCTAGGTCTTTAGTTTGAGTACTCCTGTTAACTTTGCAATTTCATTGTTGTTTTTGTGAGCAATGATCAAGTCATCTACATAAATTAGCAGATAAAAAAGTTTTACTAAAAATGTATAATATTCTGCACATTTGGATATTTTACCTAATGACATCTGTGCACTCTACTGGATGCATCATATGATAAGTTAAAAAAGTTGTGTTTTGAACATTTAATTTCATATGGCAGTCACTGGTTACAATACTGGTTCATGGGAATAATGTTTTAAATCGCTTAATAAATCACACAAGTACAATAGTAAGTCTAATTAAATGTACAGTGATAAGTATAATTACATACTTTTAAAATATTTGTATTATTATGTTTCTATGAGCATTATGTTTCTCTGTTAAAAAAAGGAGAAAGAAATTACTATATAATAGCAGTAAGTATTTGCATTCATTTTAAATCATACACTTTAAAATCTGAACAGTGGAAACTATTTTACCTAACAAAGCATATTATGTTATTAGAGAACGAATAACTGAGGATACTACAAACTGTTTAAGCTGCGATCTAGAGAGGAAAAAAATCTTAGACATTATAAAACTTTTATCAGGCATTTGTTGCCTTATGCTTTAGATGTATATTATAGCATTCTTCCATGAATTTTCCTCAGGAATGATAAATTATGAATTAAAGTTATGCATACTTCAACTTTTGAGTAATATTTTTTTTTTATTTGTTTATCCATAAACCGAATGCATTAATTCAATGAAAATGTGGTATGTATTAACCCTTAGATGACACAGGGCATACATGTACGCCCTGGTTCACAAAGCACGTTCACAAGCTGAGCGAGCATTATACACTGCTGCTCAACAGCAACCCTTTAGATGCCACAATCAAAGTTAATAGTGACATCTAAAACTGGCAGTCCTTTGGGCGTGCACGTCCCCTGATGAAGCTTGGAGAGAGCAAAATGTATGAGGTAAACGCAACCCCTGGGTAAGGATTTGGGCATGGCAGATATTGTGGTTACCCTTTTTTGGCTGCTTTACATTATTTACTTTGTGGTACTATACCTTGTATTTGCATGATGTACTTATTGTTTGGACTTAATGTATTTGTTATACCTTAACATTCAAACCTGGATGATTATAGATTGTTCATCCCATTATTTTCCTTCCTTCTTCCTTGGGGATAGCAGGGGTGGGTGCTCTATTTAAACGTATCTGTTTGTTATCTTTGTATTCTTCAATAAAGTTTAATTACATTTTGATAACACATCTGTGAGAAGGATTCCTTAGAATCCAACAAAAAGAAGCCTCAGAGTAAGGGTATGATCTAACAGGCAAAAAAAAAAAAAACACTCAAAAAAAAGGAATGATTGACAAACAGGGTTTGGCTGCCAGCACCAAGCCTTTTTGAAATCTCACATTTGCCTCTTGCAAGTGGGTTGAGGTTCACACATAATAAGTTCCTTAGCTTTGGCAAAGGCCGCATTAACTGTGTTGGGAGGGAGATGTTCTAGGCACTAGATGAATTTAGGAATGCCTCCTTGACACTTGAGAGCATCAGAAAAGAAAATGTTTATGAGTTTAAGACCACAGACTGCTCTTGGAGGTTTGTTTGAGTACAACATGTTACCTGTCTTCCATATTGTGTTGTGTATAGTAATTGTTATTAATTAATTAGGGAACAGAAATGTTTTATTAGCTTGTCCAGCAGTTTATTTATTTCCAGTTGTTTATATAGCTTTAACAAATGTCACTGCAATGTATGTCATACACATTCAATCATCATCCTCAAAGGGCTTCATAAGCTTATTATCACTGTGTCAAACACACACACACAGGCCAATTTCTTTGAAAACCAATTAAAGGGGTACTTTTATTTATTTTTAAATCAACTGGTGCCAGAAAGTTTAACAGATTTGTAAATAACTTCTATTTAAAAATCTTAATCCTTCCAGTACTTATCAGCTGCTATATGCTCCACAGGAAGTGGAGTTGATTTAAAAAAAATTTTTTCCACTGTTGTACCCCTTTACCCTACTAAAATGCTCCTGGAGTGTGGAGTAAGCTGTAGAATTTACAGCCTCTGCTTGGGAAGTCCAGGTTAGCACAATATTGCTGGTTCACTAACCAAATAAAAATTCTTTGATCTGCTCTGTAGCTTCAATGTGGGCTTCAAGCTCTTCATTAACCCCTTAACCCCTTAAGGACGCAGCCCTTTTTCACCTTAAGGACTGAGCCCTTTTTCGCAATTCTGACCACCGTCACTTTACGAATTAATAACGCGAAAATGCTTTTACCGAATATTCTGATTCTGAGATTGTTTTTTCATGACATATTTTACTTTATTTTGGTGGTAAATGTTCGGCGTTACTTGCATCCTTTTTTGGTGAAAAATCCCCAAATTTCAGGAAAATTTTGAAAATTTTGCATTTTTCTAACTTTGAAGCTCTCTACTTGTAAGGAAAATGGATATTCACAATAAATTTTATTTTTCTTCACAAATACAATATGTCCACTTTATGTTGGCATCATAAAATGGACATATTTTTGCTTTTTGAAAAAATTAGAGGGCTTCAAAGTAGAGCAGCAATTTTGAAAAATTTCATGAAAATTGCTAAATCTGAAGGGACAGATGTTACAGAACTACAACCCCCAGCATGCCTGGGTAGTCGAGGCATGCTGAAAATTGTACTTTGGCAACATCTGGAGGGCTACCGTTTGGGCACCACTGTAACAGTGGTCTCCAAACTGTGACCCTCCAGATGTTGCAAAACTACAACTCCCAGCATGCCCAGACAGCCTTTGGCTGTCTGGGCATGCTGGGAGTTGCAGTTTGGCCTTCCTAGTGGTTGCCACAGTAAAGATCGTTTTACTTTCACTTTCAATTCCCCCCCCCCCCCCACCGTCGATTCCCTACCTGAGCAAGTATCCAGCAGGCTCCAGCAAAGATCCCGGGTCCCCAGGCATCTTCTCCTGCAGGTACGGCCTCCATCTTCTTCCCAGATCCCCTCGACATCCAGGAGTGGGCAGAATCCCTTAGGCTGATCGGGGCTGTTGCTGACAACTCCGATCAGCCCTATTTTCCGGGTGATTGGGTCACCAGAGACCCGATCAGCCCGGAATTGGAGAAAATCGCATGTCTGAAATTACATGCGATTTTCTCCGATCGCCGACATGGGGGGGTCTCAGGACCCCCCTGGGCGATGTGCCAGGGTGCCTGCTGAATGATTTCAGCAGGCATCCAGCTCCGGTCCCCAACCGGCTAACGGTGGGGACCGGATTTCCCACGGACGTATGGATACGCCCTCGGTCCTTAAGGACACGGAATGCAGGGAGTATCCATATGCCCTGTGTCCTGAAGAGGTTAAGGACCCAGCCAATTTTCACTGTAGGACCCGGCCATTTTTTGCACATCTGACAACTGTCACTTTAAGCATTAATAACTCTGGGATGCTTTTACCTTTCATTCTGATTCCGAGATTGTTTTTTCGTAACATATTCTACTTTATGTTGGTGGTAAAATTTTGTCGCTACTTGTATCATTTCTTGGTGAAAAATTCCAAAATTTGATGAATAAATTGAAAATTTTGCATTTTTTTTTTACTTTGAAGCTCTCTGCTTATAAGGAAAATGAATATTTCAAATAAATTATATATTGATTCACATATACAATATTTCTACTTTATGTTTCCATCATAAAGTTGACTTGTTTTTACTTTTGGAAGACATCAGAGGGCTTCAAAATATAGCAGCAATTTTCCAATTTTTCACAAAATTTTCAAAATCGAAATTTTTCAGGGACCAGTTCTGTTTTGAAGTGGATTTGAAGGGCCTTCTTATTAGAAATACCCCACAAATGACCCCATTATAAAAACTGCACCCCTCAAAGTATTCAAAATGACACAGCGACAGTGGGATTTTGGAGAGTGAGTTTTTCTGAAATGGTTTTTGGGGGGCATGTCACATTTCAGAAGCTCCTATGGTGCCAGAACAGCAAAAAAAAAACCCCACATGGCATACTATTTTGGAAACTACACCCCTCAACGCACGTAACAAGGGGTCCAGTGAGCCTTAACACCCCACAGGTGTTTGACGACTTGTTGGATGTGAACATTTTATTTTTCACTAAAATGCTAGTTTTCCCTCAAATTATTTTTTTTTTTACAAGGGATAGTAGGACAAAAATGACCCCCAAAATTTGTAACCCCATCTCTTCTGAGTATGGAAATACTATGTTAGGACGTAAAATGCTTTGCGGGCAAACTACAATGCTCAGAAGAGAAGGAGTAGCATTTGGCTTTTGAAAAGCTCAATTTGCTGAAATGGTTTTTGGGGGGCATGTCCCATTTAGGAAGCCACTATGGCTTCCAGGACAGCAAAAAAAAAAACCCACATGGTATGCTATTTTGGAAACAACACCCCTCTAGGCACGTAACAAGGGGTCCAGTGAGCATTAACACCCCACAGGTGTTTGACGACTTTTCGTGAAAGTTGGATGTGTAAATGATTTTTTTTCACTAAAATGCTTGTTTTCCCTCAAATGTAAAATTTTTACAAGGGGTAATAGGACAAACTGCCCCCCAAAATTTTAAACCCCATCTCTTCTGAGTATGGAAATACCCCATGTGTGGACGTCAAGTGCTCTGCTAGCGCACTACAATGCTCAGAAGAAAAGGAGCACCATTGAGCTTTTGGGAAAAAATTTTGGAATGTTTGGAATGGAAGTCAGGGGCCATGTGCATTTACAAAGCCCCCCGTGGTGCCAGAACAGTGGACCTCCCCCCACATGTGACCCCATTTTGGAAACTACATCCCTCACAGAATTTAACCCCTTAAGGACCGGGGTTTTTTCCGTTTTTGCATTTTCGTTTTTTGCTCCTTGCTTTAAAAAATCATAACTCTTTAAATTTTGCACCTAAAAATCCATATGATTGCTTATTTTTTGCGCCACCAATTCTACTTTGTAGTGACATCAGTCATTTTGCCCAAAAATCTACGGTGAAACGTAAAAAAAATCATTGTGCGACAAAATTGAAAAAAAAAACGCTGTTTTGTAACTTTTGGGGGCTTCCGTTTCTACGTAGTAAATTTTTCGGTAAAAATGACACCTTATCTTTATTCTGTAGGTCCATACGATTAAAATGATACCCTACTTATATAGGTTTGATTTTGTTGTACTTCTGGAAAAAAATCATAACTACATGCAGGAAAATTAATACATTTAAAATTGTCTGACCCCTATAACTTTTTTATTTTTCCGTGTATGGGGCGGTATAGGGCTCATTTTTGCGCCGTGATCTGAAGTTTTTAACGGTACCATTTTTGCATTGATAGGACTTATTGATCGCTTTTTATTTATTTTTAAATGATATAAAAAGTGACCAAAAATGCACTATTTTGGACTTTGGAATTTTTTTGCGCGTACGCCATTGACCGAGTGGTTTAATTAACAATATATTTTTATAATTCGGACATTTCCGCATGCGGTGATACCATATATGTTTATTTTTATTTACACTGTTTTTTTTTTTTTTTTATGGGAAAAGGGGGGTGATTCAAACTTTTAATAGGGGAGGGGTTAAATGATCTTTATTCTTTTTTTTTTCACTTTTTTTTGCAGTGTTATAGCTCCCATAGGGACCTATAACACTGCGCACACTGATCTTTATCATTGATCACTGGTTTCTCATAGGAAACCATTGATCAACGATTCTGCCGCATGACTGCTCATGCCTGGATCTCAGGCACTGAGCAGTCATTCGGTGATCGGACAGCGAGGAGGCAGGTAGGGACCCTCCTGTTGTCCTGTAAGCTGTTTGGGATGCCGCGATTTTGCCGCGGCTATCCCGAACAGCCCACTGAGCTAACCGGCACTTTTTACTTTCACTTTTAGCCGCGTGGCTCAGCTCTGAGCGCGCTGCTAAAGGGTTAATAGCATGCGGCGGCACGATCGGCACTGCGCGCTATTATCGGCGGGTCCTGGCTTCACTATGATGCCGGGCCCGGCGTGATATGATGCGGGGTTACCGTGTAACCCTGCGTTATATCACGGGAGTAGGACCAAGGACATACCAGTACGTCCTTGGTCTTTAAGGGGTTAATAAGGGGTGCAGTGAGTATTTACACCCCACTGGCGTTTGGCAGATCTTTGAAACAGTGGGCTGTGCAAATGAAAAATAAAATTTTTCATTTTCACGGACCACTTTTCCAAAAATCTGTCAGACCCCTGTGGGGAGTAAATGCTCACTGTACCCCTTATTACATTACGTGAGGGGTGTAGTTTCCAAAATGGGATTACATGTGGGTATTTATTTTTTTGCGCTGTGAAATCGGCCACCCCTGTGCAAATCACCAATTTTGGCCTCAAATGTACATAGTGCGCTCTCACTCCTGAGCCTTGTTGTGCGCCCGCAGAGCATTTTATGACCACATATGGGGTATTTCTGTACTTAGGAGAAATTGCGTTACAAATTTTGGGGGTCTTTTTTTTCCTTTTAACGCTTGTGAAAATAAAAAGTATGGGGCAACACCAGCATGTTAGTGTTAAATTTTTTATTTTTTTACACTAACAAGCTGGTGTAGACCCCAACTTTTCCCTTTCATAAGGGGTAAAAGGAGAAAACCCCCCCAAATTTGTAGTGCAATTCCTCCCGAGTACAGAGATACCCCATATGTGGCCCTAAACTGTTTCCTTGAAATACGACAGGGCTCCGAAGTGAGAGGGTGCCATGCGCATTTGAGGACTAAATTAGGGATTGCATAGGGGTGGACATAGGGGTATTCTACGCCAGTGATTCCCAAACAGGGTGCCTCCAGCTGCTGCTAAATTCACAGCATGCCTGGACAGTCAGTGGCTGTCCGGAAATGCCGGGAGTTGTTGTTTTGCAACAGCTGGAGGCTCCGTTTTGCATATGTTGTGTTTTACTCTTTATTAGGTGTTAGTGTAGTGTAGTGTTTTTAGGGTACATTCGCACTGGCGTGTTACGGTGAGTTTCCCGCTAGGAGTTTGCGCTGCAGTGAAAAATTTGCCGCAGCCCAAACTTGAAGCAGGAAACTTACTGTAAGCCTGCCCGTGTGACTGTACCCTGTACGTTCACATGGGGGACCAAACCTCCAGCTGTTTCAAAACTACAACTCCCAGCATGTACCGACAGACCGTGCATGCTGGGAGTTGTACTTTTGCAACAGCTGGAGACACACTGGTTGGAAAACCTTCAGTTAGGTTCTGTTACCTAACTCAGTATTTTCCAACCAGTGTGCCTCCAGCTGTTGCAAAACTACAACTCCCAGCATGTACTGGTCGCCGAAGGGCTTGCTGGGAGATGTAGTTATGCAATAGCTGGAGGTACGCAACTACAATTCCCAGCATGCAAGGACAGCTGTTTGCTGTTTGGACATGCTGGGATTTGCAGTTTTGCAACATCTGGAGGGCTACAGTTTTAGAGAACACTGCAAAGTGATCTCCAAACTGTGGTCCTCCAGCTGTTGCAAAACTACAAATTCCAGCATGCCCTGACAGCAAACAGTTGTTTGGGCTTGCTAGGAGTTGTAGTTTTGCAAGATCTGGAGGGCTACAGTTTAGGGACCACTATATAACTGGGAGTTGTAGTTTTGCAACATCTGGAGTGCTACAGTTAGAGACCACTGTATAATGGTCTCAAACTGTACCCTCCAGATGTTGCTAGGCAACTCACCGGCTTCCGTCGGATCCAGCCGCACGTCATCGCCGCCTGCCGATCTCTGTCCCCCGCAACCTCCGTCGCCCTCCTGGATCGGTAAGTGGTCTTCGGCGCCCGGTCCTGTGTCGTTTCCCTGTTCTTCCCCGCCTATTGTGGGTGGGCAGGACGGGTAAAACGAAAGTTAACCCCCCGCCCCCGATCTGCTATTGGTGGTCACGTCTAGACCACCAATAGCAGGGACAGGAGGGGTGGCACCTCTGCCACCTCACTCCTATCGCTTCAGGGGGATCCTGGGTGTCTTAGACAACCGCGATTCCCCTTATATTCCGGGTCACCGGGTCACTATAGACCCGTAATGACCCGGAATCGCGCAAATTGCAAGTGTAAATTCATTTGCGATTTGCCGCGATCACCGACATGGGGGGGTGGGGGCCATTTGCACGGGATGCCTGCTGAACGATTTCAGCAGACATCCTGGTCCAATCCCCGCCCGGTGCCAGGTTGTCATGACGTACGCGTACGTCAAGGGTCCTTAAGGGGTTAATGTTCACCTTCATTTTTCTATAATGTTCTAAAGATTTGGATTCTTCAGTTGTTTTTACCCAGCTGCTTAACCCCTTAGCGACAATGGACGTAAATGTACGTTGTGGTGCCGTGGTACTTAACGCACCATGGCGTACATTTATGCTCCGTCATGACCGCGAGCACCGGAGCGGCAGTCCGGCAGGTCCCGGCTGCTATCGCATGGATGTCCGCCATTAACTCCTCAGATGCCGTGATCAATACAGATCACGGCATCTGCGGCAATGCGGTACTTTTAATGGATGATCGGATTGCCCGCAGTGCTGCCGCGGCGATCCAATCATTCATCATGGTGGCCGGGGGTCCCCCTCACCTTGCTCCAGCCGTCTCCCGGGGTCTTCTGCTCTGGTCTGAGATCGAGCAGACCACAGCAGAAGATCACCGATAATACTGATCAGTGCTGTGTCCTATGCATAGCACTAAACAGTATGAGCAATCAAACAATTGCTATAGAAAGTCCCCTATGGGGACTATTAGGCTAGGTTCAGACTACGGAATCTCCAGGCAGAAAATTTCCGCCCGGAGATTCCGAGTGCGGCCAGCGCCGGCTGAATCAGTCAGCGCTAGGACCGCGCGGACACGGCAGTCTCCATTAGACTGCAATGTGTTCCGCGCGGATTTCCACCTGAAGAAAGAGCACCGCCTTTCTTCAGGCAGAAATTTCTAGGCAGATTTTCAAAGCGCATTTTCCACTTCATAAATTCCGAAGTGTGAATTTGGGAAAGGAAACCCATTCACTACACTAGACATTTCTGACAGAAATTTTACGACTGAATTTCGGAAATTCCGTAGTCTGAACCTAGCCTTAAAGTGTAAAAAAGTAAAAAAAAAAAGTAAAAAAAAAAAAGTTAATTTTTTTTGTCACATTTTATTTAAAAAAAATCTATAAAAAATAAAAGTTTTATATACACCAATGTAGTATCAATAAAAAGTTCAGATCATGGCGCAAAAAATGAGCCCTCATACTGCCGCCTATACGGAAAAATTAAAAAGTTATAGGTCATCAAAAAAGAAGGATTTTAAACATACCAATTTGGTTAAAAAGTTAGCGATTTTTTTAAAGTGCAAAAATAATAGAAAAGTATATAATCAAGGGCATCATTTTAATCATATTGACCCACAGAATAAAGAACACATGTCATTTTAAATTTTACGGCGTGAAAACGAAACCTTCCAAAATTTGCAAAATTGCGGTTTTCTTTTTAATTTCCCCACACAAATAGTATTTGTTTTATTTGTGCCATACATTGTATGGTAAAATGAGTGATGTCATTATGCAGGACAACTGGTCATGCACAAAACGAGCCCTCATACTAGTCTGTGGATGAAAATATAAAAGTGTTACGATTTTTAGAAGTCAAGGAGGAAAAAACGAAATTGTAAAAGTAAAATTGGCCTGGTCCTTAAGGGGTTAAACTTAGCTCTTTCAATAAATCCTACTTTAAGTTCTTCATGCCACTGACAGGATGATATTTTGTTTCCACTGTTATTTTCCTTTGTCTGGACATGACTATTATTATTATCTCAGAATTGCAGAAAAAGAAAAAATAAGTCACATCTTTTCGATCCTATGGCACTCCTGTTCTGATGCTTCCTGGTTTTTAAACTTTCTAGTCCCAATAGACACCAGCAAAGGAATGTAACACATTGGAACAGGAATACTGTAAGGTCAATTACCAAGTGGTCTCAATGAAATTTTAAAGAATATCTATGATTAAAGGGGTATCCCCAAAGGATAGGGGATAAGATGCCTGATCGCGGGAGTCCCGCCGCTGAGGACCCCCATGATCTTGCACGCGGCACCCCGTTTGTAATCAGTCCCCGGAGTGTGTTCGCTCCGGGTCTGATTACCGGCGACTACAGGGTGGGCGGCGTGTGACGTCACGCCTCCGCTCCCGTGTGATGTCACACTCCGCCCCTCAATGCAAGTCTATGGGAGGGGGCGTGGCAGCTATAAGGCCCCGCCCGTAGGCTTGCATTGAGGAGCGGAGCATGACGTCACACGGGGGGCGGATGCATGACGCCACACGCCGCCCGCCCTGTAGTCGCCGGTAATCAGACCTGGAGCGAACATGCTCCAGGGACTGATTACAAACGTTGTGCTGCGTGCAAGATCACGGGGTCCCCAGCGGCGGGACTCCCACGATCAGGTATGTTATCCCCTATCCTTTGTATAGGGGATAAGATGTCTAAGCACCGGAGTACCCCTTTAAGGGAATGTGTTTATTATATTATCTGAAGCTTCTCTATACTTCTCTACAAGGCGAGCTCCACAGAGATTTTGCATAGTCCTGTGAACATTCTTGTGAAAAGGCATGGACACAAACATTCATATATATATATATATATATATATATATATATATATATATATATATATATATATATGTACTGTACACCATTGTGTACCATCAAAAATAAGACTGCTATCCCAATACAGACACAGCAAACAATTAAGAGCTTTTAGTTACTGTTTTAGTCATTGGATGAGTCAGACAGCTATTCTTGTAAAGTGTTACGCTGCAGTAAATTGAGAAGAGTTCATAGCGATGAGGAGAAGAACTCATTAGTCACAGGACGAGGCTTTTCCTGTACACAAGAGAAAATGAATAAGATGTTTACAAAGGTGAAGACAAAATGATCATCCTTTTAGACAGATATATCAGCTACAAGGAGTACAAAACTGGTAGGATATCAGAACCTCTGATTTTATCGGTACAAATAGCATGACAATCCTTTTGCACATGCGCTAAACTATAGAGACAATTTATCAATTTGTGGTCAGATTCTTATATGTACCGTAAGTAGGGTACCACTTGCATGAATAATTAGGCCTGGGGTGTGCCTGGGTGGCCGTGAAGGGTATCCTAGAGAAGGGGGATACCCTGAAAGTGACTGTAGAAAAAAAAGGGAAGGGAGGGTGGGGACATCTTGCATGCTGGCAACAGCACTGTGTGGATCAGGTGGGTATATAAAGACCAGACTCCTCCCACAAATTATATTAACTGTTTCAGCTAACCTCCACTTGTGGTCAGATTCTTATATGTACCGTAAGTAGGGTACCACTTGCATGAATAATTAGGCCTGGGGTGTGCCTGGGTGGCCGTGAAGGGTATCCTAGAGAAGGGGGCAAAAATACCTCAGTTAGGTAATACATGAATTAATGGTTAAGCATAACCTACGTCATATGAACCCAAGATAACAGACAAAATACTCCAGTTAACAGCCGGAGGTTGGAATGCGTCAATGGAACAGAGCGATAACAGTGCCCTTAACTTACTTAACATCTAAGTGATAACCGACAAAGAGAAGCCCCTACCCAGAAGCTGGCGCAGCTGTTATGGAGCCGAAGCCAAGATAAATTTCTAGATATGCCACTTGGCACTACTAGACCCATAGCACCTACCAGGATGGTACTACCAGGGTGTGCATGGATAGAGGTAACCCAAGTGTCAAATATAGAAAATGTCGAAGTGCTAGATAGACAGAAGGTACAATGAGTCGGTTAGAAAAGTGGCCAAAACACAAACGTCAGTAGGTATTTAGATAGGTAGTGCCTGAAGAGGAATATTTGAAAAGTGTCCCGAGCTACACATATAAGTAATCCTATTGAACCATGCCATACATAAAGTGACGACAACAGACCCACATAGAAAAAACATAAAAGGATATAACATACTTTACCTTACTGGTACACGAAACCTCAGGTTGTCTCCACATACTTGCAGGTGTAAAGAAGATTATTACTGCTGCGCCCTGAGGCTTCTTGCAAAAGAAAATATACATGACCAGCAGGTTACAAAGACCGATAAGGGAAATTTCCCAACAGGTACACACGACAAGACATGAACAAGCTGAACCGACATCAAAGAACTTAACACTAAGACATGTACAACTAAGACCACAATCAGACACATAGTAACAAACATAAGAGCAAGATAGAGATGGCAACAACATGAGGCTCGTGGACTGAAACTGCCTCAGACAGAATCGTATGAAACGCAGAAACGGAAACAACATGAGGCTCATGGACTGACAGTGCAATCTGCCTCGGACAGAATCGTATGAAACGCAGAAATGGAAAAAAACATGAGGCTCGTGGACTGACAGTGCAATCTGCCTCGGACAAAATCGCATGAAACATAGAAACGGAAACAACATGAGGCTCGTTGATTGTCAAGCAATCTGCCTCTAACAGGGGCGTAAGTAATGTACAAAAACAAATGACAAGAGGCTCGTGGATTGATGATACAATCTGCCCCAAACAAGAACGTTTGTAATGTACAAAGGAATGACAACAATATGAAGGCTCGTGGATTGTCGGCCAGTCTCTCTCTCCCAGGGACATGTGACGTGCGAAAGGCATGCAAAGACAGCTTAACACTTACCTGGAATGGCAAGGTCGAATTGACTGTAACAAGGCGTATGTAATGACCAAAAAGGAAACTATAAAGATGAAGCTTTACGGATTGGCGACAGCAATCAGCCTCCAACCACACCGAATGCATAGCGCCAAGCGGTAAACAACCTAGAGTACATAACGTAAGCTGAAGCAAAAGAGCTGAAACAGAAGGGGACAACAAACTATGAAACTTACACTGCAAGGAACTGTATGCGTATTAATTACCCTGTAGGGAACCATATGTATATCACACTATAGGGAACCGTTAGCGTTGAAACATTGTATATCACTTGAAGTAACATAAGCACTGTATAACATAAGCCATCTGCCTCCAACAGGGCATATGTAACGTACAAAAGATGACAAGAGGCTCGTGGATTGATGATACAATCTGCCCCCAATGAGAACATTTCTAATGTACAAAGGAATGACAACGATATGAGGCTCGAGGATTGTCGGGCAGCCTCTCTCTCACGGGAGCGTGTGACGTACGAAAGGCATGTAAAGTGACGACTTAAAGCTTACCTGGAATGGCGAGGTCAAACTGGCTGTAACAAGGTGTATGTAATGACCAAAAAGGAAACTATAAAGATGAAGCTTTACGGATTCACAACAGCATTTAGCCTCCAACCACATCGAACACATAGCGCTAAGACTTAAAGCAACCTAGCGTACATAAAGTAAGATGAAACAAAAGAGCTGAAACAACAGAAGGGGACAATAAACTAGGAGACGTATACTGTAAGGAACTGTATGCGTATTACCCTGTAGGGAACCATATATATGTACCACTATAGGGAACCGTTAACTTTGACGCATGGTATATCCCTTGAAGTAACGTAAGCACCGTATAACATGAGCTATCTGCCTCTAACAGGGGCGTGTGTAACGTACGGACAAAAGACAACAAGAGGCTCGTGGATTGACGATACAATCTGCCCCAAATGAGAATATTTATAATATACAAAGGAATGACAATGATACGAGGCTTCTCTCTCACGGGAGCGTGTGACGTACAAAAGGCATGTAAAGTGACGAGTTAAAGCTTACCTGGAACGGTGAGGTCAACCTGGCTATAACAAGGCGTGTATAATGACCAGAAACTAAACTATGAAGATGAGGCTTTACGGATTGACGATAGCAATCAGCCTTCAACCACACTGAACGTATGGCCCTAAGAGGTAAAACAACCAATCGTACATAACGTGACAGCTGAAACAAAAGAATGGGAGAATAACTATAAAACGTATACTGTAAGGAACTGTATGCGTATTACCCTGTAGGGAAATGTATGCATGTCATACTGCCGGTAACCGTATATATGTGACATTGCAGGTAACCGTATGTATGCGACACTGCAGGTAACTGTATGTATGCGACACTGAAGAGAACCGTATGTATGTGACACTGAAGGGAACTGTTAACGTTGAAGCATGGTATATCACTTGGAGTAATGTAAGCACCGTATGACATCTCCGAAAACCACAAAGCCCTGTATATAAGCTTACAATAGTGTAAACCCTGAACAACATTAATGTTCAGCAGAACAGCTAAATTAACCACTAATACACAGTATATATAAGCCACAGTAAAACGCAATTACCAGCAATAGAACATAGGCCCATATGTCAGCTAAAATAATGTAAAATGCCCAGTATATCTGCTACAGTAACATAAGCCCCAAGTAACATTAATGTACCGTATATCAGTTAATTAACACTAACTCATAGCATATAGACACTTGTTATGTAATACAAATTATTAGCTATAGTAACATAAGCACCGTATGACCACAATAGGGACATTAATCCACCACATGACAGCTATGGAAACGTAACACAGCATCGGCTATATTAACACAAAGCCCAGTAAATCAACTATACCAAACGAGCACAGTACATACGCTATGGTATCAACGTCTGGTACTGCAAACCAATATAACCTGAAGCTTGGTATCAGCTCAGGTAACACATGCCACCGGAACTATTGTAGCATAAATGTCACAGTCATGTATGTACAATGTGACCGCTCCAGAAAGGTATACATAATTTTATGCGTAATGTGCCTGCTATAGGAATATTTGCGTAGTGTGAACGTTATGGGGTAGAATGAATCATGTTCAATGAGAAACATAAGAGTAGCATGACAGCGCTGAACATGAAAAACGTAACCGCAAGCCATGAAAAAAATACTGTAAGAAACATATGCAGGTCACATTGAAGGAAGATGTACATGTTACACCGCTAGGGAAACATAAGCACGTACACAGAGTAGGAACCTGAGTAATACACTGTTGAACGCAGGCGTGGTGTACTGTATGGGATATAAGCATGGAACACTATGTGGAAGGTAGGCGTGGTATACTGTGTGGGAACGTATGGCAGTACGCGGTTTTGCTTGTTACCTGCTGTTGCAACCGAGTGGAAACGCAATCATGGTGGTGTAGTTGTGTAGAATGTAGCCGTGACATAGGAAGCCAAGTGATGTCAGTACCTGGTTGAAATGAATAAGTGTTATCTTGTGTGAACCGTATGCGTGATAAATGCAGGAAAACATGGCGTGTATGGTAACGAAACACAGAATGCTGTAAAGAAACATAAGTGTGGAGAACCATGTTGTAATGTCAGCAAGGACATCATATCACACCTGACCTCCCGCATAAGTAAATGTAAAAGCAATGCCATGATAACAGCCTAATATACTACACCTGAGAACCATGAGAGTCATGCTGTGACAGCTTGAAAAACCTGCCCTGCATACATTAATGAAAGCCTAACGTGACATAACTAAAAACCAAGACAAATGTGACAATAAAGCTATGAAACATCCGCTGACGTAGCAGGTGGGTGCACAGTATATTCTATGGGGACATAACCCATACATGACTACGTGTGTGTATTTATAAACTATAGAAGTTATAAGAATGGTAACATAAAACAGTATAATAGAGACATATGATGTATCTACAATAAGTGACATAACCACGGTGATATATAACAGTATACTGATGGCAACTTACATGGTATATACTAAGGGATGTATACGTGGTGTACATATAACTGACAAACACAGTAAATAAATGCACTGGTGATGTATAACAGTACAATGTATAATGACAATTTATACATGGCCTATAATCAATGACATGTCTGAGATAGAGATTGGTCGTGGGCTGCAGCGTAAAAGAGCGTACAGATGGGGAGACTCAGCAGGAGAGACTCCAGCGAGGGGACAGAATGGAGAGCGGTTGTGAGCATGAAACTGGATTACACCAGGTCACATTTGAAGGAAAAGTAATCTCGTAAATGTAAGAACAGTCAAAACAACACCAAAATATGGAGGCCCCCCAACACCTGGAGATTCAGCAGCCTGTACTGCTCTGTAGGCCAAACATCCTCCTGCTGCAGTCAATTATCTGTATAAGCAACAGCTGTGACCTCCTATGAGTGATCTTTGCAGACTAAGAGACTGAGGCAGGAAAGAGTTAACCTCAAGCTGAAATATGCAAATTACTTCACGGCCAGCAGGCCAGGGCTGGAGCCTGCACAGCTACATGTGCTTACTGCATGTTTACTGCATATTGTATGAGCTAGATGTAGCTACTTCACAGCCTGCAGCGTGAAAGGTACCTTAACACATTACCGTATTCCTTGCATCATAGTTAGGCTAGCAAACAGTGCCTCTCTGCGACATATGCAATCAAACCTCCCGCCAAAACCACAGCATCCAGTGCAAAGACATCTTGCATGCTGGCAACAGCACCTGTGTGGATCAGGTGGGTATATAAAGACCAGACTCCTCCCACAAATTATATTAACTGTTTCAGCTAACCTCCACTTGTCAAATTACTCCATAAAATTGAGGTTGGTAACCTGGAGAAAATCAAACCACAACAGTGTCATGTGTGTTTTATCATATATTTATATATGTTTTTATGACATTCGTGTTATATAGATGTATCTGTATCACATTTATGCGTAATGCAGGGGTGTTTTTTCTTTTTTTTAATCTATATGTTGCGTTAATTTAAGCACAATACAATTTTTTTGTGATGTCATACTAGTGGTTTGTGTATTTACATTTTTGTGTTCATTTCATATTTTATGCTACATGACATCTGAAGAAGAGGCTAGTTTTGGTCTAGAAGTGCATTATGAATGATAGCAACAATTGATATTAAATAAAAGAAGCATAAAAAAACTACAGTATCGAGACTACTGGTTTGTGGCGCAGATTCAAATTCCCCATTTTCTCCTATCTCATACTAAATGTCGGGGGACAAGGCTATCTTTTCCAATACCTGGAGGCAGCACCACAATAACTTTTGAAAAGAAGTTGTTGTGGCTTATGCACATAACATGGAGGTGAGTAGTTTCCTGTAAGGGGTTCCATACACTGCTTTAACACTGACATTACAGGCATATTGTCCTATGAGGAGCTTGACTGCTTTTTTTTATTTTCCAAAATATTGCAGAATTGTTTTTTAACCCCTTGCCGCAAATGGACGTTCATTAACGTCCATTTGCGGCTCCCGGTGGCAGGTGAGCCACATCATACCCGGTGGGTCTCGGTTGATATAAGCAACCAGGAACCAACGGCTAATGCCGGACGTCGCCGATCTGTCTGATGTCCAGCATTAACCCTTTATACTCGGCGATCAAACTTGATTGCAACATCTAAAAGGAAAGTAAACATTGCCAGTTAGCTTAGTGGTGCTGTTCGAGACCGCCGTGGTGATCGGCTGCAGTGATCAGTGGTGCTGCTCGGTACCGCAGCAGCATCCCCAACAGCTTGAAGGATGCAAGGAGGATCCCTACCTGCCTCCTTGCTGTCCGATCACCGAATGGCTGAGATCCAGGCAGGAGCAGTCGAGCGGTGATGACACTGAACAATGCTATTGCATGGCAGTGATCAGTGTAGGAAAACAGTGTGTGCAATGTATATAATGTTAGTAAATGTGATTTAACCCCTTCCCTAATAAAAGTTTGAACCCCCCTTTTTCCCCCCAAAAAACTGTGTAAATAAAAATAAACATAAGTGGTATCGCCGCATGCGTAAATGTCCGAACTATAAAAATACATCGGTCACTGCTGTACATGTAAAAAAAATTCTGAAGTCCAAAATTGCGTATTTTTGGTCACTTTTTTATACCATAAAACAATTAATAAAAAGTGATCAAAAAGTCAGTTAAAAAGAAAAATGGTACTGATAAAAACTTTAGATCACAGTCCAAAAAATGAGCTCTAACTTTGCCAATTATACCAAACATAAAAAAGTTATAGGGGTCAGAAGAAGACATTTCTAAATGTATACATTTTGTTGCATGTAGGTATAATTTTTTTGTAGTAAAATAAAATCAAACCTATATAAATGGGGTATCCTTGCGACCGTATGGACCTACAGCATACAAATAAGGTGCAATTTTTACGGAAAACTGCACTGCGTAGAAACGAAAGCTGCTAAAATTTACAAAATGGCTTTTTTTTTTTTTGCCCCACAAATAATTTTTTTCTGGTTTCACCATAGTTTTTAGAATTATTAATGGTATTACAAAATACATTTTTTGGCACAAAGAACAAGCCCTCATATGGATTTTGAGGTGGAACATTGAAAGTGATTGGATTTTTAGAAGGTGAGGAGGAAAAAAACAAAAGTGCAAAAATGAAACATTGCCAAAGATGGAAGGGGTTTAGGTTTCCTTTAGGGATGAGCGAATCGAATCTACCGAATCCGAATTCGATACGAATTTCGGGAAAAATTTGATTTGCAACGAATGTGAATATCGCAGCGATTCAATCATGCAAATCGCTTCATTAAACTCCATTTAGTGCGGCCCAGGCTCCAGGGCATCTAAAATGGCAGATCCACATGTGAGGACATGGGGCAAGGTATCCTGGGAAGGCGGGAACAATGGTACGCGAGATGACCCTGAATCACATGCAGCATGCAGCCTATCAGCAGCCAGCCATCCTTGTGATGTCACAACCCTACATAATCGGCACCCATCATGCAGTAAGTCACTTCAGCCTTTTATTGCAGAGAGAGAGGGACAGACAGCGTTGTGTGTTGCATAGAAAAGCATTTTTCCAGCACTAATTCACCTCAAGCCCAAATCCAGCCTAGAAGCACTGATAGGGAAGGTGAGTGAGATTGAGAGTGCAATTTTGGGTGTAGTACACAGCAAATACTGTTTTAAGCATATTGAAGGGCATTGCCCTCATCTTGTAAGTGCATACCACATACGTACATCTCAGTGATGTACTATTTTATTCCTGTTAAAATCTTAAGGGCCTAGATACTGTGAAGGTGCAGGTAAAAGTACACACCTGCTGGTTTTGTACATAAATACTGTTTTAAGCGTAGTGGAGCGCATTGTCCTCCCCTCATATACGCACTAAGTATGTCAGGCAGAGAAGTGCCAGGAAGTGCACAGAGGAGTAGCAGAGGCCTAAATTCATCAGGCAGATGTCACAGCAGACTAGGGGCGAGTGGCAGTAGGAGTCGCAGCGAGAGGCCTGAGCTCCCGGTATCAGCTAGCAGTAGTGTCTCGACCAGCAGCCCATCTACCATCTTCGATTATTTAACACGAAGAGTGACATCTGACACCCCCAGTCAACAGTCGATGGGTTCCTCAGACACAACCCTCAGTTCCGCAGTCCCTGCCCTCCCATTGCCTCTGTCCTATGCTGTTACCTCCCACACAGAACTATCTTATGCTGTGAATTCAGCTCCACTATTTAGTTTGGATGATCTAATAGAGGACAGTCAGCAGCTACTGCCCAGCCAAGAAGTGGAGGAGACATCCGCCACTTCCTCCGCTAGGCGGGCAGGTAGTGATGAGGAGAGGGGTGTGGGAAGTGGTGTTGCGAGCGTTCAGGGTTCTGAAGCAGACACTGTTAGGGAATCTGAAGAGGACATCAGTGACGTACACACATTACTCAATGATGATGAAGCCAATTGCACTTGGGAGCTGGGTGCAGAAGGGGCTTCATCATCATCAGGAGAAGAGGGTTGCAGGTTGCCGGTGAGGCAGCAGCTGAGCCAGCAAGATTATAGCATGGTTGGCAATCAGCATGGTGGCAGAAGTGGAAAGTTTGGAGCCAAACCTGCCCGGGGTAGATCATCTGCTTCGCGGCAGCCTACTTACCCTGGAGGTAGTGGAACAGGGGATCCTGGAGTTGGCAGCAGTAGAAGTCAATCAATGCAGACTGTTGGTGAGCAAATCAGCTACTCGGCGGTGTGGCAGTTTTTCATCAAGCATCCGGAGGAGGTTCAAATAGCTACATGCAAGATGTGTCGGCAGAAGGTGAAGCGTGGCCAGGGTCCCAATGTTGGTACCACGGCCCTGCGTCAACATATGCCGCATTACCATAAAGCGGCCTGGGAGAACCGCGGCTCCGATGTGGTGGTCCAGCCTACTGCATCACCCAGTTGCACGCCGCTCCCTGTTTCAGCCAGCCAAGGCTCCAACACCTCAGCCGAAGGGAGCTGTGTGTCATATCCATCTTCTGTCACTCTAGATGGTCCTGCACCTCAAAAAGTAAATTCATCAAGAAATCGAATCATGGCTGCGACAAAGAAGCCTGAGATATGCGCCCTGCATGGCACACGTGTTCAATATGGTTTTCAAGCGGTTCCTGAAGTGTTCCCCCATCTGCAAGACATCCTAACAATAAGAAGGAAACTTTGCAAGCACTTCAGCCACTCATACACTGCAAAGCACACCCTCCTTGAGCTGGAGCGTCAGAACGGCATCCCCCAACATAGTCTGATTTGCGATGTTTCCACACGTTGGAATTCCACCCTCCATATGTTAGACCGACTATACAAACAGAGAAAAGCCATCACCGATTTCTTGATGATCCAAGCAGATAGGGGGACTCCCCTGTGTAACTTCAATGTCAACCAGTGGCAGCTCATACGTGATACCTGCTGTTTGCTCAGGTCCTTTGAGGAAGCCACATTATAAGTCAGTCGCCAGGATTACCGGATGAACACTATCATTCCACTGCATCATTTACTACAACACATGTTGGAAACGATGGCTGGTCAGGTCAATGGAGATGTGGTGCCTACATCTCATGGCCACATGAATCCTGTGGGGGCTAAACTGGAGGAGGAGAAGGAGGGGGAGGGGCACAGTGGAGCACAGTTTACGTTTCGCGAGATGGGCAGTTTTTCTAGTCATCTGAAATGAGAGGAGGAGCAGCTAGAGGGTTATTAGGAAGGCGAGACAGAGGAACCAGACACACCGTGGCAGTATGCAGTGGAGATGGAGGTAGGGAGTCCTTCCGAGTCACTTGCACAAATGGCACAATGCATGCTCATTTGCTTGTGTAGTGACTGCCGAATTGTCACCATTTGGCAGCGGGATGACTTCTGGCTCTCAACCTTATTGGACCCTCGCTACCGGCACAAAATGGGGGCCTTTTCACACTCACTGAGAGGTAGGACACAATGACCTACTATAGAGACATCCTACGTAGTCAGTTGGCCGATGCCTATCTGCACCATTGTCCATCCTCTCGCAGGTCTGGCTCGGGGGGGCCCTCTGCGCTTCCACTGCCATGGTTGCTGGGGAGGGGTGGCAGGAGAAGTACCAGCTCTATCAGCAGCAGCCTGAGTCTACAGTCGCTGATGAGTAACTTTCTTCACCCGCATAGTGAAGCAACACATCAGCAGAATGTAGACCTGGAGCAGAAACTAAACCAGCAGGTGGTGGCATACCTTGAAATGACTATGCCAACACACCTTGAAGATCCGCTGGACTTCTGGGCAGCCAAACTTGATTTGTGGACGCAACTAGCAGTTTGTCCTGGAAAAGATGTCCTGCATGGCCAGTAGTGTGCCATCAGAGCGGGTAATTAGTACGGCGGGGGTCATAGTAACCCGAAGGAGAACTCGTCTGTCCATGAAAAATGTGGAGAGACTGACCTATGTGAATATGAATCAGGCATGGATATGCCAGGATTTTCCCCCACCAATGCCTGATGCATCAGAGTAGATTGACCATGGTGCCACACCATCACTTCACAAATATGGATAGCGCTAAACATATTTAAGGTGCTGCTCCCCAGTTACAGACATTCCTCGGCATCAGACCTTAAGTAAGTATTTATGCATTAGCTAAAACTTAACTTTTCTTAGGATAAAATATATGTACCCAAATTTTTTTTGAAATCTAACAAAAAGAAAGGCTTGCAAAAAACACCATGTGCCACCTACACCACCAAGTAAAGTGGGAGGGAATGATGCATGGTTCATTGTAACCGGTGGGGGTAAAAGCTTCCCCTGTAAGGCCCTACTCTCGCATTATTAATTCCCTTCTTGGCAAGTGTTACTTGGCAAGCCCACCCCAGGAACCTCTCCATATTTTCCCCTACAAACACGACCATTTCACAGGGTTATTAGGTGGAAATAGAGAGTTTCCTGTGTGGGGCCGCCCTTTTTAGGGTGAATAACACTTGCCAAGAAGGGAATTAATAGGGTGAGAGTAGGGCCTTAAAGGGGAAGTTTTTACCCCCACCTGCTGCAATGGACAATACGTTGTTCCCCTCCACCTTTTCGAGGACAGTGGTACTCGTCTTAAAAATGGCGGCCCCACACAGGAACCAATTCCCATTTCCACCTAAAAACCCAGGGAAATGGCAGTGTATGTAGGGGAAAATAGCGAGAGGTTCCTGTGTGGGGCCGCCCTTTTTAGGGCGAGTAACACATGCCAAGAAGGGAATTAATAATAAGAGAGGAGGGCCTTACAGGGGAAGTTTTTACCTCCACCGGTTACAATGGACCATATGTTGTTCCCTTCCACCTTTCAGAGGTCTTTCAATCACATCAATACTTGGTGGTGTAGGTGCAGACTTTTCCTTTTGTTTGATTTAAAAAAAAAAATTGGAGTCTATATATTTTTATCCTAAGCATATTATTATTACAAGTTAAGTTTTACGTAATGCATATCCTCAATACTTACTTGTGCACACTTTAAAAAAAGAGACTGTTTTCTTCAGCCTACCTGCCTCAGCTACTATTCTGATCCTGCCATCTGCCTGATGCCACACATCTAATGCCAAGTTCTCCTTATTTCACCCTCCTTCGTCATCGGGTACTGGTATTGCCACCCACCGCACCACTCTATCACTGGGTCACTTTCAGGACTCCTGATGCTGCTGCTGTCACCTCCAGGCTGTCTCATTCTGCCACCATATGTTCTCCTCATGCTGATCCCACCTCCAGGCTATCTCATTCTGCCACCATATGTTCTCCTCAAATGCTGATGCCAGCTCCAAGCTGGTTCATACTGCCACCATATGTTCTCATGCTGCCGCTACCTCCAGGCTGTGTAATTCAACCACTACATGTTCTCCTCATGCTGCCGCCATCTCCACGCTGTGTCATTCAACCACTATATGGTCTCCTCATGCTACTGCCACCTCCATGCTGTGTCATTCAGCCACTATATGGTCTCCTCATGGTATGGTCTGTGTCATTCAGCCACTATATGTTCTCCTCATGCTACCTCAAACTCCAGGCTGTGTCATTCAGCCACTATATGCTGCTGCCAACTCCATGGTGTGTGTCATTCAGCCACTATATGTTCTCCTCATGCTGCCACCACCTCTACGCTGTGTCATTCAGCCACTATATGTTCTCCTCATGTTTCCGCCACCTTTAGGCTGTGTCATTCAGCCAATATATGTTCTCCTCATGCTGCTGCCACCTCCGCACTGTGTCATTAAGCCACTATATGGTCTCCTCATGCTGCTGCCAACTCCAGGCTGTGTCATTCAGCCACTATATGGTCTCCTCATGCTGCCGCCACCTCCACACTGTGTTATTTAGCCACTATATGGTCTCCTCATGCTGCCGCCAACTCCAGGCTGTGTCATTCGGACACTATATGGTCTCCTCATGCTTCTGCCACCTCCAGGCTGTGTCATTCAGCCACTATGTGGTCTCCTCATGCTGTCGTCAACTCCAGGCTGTGTCATTCAGCCACTATATGTTCTCCTCATGCTGCCACTAACTCCAGGCTGTGTCATTCAGCCACTATATGCTGCCGCCAACTCCAGGCTGTCATTCAGCCACTATATGGTCTCCTAATGCTTCTGGCACCTCTAGACAGTGTCATTCAGCCACTATATGGTCTCCTCATGCTGCCTCCACCTCCACGCTGTGTCATTCAGCCACTATATGTTCTCCTCATGCTGCTGCCACATACACGCTCTGCCTTTCAGCCACTATATGGTCACTTCATGCATGCTTTGTCATTCAGCCACTTTATGGTCTCCTCATACTGATGCCACCTTCAGGCTCTGTCATTGTGCCTCTCTGCGACAGTGATTCTATTAGCGACGTCTCTTATCTGCATGTCATACTGAATAACAGTATTATTTCACTAACCCAGCATACACCCTATGCGTGTTACAGCAAGGCAAAGTGTTCTACACCCCTATTGAGGCTCTCTGTATGCCAGAAATAGTCGTTTTTAATAGCAATTGGCCACGAATAAATTCGTATTGAACCAAATTTTTTCAGAAAATTCTGTGAATCAACCGAATCTAAATTTTTCTAAAATACTTAATCCATATACAGTGAAGGAAAAAATTATTCGATCCCCTTTAGATTTTTTTTTCGTTTCCCACTGAAAAAGAAATTATCAGTTTATAAATTAATGGGAGTTTTATTTGAAGAGTCAAAGACAGAATAACAACAACAACAAAAAAAATCCTGCAAACCTATTTCTGATTTGTTATAAGTTGATTTGCATTTTATTCAGTGAAACACGTTTTAGGTCCCCATTAATCAGCAAGATATCTGGCTCCTTGTTTTCTTTTATACAGGTAACATGCTAAGATTAGGAGCACTTTCTTAAAGGAAGTACTCCTAATCTAAGATTGTTACCCGTACAACAGACACCTGTCCACAGAAGCAATCAATCCATCAGATTACAAACTCACCTCCATAGCCAAGACCAAAAAGCTGTCCAAGGATGCCAGGGACTTCCTACACAAGACTGGAATGGGCTAAAAGACTTAGCAGTTTATTGAGAAGTTTATAACAGTTATGGTGATTATTCCCAAATGGAAGAAACAAAAAATAACTGTCAATCTTCTTTGGTCTGGGGTTTCATGCAAGATCTCACCTCAACCTCGTAGAGTTTTAATGATTACAAGTATGGTGAGGAATCAGCCCAGAAGGGCCATCTGAAGATTCCTAATGAACATCTGAATGACTGAAAAGACAACTGGGTGAAAGTGTTATGGTCAGATAAGACCAAAATCATTTTTTTGGGCATCAACCCCACTTGTCATGTTTGGTGAAGGAGGAATACTGCCTATGACCCAAAGAACACTGTTTCCACTGTCAAACATGAAGGTGAAACATTATGCTTTTCGGGTTTTTCTGCTAAGGGAGCAAGACACCTTTACCGCATTAACCACATAGGGACCCAGGGCGTACAGTTACGCCTTTGGTCCCTGGTACTTAAGGACCCAGGCGTACCTGTACGCCCGTTGGAATTTTGGTCCCTGACGCGCGCCGGGCGAAGAACGGACCGGGGTGACTGCTGATATCGATCAGCAGGCACCCCGCGCAAATGCCCAGGGGGGGTCATCAGACCCCCCCATGTCAGCGATCGGTGCAAATCGCAAGTGAATTCACACTCGCGATTTGCGCCGATTCCGGGTCATTACGGGTCTATGGTGACCCGGTGACCCAGAATATAAGGGGGATCGCGGTTGTCCAAGACACCTACGATCCCCCTAAAGGGATAGGAGTGAGGTGGCAGGGATTCCACCCCTCCTATCCCTGCTATTGGTGGTCTAAACGTGATGAAGGGGGCCGTGATTACCTCCAAAACACGTTGGAAGACTTTTTGGTGCATCCGCAGCTCCGTAGTGACGTCACACACGGCAACTTTTTTCATTTTTTTTCTTTTTTCCTACACTCATGTAGCGAGGTGACCGATAGCGGTAGAGATGCCACCGGCCGGGGTTGTTTCCCACTTTACCCTACACGCTAGGAACTATATGATCACTCTCCTGGACCAGCCCGTACATACATTACACACGATACATTGATATGTCCACGGATACAGTATATCACAAATTACGCTATTCAGCGCACTACTATTAAGCAATACGAAGTAATCCATGAGCATTTTGCCTAATACAAGCACATTAACTAACATAAACAGCAGGGTAAGAGACCAATTTATATCTTCTCCCCTAAATATCTCCAAAGGTTGCTAGGAGTAACCAACTGTGCTTTCACTCTACCTAGACACACCTTTCTAAATACGGGTCCCAACACCGCTGGCCAGACAGAGACACATTCAGGCACGCATCTTCATAGAATTCTGATCATCATCGGACTTCCCGAAGGGTATCCACAGACACTCAGCTATTTGTGCAATACTTGGATTATTGTGCAATATCCTGCTTCTCCTCTTTTAGTATAATCACATTTGGATTTTATACTATTCATGTAAATTAAAAATAAATTAGTTTTTTTATATTTCACCCACCTTGCGCCAGTATATATATTTTATTTATCATTTACAAATCTGTTTAACTTTATGGCACCAGTTGGGCCATGTACTGTCAAATATTGTGTCAGGACTTCACAGCCACAGCATTAAAAATGGGTCATGGTAACAACTGTTTTGTGAAACATACCTACCTATGTAAATGAGAAATGGAGAAAATCTTTTTCGGAGTCACAGTGGTGTTTAGCCTTCAAAACAGTTTTTAAATCCACCCAATGCACTAATCATTGGGAAACATACCACAAACTTGCCCTCCCCTGGTATTATACACCAGTATCCAGTAAGGCTACAACAAATATACCTTTCCTTGTCTGGTGACTGCTGGAGAAACTGTGGCCTAACAAGGATCTCTTCACACACCTTTTGGAGCTGCCCGAAATTTTCTAATTTCTGGATGGAGGTTTTTACCCTTCTACAGAAGCTGTCAGGTTGCTGCACAGCGGTGACTCCGGGGTTCCCCATAGTAAACTGATAGTTGTCTTCAAAGGTAAAGTAGCGGCCCAGCCAATATATCTGGATATTCCAAATGACCAACTGCATAGCATGGTCCAGACTTTCTGGATGGTTTCCAGATGGTTATGCAATCTTCTAGAATGACAATACTCCTATTCTCACTACTCAGTGCATTGGATCTTGGTTTTATGAGTATGAATATGAGGTTAAGGAAGCACTCTGTTCTTTTTTTCTCCCCTGCCCGGCAGTAAGGTTACATGCTTACTCACATGGGTTGATGCTTGCTTATGGTGCAGAATTATTTTCCAATTCTAGTTATGCTGACATCATCTGTGTCCTTTCACAATCTACATCACTTTGGGTAGACTGGAGGTCACTGTCTTGTGTGTATCTGTCTGAGATGCTCTCAGAGAGATACATACAAGACAGTGACTTCTGGTCTACACAAAGTGAAGAGTCAGAGAGACACACTGTCACATAGGCAGTTAGTGAAACTGTAACGGTGTCCGAAATGGGAAATAAAGAAGCATGCATCAGTCTGTGTTACTAATTTTATTTTGTACATACTAGGCCTGAGTGGGAGAGGTAATTGTTGCCTTTTCTTGTCTCTGTAATTATTTTATTTAGAAAAAAAATCTAAAATAATATTAATGAATATGAATTTGCTTCCACATAAGTCATATTGGTTTCTACACATTAGACATTGTTCTTAACCAGCCTACAATAGCACCCTGATATTACAGAGTTCACCCATATTCTTTACACTTTACAATATACTGAAATACTATTAATCCCATGAGACATTTTTGTAAACAAAGTTAAAGGGGTCACGCTGTCACGCCCCCTACCATGGGCTTGCATTGAGGGGCGGAGCGTGACATCACATGGGGCGGAGGCGTGATGTCACACACCGGCGGCCCTGCGGTCGCCGGTAATCAGACCCGGAGCGAACATGCTCCGGGGACTAATTTTAACTGGGGTGCTGCGTGCAAGATCACGGGGGTCCCCAGCGGCGGGACCCCCGCAATCAGGCATCTTATCCCCTATCCTTTGGATAGGGGATAAGATGTCTAAGCGCCAGAGTATCCCTTTAAGGTAGATTTCCACGGCCTGCTTCTGTCAGGGAATTAACATCTTAACAAAAATGTTATTTATGCCCCTTCTTCCCCCCTTTTTTTTGCCTCTTCTACCCTCCTTCTTTTCCTGCTATTTATGTGATACTACTGGAGTTACCGGAGCTCCCTGCACTGCCATGGCAAGTCCACATGGACAGCTTAATGTCTCCAAGCTCTTCCTGACACAGCCAACCTGTCCAATTACTGTCTATGTTTTCTACATTTGTTTTCTTGGTTCATTGATTATAACTGTTGAGTTTACCATGACCGTGCTCCCTGGCGTACTTGCGCCCCTTTTTGTTTTTACCGCCTAATGCTATCTGCTTCGGTACCATGTTTTGTTCTTCTGTTTGCGAAAAAATATATAATAAAACTCTATTATGAAAAAAAAAATGTTATTTATGATTTATATTTGTCTATTTCTTAAATGGGCAGATACAAAAATGTTTTATATGTTGTACATCTTGGCACAACACTAACCTTTCTAATATACTTCATAAGAAAATGTTATTTCCTTTTTATAGAAATCATGGCTTATAAAATCCTGGCTTTGTCAAAGCTGAAGCACAGACATGGACAAAGTCCAGTAAGTGAGGGTGGGTTAGCACTCAGTTCGCAGAAGTAGAATAATTAGCTCAATTAAAACTTAACCTTTAATAGTATTTAGCGATAAGATAAGTAGTCCTCAAGAAACAAATACAAATTTACATAAAGTATAGGTCCGATGGATGGGGAGCCAATACAAATCAATGGGGTTCCAATACCATCACCTATCACAACAGTGTTATCCTACATAATGCAACCTGTGCAATTAAACACTAGGAAGAAGTAATCAATCCCGACACGTTCCCCCCCCCCCCCCTCCAAAACAGATAGAGTGGAGCAATACGGGGTTCATCAGGGGATATACACAGTAGGAAACAATAACCAAATATGATAAAGCTGGTAACCCTGTTCTGTGACAGCTGTTCTGTGACAGCTGTGATGTCACTATGCTCCATCCCCGTGATTGCCCATAATCAGACCCAGAGCGAGCACGCTCCGGGGGCTGATTCTAACAGGGTGCGGCGTGGAAGATCACGGGGGTCCCCAGCAGCGGATAGGATAGGGGACAAGATGTCTTAGCGCCTGAGTACCCCTTTAAGTTTTAATTGAGCTAATTATTCTACTTCTGTGAACTATGTCCTAATAGCTCTATTCATTATCAGCTATCTTCTACAATTTCAGTGAATTTGGGCTAGCACTCCTCTGTGCTCTCTCCTATCTGATAGTACTCTCCTGTGCTCTCTCCTGTCTGATAGCACTCCTCTGTGCTCTCTCCTGTCTGATAGAACTCCTCTGTGCTCTCTCCTGTTTGATAGGACTCCTCTGTGCTCAGGATAAAGCACAGAGGAGTGCTAGCCCACAGTCAATTACCGGACTTTTTATATGCTTTTGCTTCAGCTTTTACAAAGCCATTATTTTATAAGCAATGATTTCCATAAAAAGGAAATCACATTTTCTAATGAAGTATATTGAAAAGGTTAAGGCTTTGCAAAGATGTACAACCTATAAAAAGTTTTGGAATCTGACAGTGGCCATTTAACGTATTTCAGCTGTTCATTTTGCAAAAAAGAGGTCCAACCCTTTATGAATGAAAACATTTTTGATCTGTTGTTGGTGTTCTACTTATTTTGTCCAACCATTGTAGTGAATTGAATCAAAATAGCAGTAGTTTGTACTTGACACATTTATTATGCACAATGTGCCAAAGAAAACATGAAGGTGTGCCTCATTGAACAAGGATGTGTGCCTTACCAAAAAAAAGGGACAAGGCATAGATGGAAAAGGCATGGCCTTTATGTCATGTCATGTACCAAGAAAATGCCTAAAGTACACCACCATTACTGACTGTGTACTTCAGGCATTTTTTTTTTAACTAGATGGGTCACATAGATAAATCTAGCCTATTTATATTCTGTCCGGATAAATGTCTACGGTCTATGAATTACACAGTGTTAGTAAATTCTCCCCAATGTTGTTTTATTTATTACAGACTTCCTTTATGTAAGCCAACATTAAAAGAGCCACAGAATGTCTAGTATATAATTGGTTTATCTTCTCAATTTGAGGGACATAAACACAAACCAAATCGGGGATTTATCTTTTAAAAGTGTAAGTCAGTTACCGAAAGCCTCATAGCTGTCATGTACAAGGTGGCCTTGCTGTAAGAAGTATTATTCTATAACAAAGAGTTGATCTAAAGATAGAGGTGGATGGAGATGAAGAGTCTTTTTAAATCTCCCTGAGGGTACAGAACTGCCAAAAGCCTTTTACGAAGCGCTGCATTAGATGTACATCTGGTACTAAAGAGATTAAAGAACCTGGGAAGCCACAATATAAATGTTTAGAATTCCTAGATTTTGCTTTGATGGTGATCATTTCTTAAATTCCAATGCTTGCTCTTGCCTTTACTTTTTATGAGGCATAACCAAAATATAGTATTTTTAGATAGAAGGAAGTTATTTTTATAAAATTGTAATTTTATCTAAACCATGTATTAAGTGACAGCCTAAAATATTTTAGCATCCTAAAATATTTTATAGCATCAATTGCATCAATATGTCACACAGTGGCATTAGTTCTGATGAACAAGCTGGGAAAGATGATGACATTCGTTACATGTAAATTATATATTCATTATCTTTTTTTATTTGCAAAATTAAAACAAAACATTACAGAATATATAAGGATACAAATCCCAAATTTCATATTTTCATACCATAAGATGTAAAAATACAAAAATTCAGAAAATCCCAATCCCAAATTCCTTTTTAGAGGTAAAAGGAGGACTATTTTTAGTCCCACAGATAATTTTAACCATGTGCCATACTTTATTCAATAGTCCAAAATAAGTGAGAAAGTACAAACTCTTTTTTTTTAACTGACCAGATTCCAAAAGTTTATAAATTTACCTAATGTGTTGTTCAAACAGTATGTGATTATGTGAGAATTCCTCCCCTGTGATGAACCCCCTATCCCTTTCATCAAGTGAAAAATATGAATGCTTTAGTCTTTCCCATTTGTGACCCCATATAAACTTATTTAGGAGCCTATCTAATTTACTAAACCACCCGTGCTTTATCCAAATTGGAGAGGCATTAATTATAAATAATACCTGCTGTGATATGACCATTTTGATTATAGAGACTCTATCCATTCTGGATAATGGAAGTTTTGCCCAAATTTAGCATTTACTGCAATTTCCTTCCATTACCAATGGAAGTAAATAAAATTTCTCAAAATCTTTGAGATTTTTGGATATATTAATCCCTAAATAACAAAAAGCATTATTATTTTGTACTATTTCAAAAGTTAATGAAATTTGATTCCCTTTAGAACCCAAAGGCATATATGAAGACTTTGCTCAATTTATTTCAAGATGAGAAAATTGCCCAAACTGTTCTATTACAGCCTTTAATCTAGAAATACTATCTTCAGTGTCTTTCATAAACCACTAAATATCCTTAGCGTATAACGCAATACGATCCACATTGCCCTGGAGCCCAAATCCCTTAAATTGTTAACCTAATCTAATTGATACTGCAAGAGGTTCCACATATAAAGCAAAAAGGAGGGGTGAAAGAGGACATCCCTTACGCGTTCCTCTTGACAGTGCAATTATTTTGATACTTCCTCCCCTGTCTTAATCCTAGCATAAGGGGCATTATATAAAAGTTTAAACAAAGAGTGAAAATGTGAGCCAAAGCCAAATCTGACAAGAGTCTCCCACAGGAAGTCCCATTCCACCCTCTCAACTGCCTTCGTAGTGTCTAAGGACATGATGGAATGGGACTCCCCACACACACCCCCCCCTCCTCCCCCGGCCCATTTGAATATCAGCAAAGGTACGAGTAATATTATCCAGAAGTGATCTTCCAGGGATAAATCCTGTTTGATCCTCCTGTATCAAATATCCATTTGCCCCCTTGAACCTGTTTGCCAAAATCTTGGCAAACAGTTTAACATCTGCATTCATGAGGAATATTGGCCAATATGACTCAACCAGTGCCAGATCTTTATCCTTTTGTTAATTACAACTAGATGTGCCTCCATCATAGAATGAGGAAGAGATCCCATCTGAATTGATTTAATAATTACTTTCCATACAAAGGGGTCAAAACATCCCCAAACCTTCTGTAAAATTCAAAGGGGAGCCCGTCTAGCATTATCTATTACCCCTTTAACATCTTCAAATGAAATAAGCTTATATAGTTCCTGCCTTTGTATCGCAGTTAATTTTGTCAAATTCAAAGACTGTAAAAAAAATCCCATTTCTTCCATATTACACCCGCCCTGTGTTTGATAAGTATTTTGAAAAAAATCCACAAATTAAGCTTCAATTTCTTTGGGATCTGTAAAATACCTTCCTCCTCTGCTCTTAATCCCTAGAATACTGCATCCAACTCCTTTCCCTCTGAGAATATTGGACAAGAATTTCAATGTTTTACCAGATTCCATAAAACAATTTTGACCCCGGAAAAACATTGTTTTTTTGAGCCTTTTCAATGAAAAAGACTGCCAGAACGTCCTGTAATTTTTTCACATTATCTTAAGTAGATATTTCTGGTCTGATACAGTAAGACTCTTCTGCATTTTAACTTGAGATTTAAGTTTATTCTCTCTTTCCCTAAAATACCTTTTTCCCCTTATTTCTCCACTAAAGATACCCCTCATAAATGCCTTTAGGGCATCCCAAACCACATGTATGTTTGCAAAGCCCTTATTGTTTCGCTAAAAGGACAGGATTTCCCCTTTAACCCCTTAAGGACTGAGACCTTTTTTGCAATTCTGACCACTGTCATTTTATGCATTAATAACTCTAAGATGCTTTTACCGATTATTTTGATTCCGAGATCGTTTTTTCGTGACATATTCTACTTTAACATAGTGGTAAATTTTCATCGTTACTTGCATCCTTTCTTGGTAAAAAAAAAATAAAAAATGTCATGAAAATTTTAAAAATGTTGCATTTTTCTAACTTTGAAACTCTCTACTTATAAGGAAAATTGATATTCCAAATAAATTATATATTGATTCACATATACAATATCTCTACTTTATATTTGCATCATAAAGTTCACATGTATTTACTTTTGGAAGACATCAGAGGGCTTCAAAGTTCAGCAGCAATTTTCCAATTTTTCAAAAAATTCGCAAAATCGGGAATTTTTCAGGGACCAGTTCAGTTTTAAAGTGGATTTGAGGGGTCTTCATATTAGAAATACCTCATAAATGACCCCATTATAAAAACTGCACCCCCAAAGTATTCAAAATGACATTCAGAAAGTGTGTTCACCCTTTAGGTGTTTCACAGGAATAGCAGCAAGGTAAAGGAGAAAATTTTTAATCTTCATTTTTTACACTCGCATGTTCTTGTGGACCCAGTTTTTGAAATTTTACAAGGATAAAAGCCCCCCATAATTTGTAACCCAATTTCTCTCAAGTAATGAAATACCTCATATGTTAGTGTCAAGTGCTCTGTGGGTGCACTAGAAGCCTCAGAAGGGAAAGTGCAACAATGGGATTTTGGAGAGTGAGTTTTTCTGAAAGGGCTTTCTGGGGGGCATGTCACATTCAGAAAGCAAAAAAAACAACAACATGGCATACTATTTTGTAAACTACACCCCTCAAGGAACGTAAAAAGGGGTCCGCTGAGCCTTAACACCCCACAGGTGTTTGACGACTTTTCGTTAAAGTTGGATGTGTAAATTTTTTTTCACTAAAATGCTGGTTTTCCCCCAAATTTTACATTTTTACAAGGGGTTAGAGGAGAAAATGCCTGCCAAAATTTGTAACCCCATCTCTTCTGAGTATGGAAATACCCCATGTGTGGACGTCAAGTGCTCTGTGGGAGCACTACAATGCTCAGAAGAGAAGAAGTCACATTTGGCTTTTGGAAAGCAAATTTTATTGAAATGGTTTTTGGGGGGCATGTCGCATTTAGGAAGCCCCTATGTTGGCAGAACAGCAAAAAAAAAAAAAAAATACACATGGCATACTATTTTGGAAACTATATCCCTCAAGGAACATAACAAGGGGTACAGTGAGCCTTAACACCCCACAGGTGCTTGACAAATTTCTAGGGAAATGGAAATACTCCATATGTGGATGTAAAGTGCTCTGTGGATGAACTACAATGCTCAGAAGAGAAGGAGCGCCATTGAGCTTTTGGTGAGAGAATTTGGTTGGAATAGAAGTGGGAGGCCATGTGCGTTTACAAAGCCCTCCGTGGTGCCAGAACAGTGGACCCCCCCACATGTGACCCCATTTTGGAAAATACACCCCTCACAGAATTTAATAAGGGGTGCAGTGAACATCTACACCCCACTGGCGTTTGACAGATCTTTGGAACAGTGGGCTGTGCAAATGAAAAATTACATTTTTCATTTTCACGGACGGATTCATTCTCATCAGTTTTGGCTCATTAAGTTTCAAATTCCCCAAATTAATTCTTAACTTAATCGGTGTATGGTCTGATAGGTATCAAAATTCATATATCACATCCTTTATAAAAGCATGAAGATTGCTAAGACAGGTGTATAAGTATTTATACATAGAAATATCCCCTTTGATTTAAAGGGGTATTCCAGGCCAAAACTTTTATATATCAACTGGCTCCGGAAAGTTAAACAGATTTGTAAGTTACTTCTATTAAAAGATCATAATCCTTCCAATAGTTATTAGCTTCTGAAGTTGAGTTGTTGTTTTCTGTCTAACTGCTCTCTGATGACTCACGTCCCTGGAGCTGTGCAGTTCCTATGGGGATATTCTCCCATCATGCACAGCTCCCGGGACATGACATCATCATTAAGCAGTTAGACAGAAAACTTCAGAAGCTAATAACTATTGGAAGGATTAAGATTTTTTAATGGAAGTAATTTACAATCTGTTTAACTTTCCGGAGCCAGTTGATATATATATAAAAAAGGTTTTGCCTGGAATACCCCTTTAAGAGAAAAATCAATTGACCATAGGGGAATATATGTTTTTTTGAATGGAACTTTAGAGGGTAAAGAGTTTATTTTAGCCTTTATATATAATCATCCTTCTTTTCATTTTGAAATTTTAGTTTCCATCTGTAGATTCATCAAAAAATAAGGAACATATCTCACTGATCACTTTGGGAAATTTTAATACCTTTATAGACACCTTATTAAATAGATACAATCTCACATTTAATACAGAAAGAGATACCAAATTTTCTAGATTTTTGTAAAGAACTAGAGTGGATAGATGTTTGGCGGTATTTATATGATCACAAAGTTATATATTCTTGTTATAGTACCTCATATAAAGTTGCATCAAGAATAGATTTTTGTCTTAGCAATCTTGATAGATTCATTATTTAAATTAGATAAACTTACGTCTTTCCATGCAACACCTTTTATTCAGATTTTCGCATACTGTGCACCATGTGTGGTGACAAGTTTGCAAAACAAAAAAAAGTAAACAGTGCAACTAATAACTGCCAATATTTGAGGTAGGCCCTGTCATACATTTCAGTTTTTATGCTTTTTTTCTATATGCATTTAACCAGGCCTAGGCAACCTTCTGAACAGCAGATGTTTAAGATTATATCTTCTATGATGCTTTGGCAGCATTTTGGCTATAATAGCATCAAGGGAGACGTAGTCCAAAACATCTGCAGTGTGGAAGGTTGCCTATGCCTGGTCTATACACTGCTCAGTCATAACATAGAAACACTGAAAAATGAAGTAACACTGATTATCTCATTTATATTACACCTGCCGATGATTGGAATGTAATAGGAAGCAAATGAATATTCAGTTCTTGAAATTTGAGTTGGAAGCAGAACATACTGGAAGTATTAACAGAAAGAGCACACAATGCATTACAGCTTGCCACATATGTGGCTGCAAGTTCTTGTTGTCCTTGGCTTAAAGGGGTACTCCGGTGGAAAACTTTTATTTTTAAATCAACTGGTGCCAGAGAGTTAAACAGATTTGTAAATTTTAAAAAATCTTAATCTTTCCAGTACTTTTTAGGGTCTGTATACTAAAGAGGAAATGGTTTTCTTTTTGGAACACAGAGCTCTCTGCTGACATAATGACCACAGTGCTCTCTGCTGACATCTCTGTCCATTTTAGGAACTGTCAAGAGCAGTATATGTTTGCTATGGAGATTTTATCCTACTCTGGACAGTTCTTAAAATGGACATGTCAGCAGAGTGCACAGTGGCCATGATGTCAGCAAAGAGATCTGTGTTCCAAAAAGAAAACCATTTCCTCTGTAGTATTCAGCAGCTAATAAGTACTGGAAGGATTAAGATTTTTTTTAATAGAAGTAATTTACAAATCTGTTTAACTTTCTGTTTTCCACAGGAGTTCCCCTTTAACCCCTTAACGACGCAGGACGTATATTTACGTCCTGCGCCGGCTCCCACGATATGAAGCTGGATCGCGCCGTGATCCCGCATCATATCGCGTCGGTCGCGGCGCTCATCAACGGCCGGGACCCGCGGCTAATACCACACATCGCCGATCACGGCGATGTGCGCTATTAACCCTTTAGAAGCGGCGGTCAAAGCTGACCGCCGCTTCTAAAGTGAAAGTGACCCGACTGCTCAGTCGGGCTGTTTGGGAACGCCGCGGTGAAATTGCGGTGTCCCGAACAGCTTACAGGACACCGAGAGGGCCCTTACCTGCCTCCTCGGTGTCCGATCGGCGAATGACTGCTCCGTGCCTGAGATCCAGGCAGGAGCAGTCAAGCGCCGATAACGCTGATCACAGGCGTGTTAATACACGCCTGTGATCTGTGTAAAAGATCAGTGTGTGCAGTGTTATAGGTCCCTATGGGACCTATAACACTGCAAAAAAAAGTAAAAAAAAGTGTTAATAAAGATCATTTAACCCCTTCCCTAATAAAAGTTTGAATCACCCCCCTTTTCCCATAAAAAAAATAAAACAGTGTAAAAAATAATAAAAATAAACATATGTGAGGGGGCGTGGCTGGACGCACTTGAAGATGGCCGCATCTTGTTAATGCTCCCTGAGGACCGGAGCTTTGAAGGGCTATAGTGCTGTGTTATGGGCGGTAGAAACAGGCACAAGAAGAAGAAAAGGGCACCTGAAGACCCTCTAAACCCCCCTAGAGGCATAGAGACTTACTTCCTCCCGGTGGACGCCCAGAGAGCTGACTGTGGCCTGCAGCCGGTACAACCGATCCGAGGCTCCGTTGGAGAAGCTGCGGCCTCCGCTACCACACGCCACTCCGGAGCACGGGACCAAGAACACAGACAGACCGCTGTGCTGATGTCTGCAGAGTCCCGAGACCCGCCGCCGACTCCCTACATCTCAGCGGCAAGTACCCCATCCCCTAAACACAAGCATAGCTCAGACTCACCCTCGCTGGTGCCGGGTCCCGCTTCCACCAAAATGGCGCTTCGCGCGCCAACCTCACAGCGCGCGGTGCCGACATCGGAGCTGCAGCAGCCGACAAGCGAGACGGCCCCATCTCCCCCGCACCCGATGAATGTGCCAGATGCCACTGGCCCCGATGACAATGGCCTGGAGGACACTGCTAGGCCCCCGATAACTAACTGGGGGCCTGAATTGAGACCTACACAGCCCCGAGGGAGTAGGCCCCCTCCCCCGCCACTACTGCTGTTGCAGATTCCCCAAGGCAGGAGAGTAATCAGTCCAACTCCCCATAGAAGCAGCGCCACTATGCAGACAATGAAGACCCCCCTATTCCTGCTACTCAGGGGGCATCAGACCCATCGGCCTCTAGCGGAGGGTCCACAGAATGTGAAAGCCCACCAGATTATTGGGGTGAAAGCCCCACAGCAAAAAAGAAATTATTCAGGACCCCTCAGAGGCGTTCATCCAGGAGTAGATCCCCTATAGACTACTCCTCATCAGAGGATTCACACAGGAGAGGGTCTCAGAGCGGACGCCGCCCTCGCATAACCACTCCAGCTTCCAAATCAAATATGTCTAATATGGATTCATCTGAACCCCCTTGCCCCCCCTTGAAATCACCTGAGGCGGCGGCACACACCTTGAAGAATTACCCCGAACTCCAAGCGCTGTTGGCGCTCCTACCTACCAAAGGGGATGTTACGCCGAGCGCTCCGGGTCCCCGCTCCTCCCCGGAGCGCTCGCTACACTTCCCTCACTGCAGCGCCCCGGTCGGTTCCACGGACCCGGGGCGCTGCGTTACCACCTCCGGCCGGGATGCGATTCGCGATGCGGGTAGCGCCCGCTCGCGATGCGCACCCCGGCTCCCGTACCTTACTCGCTCCCCGTCAGTTCTGTCCCGGCGCGCGCGGCCCCGCTCCCTAGGGCGCGCGCGCGCCGGGTCTTTACGATTTAAAGGGCCACTGCACCGCTGATTGGTGCAGTGGTTCCAATTAGTGTTTACACCTGTGCACTTCCCTATATCACCTCACTTCCCCTTCACTCCCTCGCCGGATCTTGTTGCCCTAGTGCCAGTGAAAGCGTTCCTTGTGTGTTCCTTGCCTGTGATTCCAGACCTTCTGCCGTTGCCCCTGACTACGATCCTTGCTGCCTGCCCCGACCTTCTGCTACGTCCGACCTTGCTTCTGTCTACTCCCTTGTACCGCGCCTATCTTCAGCAGCCAGAGAGGTTGAGCCGTTGCTAGGGGATACGACCTGGTCACTACCGCCGCAGCAAGACCATCCCGCTTTGCGGCGGGCTCTGGTGAAAACCAGTAGTGACTTAGAACCGATCCTCTAGCACGGTCCACGCCAATCCCTCTCTGGCACAGAGGATCCACTACCTGCCAGCCGGCATCGTGACAGTAGATCCGGCCATGGATCCCGCTGAAGTTCCTCTGCCAGTTGTCGCTGACCTCACCACGGTGGTCGCCCAGCAGTCACAACAGATTGCGCAACAAGGCCAACAGCTGTCTCAACTGACTGTTATGCTACAACAGTTACTACCACAGCTCCAGCAATCATCTCCTCCGCCAGCTCCTGTACCTCCTCCGCAGCGAGTGGCCGCTTCTGGAATACGACTATCCTTGCCGGATAAATTTGATGGGGACTCTAAGTTTTGCCGTGGCTTTCTTTCCCAATGTTCATTACACTTGGAGATGATGTCGGACCAGTTCCCCACTGAAAGGTCTAAGGTGGCTTTCGTAGTCAGCCTGCTGTCTGGAAAAGCCCTGGCTTGGGCCACACCGCTCTGGGACCGCAATGACCCCGTCACTGCCTCTGTACACTCCTTCTTCTCGGAAATTCGAAGTGTCTTTGAGGAACCTGCCCGAGCCTCTTCTGCTGAGACTGCCCTGTTGAACCTGGTCCAGGGTAATTCTTCCGTTGGCGAGTATGCCGTACAGTTCCGTACCCTTGCTTCAGAATTATCCTGGAATAATGAGGCACTCTGCGCGACCTTTAAAAAAGGCCTATCCAGCAACATTAAAGATGTTCTGGCCGCACGAGAAATCCCTGCTAACCTACATGAACTCATCCATCTTGCCACTCGCATTGACATGCGTTTTTCCGAACGGCGTCAGGAGCTCCGCCAGGATATGGACTCTGTTCGCACGAGGCGTTTCTTCTCCCCGGCTCCTCTCTCCTCTGGTCCCCTGCAATCTGTTCCTGTGCCTCCCGCCGTGGAGGCTATGCAGGTCGACCGGTCTCGCCTGACACCCCAAGAGAGGACACGACGCCGCATGGAGAATCTCTGCCTGTACTGTGCTAGTACCGAACACTTCCTGAAGGATTGTCCTATCCGTCCTCCCCGCCTGGAAAGACGTCCGCTGACTCCGCACAAAGGTGAGACAGTCCTTGATGTCTACTCTGCTTCTCCACGTCTTACTGTGCCTGTGCGGATGTCTGCCTCTGCCTTCTCCTTCTCTGCTGTGGCCTTCTTGGACTCTGGATCTGCAGGAAATTTCATCTTAGCCTCTCTCGTCAACAGGTTCAACATCCCGGTGACCAGTCTCGCCAGACCCCTCTACATCAATTGTGTAAACAATGAAAGATTGGACTGTACTATACGTTTCCGCACGGAGCCCCTTCTAATGTGCATCGGATCTCATCACGAGAGGATTGAACTGTTGGTCCTCCCCAATTGCACTTCTGAAATCCTTCTTGGACTTCCCTGGCTTCAACTCCATTCCCCAATCCTGGATTGGTCCACTGGGGAGATCAAGAGTTGGGGGCCCTCTTGTTCCAAGGACTGCTTAAAACCGGTTCCCAGTAAACCTTGCCGTGTCCCTGTGCTTCCTCATGTAACCGGTCTCCCTAAGGCCTATATGGACTTTGCGGACGTTTTTTGCAAAAAACAAGCTGAGACTCTACCTCCTCACAGGCCTTATGATTGTCCCATTGACCTCCTCCCGGGCACTACTCCACCCCGGGGCAGAATCTATCCTCTGTCCGTCCCAGAGACTCTTGCCATGTCTGAATACGTCCAAGAAAATTTAAAAAAGGGCTTTATCCGTAAATCCTCCTCTCCTGCCGGAGCCGGATTTTTCTTTGTGTCCAAAAAAGATGGCTCTCTACGTCCTTGCATTGACTACCGCGGTCTTAATAAAATCACGGTTAAGAACCGCTACCCCCTACCCCTCATCTCTGAACTCTTTGATCGTCTCCAAGGTGCCCATATTTTTACCAAACTGGACTTAAGAGGTGCTTATAATCTCATCCGCATCAGAGAGGGGGATGAATGGAAAACGGCATTTAACACCAGAGATGGACACTTTGAGTATCTGGTCATGCCCTTTGGTCTATGCAACGCCCCTGCCGTCTTCCAAGACTTTGTTAATGAAATTTTTCGTGATCTACTATACTCCTGTGTTGTTGTATATCTGGACGATATCCTGATTTTTTCTGCCAATCTTGAAGAACACCGCCAGCATGTCCGTATGGTTCTTCAGAGACTTCGTGATAATCAACTCTATGCCAAAATAGAGAAATGTCTGTTTGAATGCCAATCTCTTCCTTTTCTAGGATACTTGGTCTCTGGCCAGGGACTACAAATGGACCCAGATAAACTCTCTGCCGTCTTAGATTGGCCACGCCCCTCCGGACTCCGTGCCATCCAACGTTTTTTGGGGTTCGCCAATTATTACAGGCAATTTATTCCACATTTTTCTACCATTGTGGCTCCTATTGTGGCTTTAACAAAAAAAAATGCCGATCCCAAGTCTTGGCCTCCTCAAGCGGAAGACGCCTTTAAACGACTCAAGTCTGCCTTTTCTTCGGCTCCCGTGCTCTCCAGACCTGACCCATCTAAACCCTTCCTATTGGAGGTTGATGCCTCCTCAGTGGGAGCTGGAGCTGTCCTTCTACAAAAAAACTCTTCCGGGCATGCTGTTACTTGTGGTTTTTTTTCCAGGACCTTCTCTCCGGCGGAGAGGAACTACTCCATCGGGGATCGAGAGCTTCTAGCCATTAAATTAGCACTTGAGGAATGGAGGCATCTGCTGGAGGGATCAAGATTTCCAGTTATTATTTACACCGATCACAAGAACCTCTCCTACCTCCAGTCTGCCCAACGGCTGAATCCTCGTCAGGCCAGGTGGTCTCTGTTCTTTGCCCGATTTAATTTTGAAATTCACTTTCGGCCTGCTGATAAAAACATTAGGGCCGATGCTCTCTCTCGTTCCTCAGATGCCTCTGAAATTGAACTCTCTCCTCAACACATCATTCCTCCTGACTGCCTGATTTCCACTTCTCCAGCCTCCATCAGGCAAACTCCTCCAGGAAAGACCTTTGTTTCTCCACGCCAACGCCTTGGGATCCTCAAATGGGGTCACTCCTCCCATCTCGCAGGTCATGCGGGCATCAAGAAATCTGTGCAACTCATCTCTCGCTTCTATTGGTGGCCGACTCTAGAGACTGATGTGGTGGACTTTGTGCGAGCCTGCACTATCTGTGCCCGGGATAAGACTCCTCGCCAGAAGCCCGCTGGTTTTCTTCATCCTCTACCTGTCCCCGAACAACCTTGGTCTCTGATTGGTATGGATTTTATTACTGACTTACCCCCATCCCATGGCAACACTGTTATTTGGGTGGTCGTTGATCGATTCTCCAAAATGGCACATTTCATCCCTCTTCCTGGTCTTCCTTCAGCGCCTCAGTTGGCTAAACAATTTTTTGTACACATTTTTCGTCTTCACGGGTTGCCTACACAGATCGTCTCGGATAGAGGCGTCCAATTTGTGTCTAAATTCTGGAGGGCTCTCTGTAAACAACTCAAGATTAAATTAAATTTTTCTTCTGCATACCATCCTCAATCCAATGGACAAGTAGAGAGAATTAACCAGATCTTGGGTGACTATTTACGACATTTTGTTTCCTCCCGCCAGGATGACTGGGCAGATCTTCTACCTTGGGCCGAATTCTCGTATAATTTCAGAATCTCTGAATCTTCCTCCAAATCTCCGTTTTTCGTGGTGTACGGCCGTCACCCTCTTCCCCCCCTCCCTACCCCCTTGCCCTCTGGTCTGCCCGCTGTGGATGAAATTTCTCGTGATCTTTCCACCATATGGAAAGAGACCCAAAATTCTCTCTTACAGGCTTCTTCTCGCATGAAGAGATTCGCAGATAAGAAAAGAAGAGCTCCTCCCATTTTTTCCCCTGGAGACAAGGTATGGCTCTCCGCTAAATATGTCCGTTTCCGTGTCCCGAGCTATAAGTTGGGACCACGCTATCTTGGTCCTTTTAAAGTTTTGTGTCAAATTAATCCTGTCTCTTACAAACTTCTTCTTCCTCCTTCTCTTCGTATCCCTAATGCCTTTCACGTCTCTCTTCTTAAACCTCTCATCCTCAACCGTTTTTCTCCTAAATCTGTTCCTCCCACTCCTGTTTCCGGCTCCTCGGACATCTTCTCTGTTAAAGAGATTTTGGCCTCTAAAAAGGTCAGGGGAAGAACCTTTTTTTTAGTGGATTGGGAGGGTTGTGGTCCAGAAGAGAGGTCCTGGGAACCTGAGGACAATATCCTGGACAAAAGTCTGATCCTCAGGTTCTCAGGCCCCAAGAAGAGGGGGAGACCCAAGGGGGGGGGTACTGTTACGCCGAGCGCTCCGGGTCCCCGCTCCTCCCCGGAGCGCTCGCTACACTTCCCTCACTGCAGCGCCCCGGTCGGTTCCACGGACCCGGGGCGCTGCGTTACCACCTCCGGCCGGGATGCGATTCGCGATGCGGGTAGCGCCCGCTCGCGATGCGCACCCCGGCTCCCGTACCTTACTCGCTCCCCGTCAGTTCTGTCCCGGCGCGCGCGGCCCCGCTCCCTAGGGCGCGCGCGCGCCGGGTCTTTACGATTTAAAGGGCCACTGCACCGCTGATTGGTGCAGTGGTTCCAATTAGTGTTTACACCTGTGCACTTCCCTATATCACCTCACTTCCCCTTCACTCCCTCGCCGGATCTTGTTGCCCTAGTGCCAGTGAAAGCGTTCCTTGTGTGTTCCTTGCCTGTGATTCCAGACCTTCTGCCGTTGCCCCTGACTACGATCCTTGCTGCCTGCCCCGACCTTCTGCTACGTCCGACCTTGCTTCTGTCTACTCCCTTGTACCGCGCCTATCTTCAGCAGCCAGAGAGGTTGAGCCGTTGCTAGGGGATACGACCTGGTCACTACCGCCGCAGCAAGACCATCCCGCTTTGCGGCGGGCTCTGGTGAAAACCAGTAGTGACTTAGAACCGATCCTCTAGCACGGTCCACGCCAATCCCTCTCTGGCACAGAGGATCCACTACCTGCCAGCCGGCATCGTGACAGGGGATATGCTTTCACTGGCCGACAATCTGAAATCTGCTTGGCGGAAGGACTTAGCACCTGTTAAAGCAGAGGTTGACCTGTTATCTCATAAGGTTGCTGACCTTGACCTCTTTCGCAATGCTGTAGCTTCCGAGATAGCTGACCTAAGGTCAGCGACTAAACAACTCCACCTTTCTCAGACTGCTACTATAGATCATCTAGACGACATAGACAACCGTAACCGCAGAAACAATGTCCGCATCAAGGGACTTCCAGAAACAGTCAACTCACATGAGCTCTCTGGAGTGGTCCAAAAGATTTTCAACAAAATCCTGAAACAGATATTAGATACTCCTATCGAACTAGACAGGGTTCACAGAGCTCTGAAGGCTAAAGATCCAGACCCCAGGAAACCCTGCGATGTAATTTGCAGAGTCCATCACTACAACGTGAAAGAGCGGGTGATGCACAAAGCTCGAGATCTCAAGCACCTCACCTATAATGGAACAAATATCCATCTTTTCCCTGACCTCTCCTTGCGCACTCTTCGTCTAAGAGCAACACTGAAGCCTCTCCTACAGACCCTGCAGAACGCCCGTATCGTCTATAGGTGGGGGTTCCCCTTCTTGCTCACAGCTAGACATGGCAATACTACTGCGACACTCCGCCATCCAAAAGACCTCCCACTCTTCCTGGCGACCTTCAAGCTACCGAAGATCAATCTTCCTGAATGGGACGGACTTTTTCTACTACCTCTTCCTCCATCTCATCTCATCACCTTACCTGTGCCAAACTCGCCGGCTGCCATGGACACCACACCTGCTGTTCCACTGCCCCAGAGGATGAAACGAAAGACTTGAAGACACCCCAACAGTCTGCTCTATATTATCTCTAGATCCCTCTATGGTGTGAGCCGCCATAGACTCTGATGGTACATCCAGGACCGGGTCTCTGCTCTTGGACTTACCCAGTCGGTCCACATTACTGTTATACAAGTTTGGTTTTATTGTTGCTCCATTTGATGTTCTCTACCTAGGTTACCCTGACCTGCCTCATTGCATTAACGCCCTTATACGCCCCTTAGCATGACTCAAGGGCTAACTAATGGCCCCTTGTATACTACCTCTTAGCCCTACCCACAGCAAGACAGAGGTCACTATGCTGACCTTTGACTTACCATAGGTCCCAACAGGTCCACTTTACGTTCTACTTGTTTTGTTTTCTACAGGATGCCCTTCGGGTGCGCCCACTACTTTACCCCCATTAGGGTATTGATCAGACTGGCTCTGATCATTCTTTTGGTCCTCATGACCTTGCCTGATAGTTCCCCCGTAGCGGACACTAGGTGCTCGCTGCTGTTTGTCTGTTTTGTCTGTCTTGTCTCCCTTCATGTTTCTCCCTTTCTGGCTTCTTTCCATGACATTAACTACTCTTCCCTCATCTACTTGCAGACTTACATCTCATACTACTACTGCTGTGACCTGGAGAGAGGCGATGCGGATGGTGCGGTCCTCAGGCGGAGCTGTGTTCTTCCCAAGCCCCAACTTACATGATGGCGGACATTAAGGTAACTTCACTCAATGTGAAGGGCTTCAACATCCCTGAGAGACGTTCTCAAATTCTATACTCACTACACAAACAGAGGTCACACATCATAGCATTGCAGGAAACACATTTTAAGGAAGGTCAATTTCCTACGCTTCTGAGTCGATACTACCATAACTGGATACATAGTACCAACTCTGAAGCAAAAACCAAAGGGGTCTCACTGGGGTTTCACAAATCCCTGCCAATCCAAATAGTAGCCTCTAAAATTGATCCGAACGCTAGATATTTATTCGCAAACTGTGAACTTTTGGGACACAGACTCACCATTGCCTCCATTTATGCTCCGAATCAGGGTCAAACCGTGTTCATCTGCTCCACATTGGAGGCTCTGTCCTCCTTTGCCACGGGTCAGATAGTTCTGTGTGGTGATTTTAATACCCCCATATCCCCTCTGGCTGATTCTACCTCAGGACACTCACACCTCTCATATAGACAACTTAGACTGATCAAACAAAAGCTTCACTCTCTCCAATTAACTGATGTCTGGCGCACCCTATACCCTCAAGCCCGTGACTACACATTTTACTCACATCCCAGACAGATGTATAGTCGAATCGACTACATTTTCTGTACACACCATTTGCTTCCGTCAGTGACATCAGCCTCAATAGGCAACATAACATTCTCAGATCATGCCCCGATACACTTCTCTTTCCGACTTCCTTCCTTCTCTAAACCACACGCTACTTGGAGGCTGAATGACTCTCTTCTGCTGGACCCTTTGTGCGCCCGAGACATTAAGATAGCTATTGAAAATTTCCACACGGACCACACCCATGATGTTTCACCCCCGCTTATCAAGTGGGAGGCCATGAAGTGTGTTATACGTGGTGTCCTGATCTCACATGGGGCCCGTCTGAAGAGAGAGAGAACGCGGCCAAACTTTCTTCTCTCTATTCACAACTTCACTCACTGGAATCCCTACACAAAAAGACATTACAGGAACAAACCCTTAGAGACCTTATAAAAATAAGACAAGACCTTCTGACGCTATTGAACAACAAACATAGATACTATAAACAGCTGACCGGGAGAAACTTTTATGAATGGGGAAACAAAGCGGGACGGCTGCTGGCCAGAGCGCTGAGAGAGAAGAGATCCTCGCTCTTTGTTCCCTCCATTGTCTCCCGCGCCTCCAATTCCCTCGTCCATCTAACCCCGGAAATACTCTCGGCTTTCAGGCAATACTACTCAACCCTGTATAACCTTCCCTCTCCACCCGCCCCATCCTCTCCGGACGGACCCTCCCTCTCACAATACATCGCCTCTACAGCGCTCCCCGCCCTCTCTGCGGATGCAGTGACCGCCCTGGAGGAGCCGTTCTCTCCGGAGGAGCTTGATGTAGTTATCTCCGGTCTTCCGGCAGGGAAATCTCCGGGGCCGGACGGCTATACAGCCAAGTTTTACAAGGCTCTCTGGGCGGAGCTATCCCCCACACTCCTGACGACATTTAACTCTATATCGGACACCACTGCAATGCCTGACTCCTTCCTGAGGGCCTATATAACAGTTATTCCCAAAGACGGTAAAGACGTTTCACTATGTCAAAATTACAGGCCTATATCACTCCTGAACGTTGATACCAAAATCTTTGCTAAGCTGCTGGCGAACCGACTGGCTGTCCACAGGACCACTATGATACATCCTGACCAGGTGGGCTTTGTCCGTTGTAGGGAGGCAAGAGATAACACTCTGCGGGCCTTCTCAGCAATATACTGTGCCCGTAAACGTAACCTCCCTCTTTTTCTTTTGTCACTTGATGCTGAGAAGGTTTTCGACAGAGTGGACTGGAGGTTCCTGGCAGAGACGTTGTCCCAGATAGGACTTGGCGACAGGATGAGAGGCCGGATTATGTCGCTCTATTCTGCCCCGCAGGCTCAAGTTCGTGTGAATGGCCAGTTGTCTAGCCCGTTCCGCATTTCCAATGGCACGAGACAAGGCTGCCCCCTATCACCCCTCTTGTACGTTCTATGTATGGAGCATCTGCTCAATGCTATACGACTGAACCAGGACATTAGGGGACTACAGACTCCCTCGTGCCATTGCAAATGTTCGGCATTTGCTGACGATCTCTTACTTTTCCTCTCTGCTCCTCTGACGACCCTTCCCTCTCTCCTCTCGACGATACGGAAGTTTTCCCAATACAGCAATTATAAATTAAACCCGACTAAGAGTGAAGCGTTGAACATTTCTGTTCCAGAACACATAGTGCACCAACTTAAAATAACTTACCCTTTCTAGTGGTGTGATAGGTCGCTTAAATACCTGGGGGTTCAGTTGCCTGAGAAGCTCTCTGACATCTTTTCCCTAAACTTCCCTCCCTTACTCAGCGTCCTGCGTTCGGACTTGGCCAGATGGGAGCGTAGGGATTTCTCCTGGATAGGGAGGATTAATATACTCAAGATGAACGTTCTCCCCCGCTTGCTATATCTGTTCTCTACTGTGCCGGCTTTGATCCCTGTACCTTTTTTCCGGGGGGTTTCTGCGCTTCTGTCTGGCTTTGTCTGGGCCCATGGACGCCCTAGAGTGGCCCGCAGGGTCCTGGTCAGGAGGAAGTTGGATGGTGGACTGGGCTTACCTGACTGCCTTTTCTATCATTTGGCCTCGGTCCTGGCCAGGGTGTTGGATTGCCATTCCTCTGGGCCCGTTAAATCATGGATCCAGTTGGAGAGAGATGCAGGCCCACAAGACCCCAAAACGACAATGTGGAGTCCAGACCTCCCCCCATCAGTGAGAGAACTCGGTTCCTATCCCCCAGTGATAGCCTCCATGCTTCATGTTAAACGTACGTACCTCTCAAGCACACATCTATTCACACCTGATGGACCGCTGACACCCATTTTCCACAACTCTCTTTTTACTCCTGCGTTTGCTAGATCCTCCTTCCTTGGACTTCAAAAACACACCGGCCCTACATTTCAAAGCCTTTTGACATTACCCTCTCTTAAGCCTCTCACAGAAATATTGGAGGGAGCTACACTGAATTTCACGCACGCATTCCAATATAACCAACTACAGCACTTCTATGCAGCTAACAGAGACGCCCTGCGACTGCACCACCCACTCTCCCCCTTGGAAAAACTATGCACCTCTTCCTCAGTCTCATTTAAACCGATTAGTTCGGTGTATAGTCTATTATTGGATACCTTGAGATCTGAGCCACCCCCCTTTAGAGGGGGCTGGGAAAAGGAATTAGGAACGAGACTCGATGATGAGGATTGGGCTATGGCAGTGCGATGGTGCTATAAACTATCGATCTCAACTAGAGCTCAGGAGACAAATTACAAACTGTTGTCCAGGTGGTACCGTGTCCCTACCCTGCTGGCTAGATTTTACCCGGGAGTCCCTGACAGATGCTGGAGATGCGGCGAGTCGGGTGGTACGCTCTCCCATATATGGGTGACGTGCCCTAGACTAGACCTCTTTTGGTCCCAGGTTCTGGACACGATACACAAACTCACGAATATCCGCCTCTCCAGGACCCCTGCCCAATTACTATTGACGATCTTACCCCCGGGTCTCCCTAAATGGTCTACAAGACTGGCGAGATTCATGGTCCATGCAGCACGTACAGTGGTGCCTCGACTGTGGAAATCAACCTCCCCTCCCTCTGTTACATCTTGGTACCAGGAAATATCCCATTTACACAAGATGGAGGAACTAATTGCAGATTCTAGACATCAGGTGGATAAACACCAACACATTTGGGGTCCATGGCTTACCTTCACTTGCACTGACGAATTCAGATCCATATACTTGGTATCACATAGTGGGATTAACACCCCACCTCTCCTCATCACTATTATAACCAGGGGGGGTTATGGGGGGTGATGAGGAGAGGTGCAGGGGGGGGGGGGGGACACCTCTCATCACCCCCATAACACCCCCCCTGCACCTCTCATCACCACCATAACACCCCCCTGCACATCTCATCACACCCATAACACCCCCCTGCACCTCTCATCACCCCCATTACATCCCCCTGCACCTCTCATCACCCCCATTACATCCCCCCTGCACCTCTCATCACCCCCATTACACCCCCCTGTACCTCTCATGACCCCCATAACACCCCCCCTGCACCTCTCATGACCCCCATAACACCCCCCTGTACCTCTCATGACCCCCATAACACCCCCCTGCATCTCTCATGACCCCCCATAACACCCCCCTGCATCTCTCATGACCCCATAACACCCCCCTGCATCTCTCATGACCCCATAACACCCCCCTGAATCTCTCATGATCCCCATAACACCCCCCTGCATCTCTCATTACCCCCATAACACCCCCCTGCATCTCTCATGACCCCCATAACACCCCTGCATCTCTCATGACCCCCATAACACCCCTGCATCTCTCATGACCCCCATAACACCCCTGCATCTCTCATGACCCCCATAACACCCCCCCCCCACACACACACCTCTCATCACCATTGCAGTCCCCTAACCACCATACAATCCCCCCCCCCCAGGCCCCCCTCGCCAGTTTACTTACCCTGCCGGGGATCGTTGCAGGGGCATGAGTCTGCTGCTGCTCCTGTCACTGCACGGAGGATGTTGGAGGTTCGTGTGGGGACGTAAGCAGGGACAGGTCACATGATTGGCGTAGATTGCGTGCCTGCGCGGGGCACGTGATGTCTCTACTCCCATCAGCCCCTGAACTGTCTGGTGGCGGCCCTGCTTCGTTTCTTAAGGGTAATTGAAATGTGCGGGCCCACCGAAGTGCCCCGTCGCTACAGGACGGGCAAGCACCGGCTCTGCTCGGGGCCCCCCAGCCAGCTCAGGGCTCCAAGCAATTGCTTGGTTTGCCGGTCCAGTAGCGATGGGCCTGCTTGCTGGGATCTCACATGGCTTCCACCTTGTTGGACCTCTTTCAGTGGCAGACTTCTTTGTCTTTGTGTGTCTAAGTCTGTTCCTCTCCAAGGTCTCTCCTAGTGTGTTCCTCTCCTAGGTCTCTCCTGATTTAATCAAAACCAATGACACAGACAAGAATACCCTAGAAAAATGAGGAGAGGGAAATGTTTCATTATATACAAGGACACCCCTATGTACTCCCAGGGTCTAAGTAATAGGACCATGTAATGTCTGCTAATACAACAAGAATAACAAATACCTTAATATGAGAAAACTGTAGCAGACTAAAGTAATTAGAGATGAGCGAACTTTTCAAAAATTCGATTCGGCCGATTCGCTGAATTTTCCGAAAAAGATTGCTTCGATCCGAATTTTTTTGCGGTGAATCTATATTAAAAAGGCTATTTCTAGCCTACATACAGCCTATATAGGGGTATAGAACACTTTGCTGTGTTCTAAAACGCATATGGAGTGTGCTGGGGTAGTGAAATAATACTGTTATTCAGAATAACATGCAGATTACCGGCATCGCTTTTAGAATCACTGCCGCACAGCAGCACAATGACAGAGCCTGGTGGTGGCATGTCAGGATCCGGACTGGTATGCAGGAAGGACACAGGAGTGGATCCCCTGTGTCAGTGAGGCGATGCCGTGGGCCGTACCAGGGGAACGGAATCTAAGAGGTTACTGGTATTCACCAGAGCCCGCCGCAAAGCGGGTGGACTTGCTGCGGCAGGTAACCCCCCTGGTCGTTCCACCCGATAGCGACTCAACCTCATTGACAGCTGAGACAGGCGCGGTACACAAGGACAAGATAAAGCGAGGTCAGACGTAGCAGAAGGTCAAGGCAGGCGGCAAGGTTCGTAGTCAGGGGCAACGGCAAAGGGTCTGGATACACAGGCAAAGGGACACAAGAAACTCTTTCTCTGGCACTAGGCAACAAGATCAGGCGAGGACAGTAAGGGGAAGTGGGATTATATAGTGTAGGAAGTGATTAGCACTGATTGGGCCAGGCACCAATTAGTGGTGCACTGGCCCTTTAAATTTCAGAGAGCTGGCGTGCACGCGCCCTAGAGAGCGGGGCCGCGCGCGCCTGGACAGGACAGCAGGAGGAGGGGGCCAGTGAGAGGATTGGGATGCGACCCGCGGGAGGGCGCGTCCCGCCACGCGGATAGCATCCCCGCTGGTGATAGCAGAGCAGCGGGTCTGACTGGGGCACTGCACGCAGAAGATGCCGGGGAGCAGGGACCCGGAGTGCTCAGCGTAACATGGCATCAGTGTCAGGAGATCATATAGTGACTGAATGACACAGCGTGGAGGTGTTGGCAGCATGAGGAGACCATATAGTGGCTGAATGGCACAGCCTGGAGGTGTTGGCAGCATAAGGACACCATATAGTGGCTGAATGACACAGTGTGGACATGTTGGCAGCATGAGGAGACCATAAAGTGGCTGAATGACACAGAGTGGAGGTGTTGGCAGCATGAGGAGACCATATAGTGGCTGAATGGCACAGCGTGGAGGTGTTGGCAGCATGAGGACACCATATAGTGGCTGAATGACACAGTGTGGACATGTTGGCAGCATGAGGAGACCATATAGTGGCTGAATGACACAGCGTGGAGGTGTTGGCAGCATGAGGAGACCATATAGTGGATGAATGGCACAGCCCGGAGTTGCCAGCAGCATGAGTAGGCAGTAGGCCTTCACAATCCCTAAGATTAAAAGATGAATTAACAAATTTAAACCGAAGATTTTGCATAGCGGGTGCTATCTATAAGAAAATTTTAATTTCCCAGACCCAGGCCCAGCAGCGGCATCAGTAAACCATATATTGCCTGAATGACACAGCCTGTAGTTGGCTGATGCACGAGTGCACAGCAGGGCTTCACAATCCCCCACAAAAAAACACCACAATTTTAGAAATTTTGGAAAAAGATTTTGGATAGCGGGTGCTACCTATGAGAAAATGTGAAATTCCCAGACCCAGGCCCCACAGCGGCATCAGTAAACCATATATTGCCTGAATGACATAGCCTGGAGTTGGCTGATGCACGAGTACACAGCAGGGCTTCACAATCCCCCCCAAAAAACACAACAATTTTTGAAATTTTTCAAAAAGATTTTGGATCGCGGGTGCTACCTATGAGAAAATTTGAAATTCCCAGACCCAGGCCCAGCAGCGCTATCATTTTTTTATTTGAAATTTAAATCAAACTTTGAGTGTCCCGGACTCCAGCGTGTGGGTACGAAGGACAAAATATAACAAGCCCCCACAGGGCTCATGTGGCCATGAGATGTAGGAGCAACATATCCATTGCTCTGACCGGCCATTGTTTCCAAGATTTTGGCCAAGGCAAACCATGTGAAGAACAGTGTGACACCGCCATGCCCTGCACACATGATATGCTGAAGGGCGTGATTTGGACGTGCAGTGGAGGCTGAGGACACGGTGGAGGATGAGGAGGCGTCGTTGCACACAGTAACAGGAACAATTGCCTGAGAGTGAGAGCGTGGAGGAGGAAGCAGTGTGACCTATCCAAGTTGCTGTTGTGGCTGTGCAGGAACAACATTTACCCAGTGGGCCGTAAAAGACAAGTATTGTCCCTGCCTGTAGTTACAGCTCCACGCGTTGGCGCTGCCGTGCACTTTTGAATACACCGTCAGGCTCAAGGACTGGCCCACCTTCTCTTGTACAAACTTATGCAGGCTGGTACTGCTTTCTTCGCAAAGAAATGTTGGCTTGGGACTCTCCACCTCGGCTCGGCACAAGCCATCAATTCTCTTAATGGTGCAGAGTCCCCCCCCCCCATTGAAAAGGGAGGAACTGCAACACCAGCAACTTGGACAGGAGCACATTCAACTTCTGTGCCTTTGGATGAGTGGGCGCATACTGTTGTCTCTTGGACATGGCTTCGCCCATGGATTGTTGGCGGAATGGCTGACTAAAAGCGGGAGAAGCAGGAGCGACAGAAGGAGGGTTTAGGTCTCCAATAGCCTGGAATGCTGTAAAATGAAGTTTAATGAAGCGATTTGCGCGATCGAATCGCGGCGATATTCGCATTTGTTGCAAATTGAATATTTCATGAAATTCGTAAAGAATTTGAGTTCGTCAGCTTCGATTCGCTAATCTCTAAAAGTAATAACAAAAATTCCTTTATTACTGAAACACAATATTGAAATACAAAATGTGAATACATATGTTTTGCATGCATTACCCATCACATGTACTGCATTTATTATTTAGTATATGGCACTTTGCCATTATAGCACTTTTATGCACTTTTGTCATGTATGTATTTTCATTTTGTATTTCAATATTGTGTTTCAGTAATAAAGGAATTTTTGTTATTACTTTAGTCTGCTACAGTTTTCTCTTCTTTAGGTATTTTTAAACATCTAATTTAACAGACTTTTTAGCCCATTAAGGATCAAGGGCGTACAGGTACGCCCTGACGTCCTGCCGCTTAACCCCTTAAGGACAATGGACGTACTCCTACAACCCCGTTTCCGAGTTCTTAAGGACCGAGACTACAATCGGTATGTGGGGGGAATTGATTTCTCTGATCAAGTCCTCAAGCCATACAATGCTATGCGGAAAACAAGGTTATGGTACAAAAAAGTTGCGGTCTACTTAGTACAGTTTGCTATGTACATCTATTTTGCAATGTCCTAGTACGCTGGCAACACAGGGACATTCCTACAGTTCCAAGAAGAAGCCCTAAGGGCCCGGATCTTTGTCGACTGGGAAAGAGCAGGCCGGAGTTCCCAAGGAACTGGAAATATAAGTGCCAGGATCGTCCCAGGCCAGCACTTTCCAGGTGAGGTCCCCCACACTGGAAAGAAGGGGCAATCCCAGAAAAATGCAGAGTGTGTTACAAGTAGTGTTGAGCGGCATAGGCCATATTCGAATTTGCGATATTTCGCGAATATATGGACGAATATTTGTCATATATTCGCTAAATTTGCATATTCACGTTTTTTCGCATATGCAAAAATTCGCACATGCGAAAATTCACATATGTGAAAATTTATGAACTTTATAGCAAGTATAACAGTGTAACTTGATAGAAGCAGCAGAAGGGAGGGATCAATATTCGCGCATATTCACATATGCGAATATGCGCATATGCAAATATTCGCCCGGCGGTCTCACACAGTAGTATTAGAGCCTTCTTTAGACCACACAAGCTGGAAGCAGAGAGGGATCATCACTGTGATGTATACTGTGAAAAAAAAATAAAGCGAATATTCGTAATTTCAAATATATAGTGCTATATTTGCGAATATTCGCAAATTCACGGATATGCGATATTCGCGAATAAAATTCGAATTGCGAATGTTTGCGAGTTACCCTAGAGAGGGGTATTTGGAAGGGCACCACCACTCAGTGTGACACTTGCCCCGATCATCCGGGCCTCTGCTTTGAGGATTCCTTTAGGGAGTATCACACTTCCATGGAGTACTACATTTTCTCTTTTCATTTAAATTTCCCATAATTTTACCCCAATGTACCAAGTCTGGAGTACATTCCAAGTTTTAACCCCATAAACCACTAAATTGCCCAAAAAACTCTTTCATCAAAAAAACCTGACAAGACCTCTGGGGGTATTTTTTTCATGGGTCACTGAGTCACTAGCATCGGGGTCTTTTTTATGTTTCCTCAAATGCGCAGAGCTCTTTCTCCACCTGAGTGTTGTGCGCATTTGAGGCAACAGGTTAGGGACAGCCCCACACATCACATTCCCAGAATGATGATTCAGAGCATAGGGTTGGGGCGGGCATATTTTTTACTTTTGGCTATGCTCTGGGTTAGAGATGAGCAAATTTTAGAAAAATTTTATTTGGCTGATTCGCCGAATTTTCCCCCAAAATTTGTTTTGTTCTGAATTTATTTGCAGCCAAACGCTATTAAAAACAGCTATTTCTGGCCTACAGAGAGTCTCAATAGAGGTGTAGAACACTTTGCCTTGTCCTAACATGCTTAGAGTGTGTGCTGTGTTAGTGAAATCATTCTGTTATTCAATATGACATGCAGATTACAGGCATTGCTATTAGAACCACTGCCTCAGAGCATCTGTATTTGGCAGCAGGCAGACCATATGGAATCAAAATTGAAGAGAATGAATATATTTTTATGCAGTTTTTATTTAATTTAATTCAAATTTATTTAAATTTTTTTAATACACATTCTGGTGAGCATCGAGATGGCGGTCCACCAAGAGGCGAGCTACCACCTGTTCCAGCCTTTGCCTCTCAGCGCCCCCAGCCCGCCCACTGTCTTACTCTTTGTGGAACAGCAAATGTTTCATTTAATCAGTTGTGGTTCATCGCAATCACTCCAACCTGTTTCATTGGATTCTTGTGGTAATTACACAGCTAATACATGATGTCGACGACCATAGGGCCTCAGTCTTGAAAAGATTACATCTATTTTTGAAATTTAAACTTAAGATTTTGACATTTAAATTTAATATTACACTCCCAAGCTTAATGTCCCGGGCCCCAGCGTTTACTTTGAATAAAGAGTGTGGTTCCAAAGACCAAATCTAACAAGGAGTCACACGTCACCTGGCGGCACAATGACAGAGCCTGGAGGAGGCATCAGTACAAGGAGACCATATAGTGGCTGAATGACACAGCCTGGAGTTAGAGGCCGCATAAGGAGAACATATAGTTGCAGAATGACACAGCGTGGAGGTGGCGGCAACATGAGGAGAACATATAGTGGCTGAATGACACAGCATGGAGGTGGCGGCAGCATGAGGAGAACATAAAGTGACTGAATGACACAGCCTGGAGTTGGCGGCAGCATGAGGAGACCATATAGTGGCTGAATGACACAGCCTGGAGTTTGTTGCAGCATGAGGAGAAATTATAGTGGCTGAATGACACAGCCTGGAGTTGCCGGCAGCATGTAGTAGGTCAGTTTGTCCTCCTTCTCAGTGGGTGTAAAAAAGGCCCCATATTGTGCAAGGGTCCAATAAGGTTTAGAGCCAGAAGTAATTCTGCTGCCGAATGGTGACAATTGGGCAGTCACTACACAAGCAAGTGAGCATTCATCGTGCCAATTTTGCAAGTGACTCGGAGGGACTCCCTGCCTTCATCTCCACTGCATACTGCCACAGTGTGTCTGGGTCCTCTATCTCGCCTTCCTCATAATCCTCTAGCTCCTCTAGCTGCTCATCCTCTCCTGACAGATGACTAGAAAAACTGCCCTGTGCTCCACTGTGCCTCTCCCCCTCCTTTAATTCAGCCCCCACAGGGCTCATGTGGCCGTGAGATGTAGGCGCCATGTCTCTATTGCCCTGACCAGCCATTGTTTCCAACACATGTTGCAGTAGATGAAGCAGTGGAATGACGTTGTTCATCCCGTAATCCTGGGGATTGACTAATAATGTGGCTAATTCAAAGGGCCTGAGAAAATGGCAGGTGTCACGTATGAGCTGCCATTGGTTGACATTGAAGTTACACAGGGGAGTCCCCCTATTTGCTTGGATCATCAAGAATTTGGTGATGGCTTTTCTCTGTTGGTATAGTCGGTCCATCATATGAAGGGTGGAATTCCAACGTGTGGAAAAGTTGCAAATCAGACTATGTTGGGGATGCCGTTCTGACGCTGCAGCTCAAGGAGGGTGTGCTTAGCTGTGTACGAGTGGCTGAAGTGCATGCAAAGTTTCCTTTCCATTGTTAGTATGTCTTACAGATGGGGGGAACACTTCAGAAACTGCTTGAAAACCAATTTGAACATCTGTGTGATGCAGGGTGCATGTCTAAGGCTTCCTTGTCACAGCATAGACAAGATGTTTTTCCCGTTGTCGTTCACCATGGTCCCCATTTCCAGTTTTCGCAGAGTAAGCCATGATTCGATTTCTTGATGAATTACTTTTAGCAGTTCCTCCTCTGTGTGACTCCGTTCGCCAAGGCAAACACATGGTATGCCGGAGGAGCACTGAGACTAGTCCGTGCAGTAAAGGCTGAGGACACGGTAGAGGATGAGGAGGTGGAGTCGCACACTGTCACAGGACAGACGGCCTGAGAGTGTGAAGGCAGAAGAGGCGTGACTATGTCCAAGTTGCTGTTGTTCTGGCTCTGCAGGAACCACGTTCACCCAGTGGGCTGTAAAGGACATGCATTGTCCCTGACCATGGTTACAGCTCCACACGTCAGCGCTGCCATGCACTTTGGTTCACATCGACGGGCTCAAGGACTGGCCCACCTTCTGTTCCACAAAATTGTGCAGGACTGGTACTACCTTCTTCGCAAAGAAATGACGGCTTGGCACTCTCCACCTCGGCTAGGCACAAGCTCTCAGTTCTCTAAAAGGTGCAGAGTCCACCACTTGAAAAGGGAGGGACTGCAGCACCAGCAACCTGGACAGGAGCACATTCAGTTTCTGCACAGTTGGATGAGTGGGCGCATACTGATTTCTCTTGGAGATGGCTTCGCCGATGTATTGCTAGTGAAATGCTGACTCAAAGCAAGAGGAGCAGGAGCATCTGGAATGACAGAAGATGGGTATGACACACAGCTCAAGTGCAATCAGCTTGATCATCATTGATTGTGTCTGCATGTCACTGATGTCCTTCTCATGTTCCTCAACAGTGCCTGCTTCAGGAGCCTGAATGCTCGCAACACCACCTCCCACACCATTCTCCTCATCACTACTTGCCCGCCTAGCGTAGGAAGCGGCAGATGTCGCCTCCAATTCTTCGATGGGCAGTAGCTGCTGACTATCCTCTAGATCGTCCTCACTAAATAGGGGAGCTGAACCTACAGCATAAGATGCTTCTGTGGGGGAGGGAACAGCACAGGACAGAGGCAATGGGAGGAAAGGGACTGCTCCCGAGCCATGCCAACTGAGGGTTGTGTCTGAGGAACCCACCGACTGTTGACTGGGGGTGTCAGATGTCACATGTAATGAAATGGATGACAGTGTTAACCAATCGATGACAGCAGATGGGTTGCTGTTCGAGACACGACCACTAGCTGATACTGGGAGCTCAGGCATCTCGCTGCCACTCCTGCTGCCACTCGCCCCTAGTCTGCTGCGACCTCTGCCTGGCAAATTTAGGCCTCTACCACTCATCTGTGCATGTCCTGGCACTTCTCTGCCTGACATACTTAGTGCGTATATCAGGGGAGTACAATACGCTCCACTACGCTTAAAAAGTATTTGTGTGATGCTTTTGAGGTGAGTACAATGAACGCTTAAAAAAGTAGTTATGTATAACACCAGCTGGTGTGTACTTTTGCCTGGCCTTTCACAGCATCTAGGCCCTTGAGACCTTAACAAGAACAAAATAGTACACCATTGAGATGTACGAATGTGGTATGCACTGATGAGGGGAGTACAATGCGCTCCAGTATGCTTAAAAAAGTATTTGTGTACAACATCAGCTGGTGAACACTTTTACTTGGCCTTTTACAGTATCTAGGCCCTTGAGACTTTAACAGGAACAAAATAGTACACCACTTAGATGTATGAATGTAATATGTACTTATGAGGGGAGGACAAAGCGCTACAGTACACTTAAAAAAGTATTTGTGTACAACACCAGCCGGTGAGTACTTTTGCCTGTCCTTTCAGAGTATCTAGGCCCTTGAGACTTTAACAGGAACAAAATAGTACACCACTTAGATGTACCTATGCGGTATGCACATATGAGGGGAGGACAATGCACTATAGTACGCTTAAAAAAGTCTTTGTGTACGTGTGCTGCAGCACACAATCACTGTGTACTACACCCAAAATTGCACTTTCTCTCTCAATCTCCCTTTCCTATCAGTGCTTCTAGGCAGGATTTGTGCTTGAGCTGAATCGCTGCTGTTCTGTGCAACACACAGCTCTCTGTCCCTCTCTGTAATAGATGCTCAAAAATAAACAAAATTTAAGCTCCTAGGCGCTGATCAGATGAAATAGATGTTAGGATTCGGCAGGCTGGATGTGGATCCTCTGTGTCAGCGAGGGATTGGCGTGGACCGTACCGGTGGACCGGTTCTAGGTTGCTACTGGTATTCACCAGAGCCCACCGCAAAGCGGGATGGTCTTGCTGCGGCGGTAGCAACCAGGTCGTATCCACCGGCAACGGCTCAACCTCGTTGACTGCTGAGAATGCGTGGGACAGAAGGACTAGACAGAGGCGAGGTCAGACGTAGCAGAAGGTCAGGGCAGGCGGCAAGGTTCGTAGTCAATGGTAATAGCAAAGGTCTGGAAACACTGGTATGGCAAACACAGTAAACGCTTTCTCTAGGCACAAGGGCAACAAGATCCGGCAATGCAGGGAAGGGGAAGTGAGGTTATATGGACGTGGAACAGGTGGAAGCTAATTAGACTGATTTGGGCCAGGCACCAATCATTGGTGCACTGGCCCTTTAAACCTTAGAGAGCTGGCGTGCGCGCGCCCTAAGGAGCGGAGCCGCGCGCACCAGGACGTGACAGCCGGGGACCGGGACAGGTGAGTAGCTTGGGATGCGATTCTCGAGCGGGCTCGTCCCGCTATGCGAATCACATCCCCGCCGGCAGTGTCAGTTCAGCGCTCCCGGTCAGCGGGTCTGACCAGGGCGCTGCAGAGAGGGGAACGCCGCGAGCGCTCCGGGGAGGAGCAGGGACCCGGAGCGCTCGGCGTAACAATAGATAGTTGCGGACACATAATTATTGTCCGAAAAGCAAATTTATTGGCACAAAACAACGTGTTTCCGGTCCGTAATGGACCCTTCATCAGGCAGGTGTAGCTTGATGCACCTGCCTGACAAAGGGTCCGTTACGGACCGGAAACGATTTGTTTTGTGCCAATAAATTAGCTTTTCGGACAATAATTCTGTGTCCGCAACTATCTATTTCATCTGATCAGCACCTAGGAGCTTAAATTTTGTTTATCTTTGAGCTTCTTTCCACTGGACCAGCGTTGCTGATTCCGGACAAGCTACGGCTGCAGATCCAAGCACCACCTTTAACCAGATGTCTACTGAGGTGTTGTGCTCTTAGCACAACCCCACATGGTGAGTGTAAACCCGCTTATCATTTTATTGTTAGTGTTTGACATATTACACTAGGGTGCGTATCCCTTTTTCCTTTTTTACTGTGCCTCTCTGTAATAGAATACTGTAGACAGTGACTGGGAGGTGAATCACTGCAGTAAGAATGCTTTTCTGTGCAAATCACACTGCTCTCTGTCCCTCTTTCGTAGCAACAGAACACTGACTTGACTAGGAGGTGAATCGCTGCTGGAAAAAAGCTGTCTGTCCCTATCTATCTCTCTGCAGTGAAAGGCTGAAGTGACTGGCCGCAATATGGCTGCCAATTATATAGGGCTGTGACATCACAGGGGTGACTGGCTGCTGATAGGCTGCATGCTGCTTGTGGTTCAGGGTCATCCCGCCTATCCTTGTTCCTGCCTTCCCAGGATTCCTTGCCTCATGTCCTCACATGTGGATCCACCATTTTAGATGCCCTGGACCGCACTAAATGGAGTTTAATGAAGTGATTTGTGCGATAGAAACTAGGCAATATTCGCATTCATTGCAAATCAAATTTTTCCTGAAATTCGTAACGAATTCGGATTCATCAGGTTCGATTCGCTCATCCCTACTCTGAGTCATCATTCTGGGAAAATAAATGGCATATAAGTAGTCAAATTGCAATTTCATTTCCAACCCCATAGTACACTTCATCCATTCCTGGAAAATAAATGTAGCGAACACCTGTCCGTTCCAAATGTCCAGTTCCCCCCTATACACCTTACCCAGGAGGTGTTCTGTGTGGAATGGGTTCACAAGTGGACGTTCCTTTCTTTTTTTTTTTTTTGCTGAATGTATGTAACCCTCAGCTACTGATATGCCATAGGTCTCAAATGCAAATATAGCTCTTTTACTCTTGAGCCCTGTAGTGCAACCGCACAGCATTTTACATCCACATATGGGGGACATTTCTCCTATTACCCCTTGTGCAAATAAAAAAATTGGGGTAACACCGGCATTTATGTGAAAAAACCCTACTTTGTCATTGTTACATTCTCTGAGGGGTGTAGTTTCCAAAATGATGGCACTTGAGGGGGTCCCGCAGTTCTGGCTCCATGGTAGCTCTGTAAACGTTCAAGGCCCCTGACAAAATTCTTCAATGTGGGTTTTTCTTCCAAAAACCATTTCAGTAAAACTTGCTTTCCAAAAGCCAAATGTTACTCCTTCTCTTCTGAGCATTATAGTGCACCCGCAGTCCACTTGATGTCCACACATGGGGTATATCCATACTCAGAAGAGAGGGGGTTACAAATTTGGGGGGGGGGGCATTTTCTCCTATTATCCCTTGTAAAAATGTTAAATTTGGGGCAAAACCAGAATTTTAGTGAAAAAAAAAATCATTTAAACATCCGAATTTAACGAAAAGTCACCAAGCACCTGTGGGGTGTTAAGGCTCACTGTACCCCTTGTTACGTTCCTTGAGAGGTGTATTTTCCAAAATGGTATGCCATGTGTTTTTTTTTGTTTTTTTTTTGCTGTTCTGGCACAATAGGAGCTTCCTAAATGTGACATGCCCCCGCCAACAACCATTTCAGAAAAACTCACTCTCTAAAGTCCCATTGTAGCTCCTTCCCTTTTGAGCCCTCTACTGCACCCGCAGAACACTTTACATACACATATAAGGTATTTCCATACTCAAGGGAAATTGGGTTACAAATTTTGGGGGGATTTCTCCCCCTTTATTCCTTGTAAAAATTCCAAAACTCGGTCTACAAGAACATGTGGGTGTAAAAAAATGAAGATTTTGAATTTTCTCCTTCACTTTGCTGCTATTCCTGTGAAACACCTAAAGGGTTAACACACTTTCTGAATGTCATTTTGAATACTTTAAGGGGTGCCGTTTTTATAATTGGGTAATTTCTGGGGTATTTCTAATATAAAGGTTCTTCAAATCCCCTTCAAAACTGAACTGGTCCCTGAAAAATTCCGATTTAGAAAATTTGGTGAAAAATTGGAAAATTGCTGCTGAACTTTGAAGCCCTCTCATGTCTTCCAAAAGTAAAAATGTGTCAACTTTATGATGCAGACATAAAGTAGACATATTGTATATGTGAATCAATATATCATTTATTTGGTATGTCAGTTTTCCTTACAAGCAGAGAGCTTCAAATTTCGAAAAATGCTAAATTTTGAAATTGTTCATGAAATTGCAACATTTTTCACCAAGAAATGATGCAACTATCGAATATGTCACAAAAAAACATTCTTGAAATCAAATTAATAAGTAAAATAAGTAAAATGCTCTGGTGCTTAAGGTGAAAATGGGGTTAACCCCTTCCTGCAGAATGACTTGTATAAACATCATGTAATGCTGGTAGTTCGCACATCATGATGTTTATAGTGGGGATCAAAAGTTTGGGCAACCCAGGTAAAAATTTGCATTAATGTGCATAAAGAAGCCAAGAAAAAATGGAAAAATCTCCAAAAGGCATCAAATTACAGATTAGACATTCTTATAATATGTCAACAGAAGTTAGATTTTATTTCCATCATTTACACTTTCAAAATAACAGGAAACAAAAAAATGGCGTATGCAAAAGTTTGGGCACCCTGCAGAATTTATAGCATGCAGTGCCCCCTTTGCAAAGCTGAGACCTGCTAGTGTCATGGATTATTCTCAATCATCATCTGGGAAGACCAGGTGATGTCAATCTCAAAGGTTTTAAATGCCCAGACTCATCTGACCTTGCCCCAACAATCAGCACCATGGGTTCTTCTAAGCAGTTGTCTAGAAATCTGAAACTGAAAATGTTGACGCTCACAAAGCTGGAGAAGGCTTTAAGAAGATAGTAGAACATTTTCAGATGTCAATATCCTCTGTTCGGAATGTAATTAAGAAATGGCAGGAACAGTGGAAGTTAAAGCGAGATCTGGAAGACCAAGAAAAATATCAGAATGAACAGCTCGCAGGATTGTAAGAAAAACAATTCAAAAGCCACGTTTGACTGCACAATCCTTCCAGAAAGATCTTGCAGACACTGGAGCTGTGGTACACTATTCCACTATAAAGAGATACTTGTACAAATGTGGTCTTCATGGAAGAGTGAGCAGAAGAAAACCTCTTCTACGTCCTCACCACAAAAAACAGCAATGAACATATAGACAAGCCTGATGCATTTTGGAAACAAGTTCTGTGGACCGATGAGGTTAAAATTGAACTTTTTGGCCAGAATGAGCAAAGGTACTTTGGAGAAGAACGGGAACAGAATTTAATGAAAAGAACCTCTGTCCAACTGTTAAAGGGGTATTCCGCCCCTAGACATTTTATAGGTAGGGGATAAGATGTCAGATCGCCGCGGTCCCGCTGCTGGGGACCCCCGGGATCCCTGCTGCGGCACCGCGCTATCATTACAGCACAGAGCGAATTCGCTCTGTGCGTAATGACGGGCGATACAGAGGACGGAGTCGCATGACGTCATGGCGCCGCCCCTCGTGACATCACGGCCCGTCCCCTTAATGCAAGTCTATGGGAGGGGGCGTGACGACCGCCACGCCCCCTCCCATAGACTTGTTTTGAAAGGGGCGGGACGTGACATCACGAGGGGCGGAGCCGTGACGTAACGATGCTCCGGCCCCTGTACCGCCCATCATTACGTGCAGAGCGAACTCTCTCTGTGCTGTAATAATAGCTCAGTGTCGCAGTGGGGATCCCAGGGGTCCCCAGCAGCGGGACCGCGGCGATCTGACATCTTATCCTCTATCCTTTGGATAGGGGATAAAATGTCTAGAGGCGGAATACCCCTTTAACCCCTTAAGGACCAAGGACGTACCGGTACGTCCTTGGTCCTGCACTCCTGATATAACGCGGGGTTACACAGTAACCCCGCGTCATATCACGGCAGGCCCGGCGTCATAGTGAAGCCGGGACCCGCCTCTAAAAGTGCGTAGCGCTGATCGCGGCGCCGCGTGCTATTAACCCTTTAGCCGCGCGCTCAGAGCTGAGCCGCGCGGCTAAAAGTGAAAGTGAAAGTTGCCGGCTAGCTCAGTCGGGCTACCTGCCTCCTCGCTGTCCGATCGCCGAATGACTGCTCAGTGCCTGAGATCCAGGCATGAGCACTCATGCGGCAGAATCGTTGATCACTGGTTTCTTATGAGAAACCAGTGATCAGCATAGGAGATCAGTGTGTGCAGTGTCATAGGTCCCTATGGGACCTATAACACTGCAAAAAAAAGTGAAAAAAAAGTGAATAAAGATCATTTAACTCCTCCCCTATTAAAAGTTTGAATCACCCCCCTTTTCCAATAAAAAAAAAACACAGTGTAAATAAAAATAAACATATATGGTATCACCGCGTGCGGAAATGTCCGAATTATAAAAATATATCATTAATTAAACCGTTCGGTCAATGGCGTGAGCGCAAAAAATTCCAAAGTCCAAAATAGTGCATTTTTGGTCACTTTTTATATCACTTAAAAATGAATAAAAAGCGATCAATAAGTCCTCTGAATGCATAAATGATACTGTTAAAAACTTCAGATCACGGCGCAAAAAGTGAGCCCTCATACCGCCCCATACACAGAAAAATAAAAAAGTTATAGGGGTCAGAATATGACAATTTTAAACGTATTAATTTTCCTGCATGTAGTTATGATTTTTTCCAGAAGTCCGACAAAATCAAACCTATATAAGTAGGGTATCATTTTAATTGTATGGACCTACAGAATAAAGATAAGGTGTCATTTTTACCGAAAAATGTACTACGTAGAAACGGAAGCCCCCAAAAGTTACAAAACAGCGTTTTTTTTTTCAATTTTGTCGCACAATTACTTTTTTTCCATTTCACCGTAGATTTTTGGGCAAAATGACTGACGTCATTACAAAGTAGAATTGGTGGCGCAAAAAAATAAGCCATGATATGGATTTTTAGGTGCAAAATTGAAAGAGTTTTGATTTTTTAAAGGCAAGGAGCAAAAAATGCAAAATGCACAAACGGAAAAAGCCCCGGTCCTTAAGGGGTTAAGCATGGTAGTGGATCAATCATGCTTTGGGGTTGTATTGCAGCCAGTGGCACAGGGAACATCTCACGAGTAGAAGGAAAAATGGATTCAATAACATTTCTGCAAATTTTGGATGCTAACTTGATGCCATCTGTTTAAAAGCTGAAGTTAAAGAGAGGATGGCTTCTACAAATGGATAATGATCCTAAACACACCTCGGAATCCATGGGGCATTACATCAAGAGGCGTAAACTGAAGGTCTTGCCATGGCCTTCACAATCTCCTGATCTCAACATAATTGAAAATCTATGGATAGACCTTAACCCCTTCCCGACCTATGACATACCTGTACGTCATGGGTGGCAAGGTGTTCCCGACCCATGACATACAGGTACGTCATGAACATTTTTGCCGCTACTCGTGGCACCCTGCAGCGCCCGGAAAGATGGTGGCTATCACTGATAGCCAGCCATCTTACCATGCGACCACGGGGGGTTTCATCCCCCACCCCACCCCCAGCGATCGCTGCTATCAGCTGGTCAAATCTGACTAGCTGATAGCAGCGTTTCGCTATGAAAATACTTAGCAGCGCGGTGTGTGAGTCCCGATCACGGGGATCGGGACACACACCGCTCTGCTAAGTGTCCCTGACCCGTCCCCCAGCGTCACTTACCCATCCGAGCGGTGTCCCGAGCGGTCTTGGCGGCGAGCGGCGTCCTCCAGGCGGTCCCAGTGGCTCTGCGTCCCGGAGGTGAGTTTCCGGCAGCAGTGCGGCATCTTCATTGGCAGCAGTAAGATCGCCGTAAAGCGATCTCACTGCTGCCTCTGGGAGTTTCAAAACTGCAACTCCCAGCATGCCCAGACAGCCTTTGGCTTTCTGGGTATGCTGGGAGTTGTAGTTTTGCAACATCTGGAGGTCCTCAGTTTGGAGACCACTGTATAATGGTCTCCAATCTGTGCTCTTCCAGATATTGCAAAACTACAAATCTCAGCATGCTCAGTCTCTCCAGGCATGCTGGGAGTTGTAGTTCTCTAACATCTGGAAGAGCACAGATTGGAGACCATTATACAGTGGTCTCCAAACTGTGGACCTCCAGATGTTGCAAAACTACAACTCCCAGCATGCCCAGACTGCCCAAGCATGCTGGAAGTTGTAGTTCAGCAACATATGATCCTTCAGATATTGCCGAACTACAACTTCCAGCATGCCTGGGCAGTCTGGGCATGCTGGGAGTTGTAGTTTTGCAACAGCTGGAGGCACACTAGTTGGGAAACAATGTCCGTTTCCTACCTCAGTGCCTCCAGCTGTTGCAATTGTTGCAAAATTATAACTCCCAGCATGCACTGACAGACCATGCATGCTGGGAGTTGTAGTTTTGCAACAGCTGGAGGCACACTGGTTGGGAAACACTAAGTTTGGTTGCAAAACACTTGAAAGTTTATTACTTAACTTAGTGTTTCCAAACCAGTGTTCCTCCAGCTGTTGCAAAACTACAACTCCCAGCATGCACGGACAGCCAAAGGGCATGCTCGGAGTTTGCAACAGCTAGATGTTTGCCCCCTCCCCCCAATGTGAATATACAGGGTACACTCACATGGGCGGAGGTTTACAGTGAGTGCTGCAAGTTTGAGATGGCGCAAATTTTTGCGCTGCAGCTCAAACTTCCAGCGGCAAACTTGCTGTGAACCTCTGCCCATGTGACTGTACCCTAAAAACACTACACTACACTAACACTAACCAAAAATAAAAAGTAAAACACACTACATATACACATATCCCTACACAGCCCCCCCTCCCCAAAAAATGAAAAACGTCTGGTACGCTACTGCTTCCAAAACGGAGCCTCCACCTGTTACAAAATAATAACTCCCAGTATTGCCGGACAGCCATTGACTGTCCAGGCATGCTGGGAGTTTTGCAACAGCTGGAGGCACCCTGTTTGGGAATCATTGGCATAGAATACCCCTATGTCCACCCCTATGCAAATCCCTAATTCAGGCCTCAAATGCGCATGGCGCTCTCTCACTTTGGAGCCCTGTCGTATTTCAGGGCAACAGTTTAGGGCCACATATGGGGTATCGCCGTACTCGGGAGAAATTGCCTTACAAATTTTGGTGGGCTTTTTCTTCCTTAACCCCTTAAGAAAAGGTGAAGTTGGGGTCTACACCAGCATGTTAGTGTAAAAAAATAAATTTTTTACACTGACATGCTGGTGTTGCCCTATACTTTTCATTTTCACAAGAGGTAAAAGGGAAAAAAGACCCTCTAAATTTGTAATACAATTTCTCCCGAGTATGGAGATACCCCATATGTGGGCACAAAGTGCTCTGGGGGCGCACAACAAGGCCCAGAAGGGAGAGTGCACCATGTACATTTGAGGCGATTTGCACAGGGGTGGTTGAGTGTTACAGCAGTTCTGACAAACGCAAAACAATAAATATCCATATGTGACCCCATTTTGGAAACTACACCCCTCACAGAATGTAATAAGGGGTGCAGTGAGCATTTACACCCCACTGGTGTATGACAGATTTTTGGAACAGTGGTCTGTGAAAATGAAAAATAAAATTTTTGATTTGCACAGTCCACTGTTTCAAATATCTGTCAAACGCCAGTGGGGTGTAAATGCTCACTGCACCCCTTATTAAATTCCATGAGGGGTATAGTTTCCAAAATGGGGTCACATGTGGGGGGGGGTCCACTGTTCTGGCACCATAGGGGCTTCCTAAATGGGACATGCCCCCCAAAAACCCTTTCAGAAAAACTCACTCTCCAAAATCCCATTGTCGCTCCTTCCCTTCTGAGCCTTCTACTGCGCCCGCCGAACACTTTACATACGCATGTGAGGTATCTCCTTACTCGAGAGAAATTGGGTTACAAATTTTAGGGTGATTTCTCTCCTTTTACCCCTTGAAAAAATTCTAAAATTGGGTCTACAAGAAAATGCGAGTGTAAAAAATGAAGATTTAGAATTTTCTCCTTCACTTTGCTGCTATTCCTGTGAAACACCTAAAGGGTTAAAACACTTACTGAATGTCATTTTGAATACTTTGGGGGGTGCAGTTTTTGTAATGGGGTCATTTATGGGGTATTTCTAATATGAATACCCTTAAAATCCACTTCCAACCTGAACTGGGCCCTGAAAAATTACGATTTTGAAAATCTTGAGAAAAATTGGAAAATTGCTGCGGAACTTTGAAGCCCTCTGATGTCTTTCAAAAGTAAAAACTTGTCAATTTTTTTATGCAAGCACAAAGTAGACATATTGTATATGTGAATCAATATGTAATTTATTTGGAATATCCATTTTCCTTTCAAGCAGAGACTTTCAAAGTTAGAAAAATGCTAAATTTTCAAAATTTTCATGAAATTTTTAGATTTTTTTCCAAGAAAGGATGCAAATATCAGTGAAATTTTACCAATAACATAAAGTAGAATATGTCACGAAAAAACTATCCAGAAAAACAATCCAAAAAGCATTCCAGAGTTATTAATGTTTAAAGTGACAGTGGTCAGATTTTAAAAAAATGCCCAGGTCATGAAGGTGAAAATGGGCTGGTTCATGAAGGGGTTAAAATAGCAGTGCGTGAGAGACAGCCCAGAAATCTCAAACAACTGGAAGACTTTTGTAAGGAAGAATGGGCAAAGATACCTCAAACAAGAATTGTAAGACTCTTGGCTGGCTACAAAACATGTTTACAAGCTGTGATACTTGTCAAAGGGGGCAGTACAAAATATTAACTCTGCAGGGTGCGAAAACTTTTGCAGACGCCATTTTTGGGTTTTCTGTTATTTTGAAAGTGTAAATGATGGAAATAACGTCTAACTTTTGTTGACATATCATAAGAATGTCTAATCCGTAATTTGATGCCTTTTGGAGATTTTTCCATCTTTTCTTGGCTTCTTTATGCACATTAAATCAAATTTTTACCTGGGGTGCCCAAACTTTTGATCCCCACTGTAGGTCATTCAGTTAACCCGCTGACGTGCGGCATCACACAGTTTAACTGTCAGAAGTCCCGCTGTTATCAGCAGGGGACAACTTCTGCAAGCTCCCCCCCCAGGACCAACTGTGGGTGGTCCTGGTCAGTGATCACTGTGTCTCAGCTGACTGGGAGGGTTGAAGTTAATTTCCTCCGCTCTGCACGCCCATAGAAGTCAGGAAGAGTGGGAGAAGAGGATCCAGAGAGCTGAGGGGAAAGTGGCAAATACCTGCGGGGGGACCGGTGCAGCAGTGGGGACTGGGGAACCATGGCAGGCACATGTGGAGGTAACAGCGGGGACTGGAGGCAGGCACACGTGGAGGCGGCAGCGGCGGCAGGCAAGTGGAGGCAGCAGTGAAGATCGCTGTAAAGTCCTGGTATGCTGGGAGTTGTAGTTCTGTAACATCTGGCCCTTCAGATGTTGCCTGGGCATGCTTGGAGTTGAAGTTTTGCAACATCTGGAGGTCTACAGTTTGTACACCACTACTTAGCGGTCTCCAAACTGTTCTCCTCCAGTTGTTGCACAACTACAACTCCCAGCATGCCCTTCAGTTGTAGTTTTGCAACAGCTCGAGGTTTGACCCCCCCCCCCCCTCCCCAATATGTGAATGTACAGGGTACACGGGCGGGGGTTTTTCAATGAGTTTCACGCTGCAAGTTTGAGATGCAGCAAATTTTCCACTGCAGCTCAAACTCCCAGCGGGAAACTCAGGGTGTGAACCCCCATGTGAATGTACTCTAAAAACACTACACTACACAAAATGAAGGGTAAAACACTGCATATACACATACCCCTAGACAGTGACCCCCCTCAATAAAAATGAAAAACATCACGTACGGCACCGTTTCCAAAACGGAGCCTCCAGCTTTACAAAACAACAACTCCCAGTATTGTCAGAAAACCATTGACTGTCCAGGCATGCTGGGAGTTTTGCAACAGCTGGAGGCACCCTGTTTGGGAATCACTGGCGTAGAATGTGGGAAGCCTATCAGGCTGAATTTGTGGGAGGGGCTTTGGCTATTTAACACCCATCGGCCCCTCCCTCTGGGCATATGCTGGGTTGGCGAAATTGCGGGGGTTCTTTTGTTGAGTACGCTGGGTCAGGTGTGTGGTGGTGCAGGTAAGTGCCGGGTGACCGGCAGGTTCTTTTACTGGGGCCCTGGTCTGTTGCTATTGCTCCCCTCGTTTGGCGGGCAGGCTCCGGCACCCAGCGTGTTATGTAGGCGGCGGTCCGTCGGTACAGCGCGTGCCCGGGCTGGCCGCAGTGAACACGGCCTCTGGATCCAGCGGCAGCAGGCGGCATGGCAGGCGCGGGGAGACGCGACCCACGTGGGTCTCCCTGTGCTGGCGTCTCACGTGTAACACGGGGCTCTGAACGGGCGGAGTCACAGCATGCCAGTGAGCCGGCGGTATAGCTCCACGGATGGCCAGCAGGTGGCGCTGAAAAAAAAAAAAAAAAAAATGTGTGTGTGAGGAAATGTGTTAGGCTTACAGAGTGTATTGGTACCATGCAGTAATAAGGGGCTGTCTCATGGTGCACCGGTGTCAGGCCACAGTCCTGACACATGCACTGTCGCAAACAAGGGGCAGCTTGTAAGTCAATAATACTATAATCCATATTACGGTGGCTTCGGTTTAGGGGGGGGGTGGTCATGCATATCGGGGTACCGGGGCAGAGGCTTGGGGTAGGCAAGTAATTAGTGGGGTTGGGGTAGTTGGGGTAGTTTCAGGCATAGGGGGGGGGCTAGGGGGTGCCAGCATGTATGGGTCAGAGGTGGTAGGTGGCGCGTAAACCATATGGTTAGTACACTGTTAGTTTCTCTTGCAGATTAGGTGGGCTGTATACAGTTAGGTGGTCATTATGTTCCTGGTCATTGCAAACTTGGCTACGGTCAGTACCAACCGTACGGCGGTTGTTCATGTTATTTATTCACGTTTCACGGTGGTCATCACTTTCGCTAGCAGACGCTAGTTCACGTCATTTCAGTCAAATGCTTAATACTCCTGTTACATTAGTACTCCTGTTACGCACTACTGCTGTTACACATAGGCCCTGAATCACTGTATATCTGACTCGACATGTCAGATAGGGTTCAAGGCGTCATTGCTACTGTCACGCATACAAAGCATTTCGTTTACACGGGTAGTGGTCACTGCGATCTTGACTCTTCTTCAAGGGTGACCACTCGCCTGCGGTGGTTGCTGACACGTCTTCAGAGCCATCGCTAGTTAGTTAGAAACGGTGCACACTGTAATCTTGACTCGCAGTCAGGAGGTGTTCACGGTTTAATTATTCATGACTATACGCGTTATGCACACGTTCTCGGTCAGACACAAGGTCAGGCCTCGTTTCAAACTATTCAGGTGGTACTCTGGGTCGCACTGGCACTACGGTCAGCACTCTGGGTTCGGCCACATTGCACGGGCAGTCTGCAGCTGTAAGCTAACATTAAGTATGTATTCGGTTGTTTGCAGGGTTACAGTCGATTTGCTGTTCGTTTCAGACGTCTTACTGTTGTGTTACAGTGGTGGTAAGGTCAGTCAGTACTCGGCAAGGGGGGTACACGTTTCTCATATCTGGTGACTCACGATTACCGTTTACGACCCGGACAGGTCATGTCTCACGTGTCAGACATAGAGGACCCGATGTCCATCCCTGATACACCAGCAGTGTGAGGGACGCCCTCCTCTGCAGCTTACAGGGCTTGGACGATCCCCAAGTTGATGGAGGAGTTGCGCAAGAGGGCAATTCCATTTCCAGCAACCGCCCGAAAAGCAGAGTTGTACAAACTCCTCATGGCGGATCAGGGGGCTGGCGACAGTCAGGAGGGGACCTCGGGCCAGTCCATCCTCTCGGAACTGCATGCAATGATGACTTCCATGTTGGGCAGGCTGGTTTCTCTGAGGACATACTGTAAGGGAAGGACATCAATTTGGCGGCCCTGTTGCTATCTGCATTCGACGTTGAGGACACTAGAACGGTAGCGTGCGCTGACTTATCTGTTGTCCTTAAGAGTAAGGACACCAGGCTGAAACGGAAGTTAAACATCCACGAGTTTGTGATTGCCTTCAGCAAATGCAGGGAGGTGATATGCTCAGCCAGGCCGGAGTGCAGAGAGGAGCTCGACCTGTATTTGCTGAGGGTTACTGAATACGCATACAAATACGATGGTACCCATTTCTACGATTATCATAGAAGTTTCTCAGCCATGGCAGCGGCGGCCTTCAGCCAAGATGGGTACCTCACGGACTGGAGCATCGAAGATTCACAGATGTTCCGCAGCCACTTCGCAAATCTCAAATTCCCCGCATGTGCCGCCTGTCAATCAATCACGCATGCTACGGCGTGGTGTGTAGGGCTGGCTCAACAGGGCGAGCAGGGTGCCACCAGACCGTCCACTGCCACGGACAGTTTCAGCAGGTCCGCACCTTCCGTAGACAAGTTGGGCCGTCCAGTACACTATCTCGGAGGCTCACAAATTTGTAACAACTATAACATGTCTTCGTGCAACTTCAGCAATTGCAGGTTATTACACGTCTGCTTCTACTGCTTCAGGGCACATCCGGGCTCTGCATGTAGGCAGAAAGGGCCAGCATGACTAGGCGGGGTACGTACCCCAGTCCTGGCGCTCTGCTCGCGGATCACCCGGACCCAGATTGGGTCCAATGGTTGATCAATAGTTTTGATAGAGGCTTCCACGCCGGCATGGTCACACTGCCGCTGGCCACATTTGAATGTGACAATCTGCTGTCTGCCGTAAACGATCTCGCTGTTGTCACTGAATTAATAAATGCTGAGCTAATGAAAGGTTATATGATTGGCCCCTTGTTAGTTTCTCCATTCAGGTCTTGGAGGGTCAGTCCGGTAGGGGTGGTAACAGGCAAGTTCAATGGGAAAAGAGACTATTTGACTTGTCGGCTCCTCATGGGTCACTTGTCCCCAGTATCAACTCTCTCATTCCATCCAAGGAGTTTAGCATGCATTATTCTTCCATAGACCAGGCTATTCAGGTCATCTTGGCGTTCGGCCCAGGGACTTGGATGGCGAAGGCGGATATCACTGATGCCTTCAAGTTGCTTCCATTGCACAGGGACCAGTGGCAATGGTTTGGGCTCAAATGGCAGGGGGCATATTATTTTGCTTCCAAGTTGACTTCGGATGCAAGAGCAGCCCGTGGCTGTTTGACCAACTGGCCCAGGCATTGCACTGGCTGCTGGTTAATGTCTCTGGATGCAGCCAGGTCATCCATTATTTGGATGACTTTCTTCTGCTCAGTCGCCTGAGGGAAGAGCCGGACCAGTTGGTCAGATTGCTGAAACAGTTCACTGATATTGGGGTGCCAGTGTCTCCCAAGAAAACGGTCGGTCCAACAAGTGTCTCACCTTTCTTGGAGTAATCCAAGATCCAGTCGCAATGCAAGTCAGCTTGCCCACTGACAAACTCAACCGTATCAGAGACACTATCCACAAGTACACGGTCTCCCAGGTCACGACCAAGGGCAGGTTGCAGAGCTTGCTGGGAATGCTGGCATTTGCTATGCGAGCAATTCCGCAGGGCAGAGCGTTCGTATCCAGAATATTGTCTTTGCTGCATGGTGTCCCTCATCAACACAGTAGGGTTTGGTTAGACTGCCAAGCCCTGGCTGACCTGAACATGTGGGATAGGTTCATGGCACAATGGAATGGGACGGCTATGTTTGTCCCGCCAGCCTCCGAGTTGTCCCCAAGATCTGCACCGATGCGTCATCTTCCACCGGTTATGGTGCAGTGTGGGGCGGCAGGTGGATGGCGGGCCAATGGTCCAAGCAGGTATTGGCTCTGGCAGGCTTCAGCAGCACTTCGGCACTTTTGAGGTTTCCCCATTGTAACAGCTGCAGTGACATGGGGCGACAAGTGGTCAGGGCAGACGGTGGAGTTTCAGTGTGACAATCAGGCGACAGTTGCCATAGTCAACAAGGGCAGTTCCAGGCATGCTACTGTCATTTAATTCATGCGCAGGCTAGTCTGGGTGTCCTTACAACACAACTTCAATTTTGTAGCCAGACACATACCGGGGGTAGACAACACGGCCGCAGATGCTCTGTCCAGGACTAATTTCCATCCCTTTTCACAGGTGGCTCCGCAAGCAGACGCAGTAGGAACACAACCCCCTTGCCTGGCACAATTAATCTTGGACTGAATTATTACACACAGGTGGCCCGGGAGTTAATGTCGGACGCCTTAGCCCCCAATACCAGAAGGCCTATCATGCAGCACACGACACCTTCAGGTCATATCTGTCGCAACATAGCATCCCCTTTTCTTACGACACCACTATCAGTCTATCTTTCATCGGTTTCTGCCACTCTTCTCTGCACCTGTCTCATAGCACTATCAAATCTTACCTTTCGGGCATTCAGCATTTCATTTCTTTATCCCACCCAGACAGGCTGTCTATCCTATCATCTCAGGCTGTCAAGGCTGCGCTCAGAGGGGTAGTGGCTCGTAGTGCCACAGCGCCACCTCTCAGGAAACCGATCAGCGGCGAGCTGTTCCGAGCCATGTCTGACGCATTAGCCAATAACCCGTTTGGCTTCGAGCGCAGTCTGATAATCAAATCTGCCATTTACCTAGCCTTCTATGGCTTCCTCCGGCCGGGTGAATTTTCATGTGTCAGGCGGGGAGCGACACATCCACAGAAGGCTCATTTAAGGTGGCAGGGTTCTTGGTTCGAAGTTTCACTGTCCGTCACAAAAACTCGCAGGTGGGGGGCGGTGGTCAAATATTTCCTTCAGGCAACAACTGGTGCCCGGTGGCGGTGTTGGCACAACTGGTTGAGTTCCTCCATGATAGGCCTCCGGAGTTGCCACTGTTGCCTTTCAGTGGGGGTGCTCTTACCACTTCTCTTTTCACATCGCATGTCCGCACGCTGCTTGGCAATTTAGGACACAACCCCAGAGAGTTCTCAGGTCACTCATTCCGCATAGGAGCAGCATCGGCGGCCTCCAGGCACAAAGTGCCTGTACATGGCATCCAGACGTTGGGGAGGTGGCGTTCTGATGCATATACCACTTATGTCCCAGATCCCTCAAGGGAAATGGCAGAGGCATTTCAATTTTTGGCATTATAAATAAATGATACTTAATTACCCTAACTGGTGGTGTATTTTTGCCCTCTATAGGCGGACCCTCAACGCGGTTTTCAGGCACACCTCAACCGCTGTTCTATGTTATAAGTAGAGTTTTGTGTTAGGTCTTGGTAAATCTAGTTTCTTGCAGGTGGCCTTGGCAGGAGATAACAGGTAAGCCCATGCACGGTCCAAGGTCCTGACCACAAGTGGGAAGCCTATCAGGCTGAATTTGTGGGAGGGGCTTTGGCTATTTAACACCCATCGGCCCCTCCCTCTGGGCGTATGCTGGGTTGGCGAAACCCACCCTCCTCACCCTTTTCTTCATCACCATACATAAGGGAATGCCCTCTATAGGCGGACCCTCGACGCGGTTTTCAGGCACACCTCAACCGCTGTTCTATGTTATAAGTAGAGTTTTGTGTTAGGTCTTGGTAAATCTAGTTTCTTGCAGGTGGCCTTGGCAGGAGATAACAGGTAAGCCCATGCACGGTCCAAGGTCCTGACCAAAAATCCCTATGTCCATCCCTTTGCAAATCCCTAATTCAGGCCTCGAATGTGCATGGTGCTCTCTCACTTCGGAGCCCTGTTGTATTTCAAGGCAACAGTTTTGGGCCACATATGGAGTATTTCCGTACTCGGGAACAATTGCCTAACAAATTCTGGGGTGCTTTTTTTTCCTTTTACCCCTTAATGAAAAGTTAAAGTTGGGGTCTACTCCAGCATGTTATTGTAAAAAAAATATTTTTTTTCTAGTAACTTGCTGGTCTTGCCCCATGCTTTTTATTTTCACAAAAGGTAAAAGGAAAAAAAGACCCCAAAATTTGTAACGCAATTTCTCCTGAGTACGGAAATACCCCATATGTGGGCGTACACTGCTCACAACAAGGCTCAGGAGTGAGAGCGCCATTTACATTTGAGGTGATTTGCACAGGGGTGGCTGACTGTTACAGTGGTTCTGACATAAATGCAAAAAAAAAAAACAACCACATGTGACCCCATTTTGGAAACTACACCCCTTAAGGAATGTAACAAGGGGTACAGCGAGCCTTAACACCCAACAGATGTTTTGTATTTTTTTACTATAATGCTGGTGTTATCTAAAATTTTTCTTTTTCACAAGGGGTAATAGAAAAAAAGCCCCCCAAAATTTGTAACACCATTACTTCTGAGTATATAAATACCCCATATGTGGATGTAAAGGGCTCTGCGGGTGACCTACAGGGCTCAGAAAAGAAGGAGCGCCACTGGGCTTTTGGAGAAAGAATTTGGCTGGAATAGAAGGTTACGTGCATTTACAAAGCACCCATGGTGCCAGAACGGTGGAACCCCCCACCCACATGTGACCACATTTTGGAACTACACCCCTCAAATAATGTAATAAGGGATACAGTGAGCATTTACATCCCAAAGGTGTCTAACAGATTTTTGGAACAGCTGTCCATGAAAATGAAAAATTGAATTTTTCATTTGCACAGCCCACTGTTTCAAGTCTGTCAAACACCAGTGGGGTGTAAATTTTCACTGCGCCCCTTATTAAATTCTGTGAAGGGTGTAGTTTCCAAAATGGGGTCACATGTGGTGTGGGGTCCACTGTTCTGGCACCATGGGGCTTTGTAAACGCATATGGCCCCCGACTTCCGTTCCAAACAAATTCTCTCTCCAAAAGCTCCTTTTCTTCTGAGCATTGTGGTTCGCCTGCAGAGCACTTGACATCCACTTATGTGATATATCCAGCATTTTCCTCCTATAACCTCTTGTTAAAATAGTAAATTTGGGGAAAAAAATGCATTTTAGTGATTTTTTTATTTATTTACACATCCGACTTTAACGAAAAGTCGTCAAACACCTGTGGGGTGTTAAAGCTCACTGTATGCCTTGTTACATGCCTTGAGGGGTGTAGTTTCCAAAATAGTATGCTATGGTTTTTTTTTTTCTGTCTTGGCACCACAGGGGCTTCCTAAATGTGACATGTCCCCTAAAAACCTAAAAACCTAGGCCAAATGTGGCTCCTTTCAAAAGGCCAAATTGGGTTACAAATTTTGGGGGCCATTTTCTCCTATTACCTCTTGTAAAAATGGTAAATTTGGGGGAAAAATGCATATAAGTGAAAAAAAGAATTTTTCATTTACACATCCGAATTTAACAAAAAGTTGTCAAACACCTGTGGGGTATTAAGCCTAACTGTACCAATTTTTACGTGCCTTGAGGGGTGTAGATTACAAAATAGTATGCCATGCAGGAGGTTTTCTGCTGTTATGGAACCATAGGGACTTCCTAAATGCGACATGTCCCCCTAAAACCATTTCAGCAAAATTCACTGTCCAAAATCCCATTGTCGCTTCTGAGCCCTCTAGTGCACCCACAGAGCACTTTACGTTCACATATGAGGTATTTCCTTACTCAAGAGAAATTGGGTTACACATTTTGTGGGGCATTTTCTCCTTTTACCCCTTGTAAAAATTCAAAAACTGGGTCTACATGAACATGTTAGTGTAAAAAATTTAGATTTTGAATTTTCTCTTTCAATTTGCTGCTATTCCTGTGAAACACCTATAGGGATAACAAGCATTCTCAATATCATTATGTATTCTTTGATGGGTCCAGTTTTTATAATGGGGTCATTTATGTGGTATTTCTAATATGAAGACCTCTTAAATCCCCTTCAAAACTGAACTGGTCTCTGAAAAATTCCAATTTAGAAAATTATGGAAAATTGCTGCTGAACTTTGAAGCCCTCTGATGTCTTCCAAAAGTAAAAACTTATCAACTTTATGATGCAAATATAAAGTAGACATATTGTATATGTGAATCAATATATAATTTATTTGGAATGTTTATTTTCCTGCCAAGCAGATAGCTTCAAAGTTAGAAAAATGCTAAATAATTTCTCGTTTAAGTTTGGCCCTATGACTAATACTATTAAGTCCGCTAGCGTTACAGTAACCTGTTATAGCATTTAGACGAGTGAATAACCTAGGTGATATGTTAACTTGTTAAATTGGTTAAATTTAAGAGGGAATTATAAATGTGGTGCCTGTAAGTGGTGCACCCCTAGATGTTATGCAGCAAGGTAATTAATGTGAGTGGAGTTGTTATTCAATGTAAATATTTTTGTTGTTGTAAAACTAATTATGTTGTTTATCGTTTATTGTGTGGGTGTGGACGATTTTATATCGGAAGCACTATACGTCCGATGCATATTAGATTCCACGAGCACATTTATTCTTTGCTTAGCAAAAAGGGCTCACCTGGGGTTATTGAACATATGTGGGAGGCACACCAGGGGGATCCATTGACCCTGCATTTTTTCGGCATTGAAAGAGTGTTCAACTGAGATAAAATTGATAGACGCAAGGTCCTCTTGCAAATAGAGGCTCGCTGGATCATGCGCACCGGCGCACAAGGAAAACTAGGTTTGAATGAGAAATTGGATCTAAGTATCTTCATTTGAATATATACATTGCCAGGGTTATATTCTCAGTGTGTGTTTTGTGTTTTTAATTGTTTTTAATAAACACTTTTGTTATTACACATTTTGCTGTCCGCGCCCCTTGATGATGTCACGCAGGTATTTCACCGGTGGCTATGCTGGGGGCGTGTATGGTCTGAAGAAGTGTGGAAGTACAACACAGCTGTTACTATCACGCTGAGATCCCCGGGTTCCTGCTTGTATACCTGCCTGACACCGCACTTATGTCTGCACAATAAAGGATACATGAAGCTACTGTCCTGGTAAGTGCCATCTACAGTTTCTTTTTATGAATTACCAGATTTTTCTTCACTGTCAGCAAGATTGAGCACCTTTACAGTATTGTATATGCCTTCATACACACCTGCAATTGCTACATGTTCCGCATTTGAAATCAGCAGTGCTGGAGTCTGTGCCTATTAACTATATTAACCATGGTGGACCCTAGACATAGAGTCACCAGTTAATCATTTCCAAAACTATCAAATTTATGGGAAATAAATAAATATCTAGACTGGCACACAAATGTATCTCCTCTTACTATGGAGACACAACTTCATTCATATTGTTACGCCGAGTGCTCCAGGTCCCTGCTCCTCCCCGGAGCGCTCACGGCGTTCTCCTCTCTGCAGCGCCCCGGTCAGACCCGCTGACCGGGAGCACTGCACTGACACTGCCGGCAGGGATGCGATCCGCATAGCGGGACGCGCCCGCTCGCGGGTCGCATCCCAATCTGCTCACCTGTCCCCGTCCCCGGCTGTCATGTCCTGGCGTGCGCGGCTCTGCTCTCTAGGGCGCACGCACGCCAGCTCTCTAAGATTTAAAGGGCCAGTGCAGCACTGATTGGTGCCTGGCCCAATCAGTGTAAATAGCTACCACCTGCTCCACGCCTTTATAACCTCACTTCCCCTTCCCAGCTTGGCCGGATCTTGTTGCCTTGTGCCAGAGAAAGCGTTTTGTGTATGTCCCAAGCCTGTGTTCCAGACCTTCTGCTGTTGCCCCTGACTACGACCCTTGCTGCCTGCCCTGACCTTCTGCTATGTCCGACCTTGCTCTTGCCTTGTCCTTCTGTACCACGCTAGTCTCAGCAGTCAGAGAGGTTGAGCCGTTACCGGTGGATACAACCTGGTTGCTACGGCCGCAGCAAGACCATCCCGCTTTGCGGCGGGCTCTGGTGAATACCAGTAGCAGCTTAGAACCGGTCCACCGGTACGGTCCACGCCAATCCCTCTCTGACACAGAGGATCTACCTCCAGCCTGCCGAATCCTAACAATTGTTCTTACTGATTAAATCTAGAACATACTCATGGCACAACTTTGGACAAGGTCACAGTTCACACCTGGAATGTTCACAGATGCTAATGACTGCAATGCTCTTCGGTGAGACTTAAATGTTACAATGTCTATCATATACAGTGTGGGCCATACCATAACGGCCCTCATTTACTAAGAGAGGAGTGTAGGTTTCTTTGTGGTTTTTATTTCCCTACAATTTATTTTCCACGATATTTACCAAGGTTTCCCTACATTTTCCACTTTCCCTACATTTAGCTTTTTTTTTTTACACATGCTCTGATCTGTAGGGTTTTCCTCAGTTGAAATCCACCACATTTTCTGTGGAAAACATAGTAAATATGTTGAGTTTTTGTGAAAATGTCAGGAAATTGCCCCTTTTCGGTGACCATGCCCCCTTTTCAGGACAACCACGCCCTTTTTCAGGTTTTCTTAGCAAAATGGAGAGTAAATCTGTGTTTTTTTCAATTCTGGCACAAATTCTGGCGCAGACAGAATTTCTGGCACTATGTGCCAGAATCTGGCGCACAACCCAACAAAACATGTCAGGTTTGAAATAGTAAATGAGGGCCAATATTTATGTATTGATGATGTCCCTAACAATACTTGATTGTGTATGGGAAAACATCATATGTCCTACTGATCCCTATATATATATATATATATATATATATATATATATATATATATATAAACAAAGCTTACTTGGATAGACATTTTTGTTACACAATTTCTTATCTCTCCATTCACCCCCTTTTACCTTGGGAGAATTGTCCCAGTGCTGTCTAGTAGAGAATAGGGCTAACTATCCTTCTCATGTCTTATCTCAAGGGTCATAAATATCTAAGGAGACAAGAAGTATTCTTCTCAGATTGGCACATTTGTAGAGAAGAAATTTTGAAATACACAAAATGGCGGACACATACAAGAGGTCCAACGTCATACTATCATCAACAAATTGATTGCTTTTTTATTTTTTTAAGCATGACAAACCTTGATTCCTGGCCTTCCTTTTACTTTGACATATAACACCTACCTAAACATTGTTGCATACCAAGTGCAACAATGTTTAGGTACGGGGGGGGGGGGGGGGAACAGCACACTCAAAAAAACTCTATTGGGGGCTTAGTTCCAGAGAGATTATGACAAACAATGTTGCAGATGTTGTGGTAACACTGTGTAGCCTCTCTAGACGGATCTAGTCCATAAGTATGGGTCAGGCCATTCTTTTTCACTGTTATCTAGGACTCCCAACAACATATGAAAAGCTATTCATCAACAGTATGCATTTTCTGTAGATGTTGACACAAACCGATAGTGTTTGGAGGCCAGTGCCATTTCTTCCAGAGTTTCATCATGGATGTTTTGAGCAGGAAGAAATGCATCAACCCAACATATTTTCGCCAATTCTACAATTCTAGGGTCATAATGCTGTACCTCTAATTTTTGCATTTTATCTGTTTATCATCGAGGTATTCTAGCCCACCTTGGTTTTGAATGAAGTATATACCGCGTAACAGGTCTTTATACGGAGTTACCACATACAGCATTTCTATTGTGAACAGTCACTGATGGATCAACATGTTACTAGGGCAGTTTTTTTTTTCATTAAATTGTTCTTTGTTGCACACAATGTTATTCCTGAGGAACTGCAATATTTAGTAACAGAGAAACGCGTTGGATGGATTTTGATGTATATCTTGGTTATGTATTATATCACAACACTACTAACATATTATTTGAATATATATATATATGTGTGTGTGGATTTGCAATCTGGTCATATTGTAGTCAGTCAAAGGTGATACTCCTTGATACCTCTGTCTGATATTGATAGGGATGAACCTTATGTTGCTAATGACTGATCAATATATTAATACTAATATGCCATTGCTGATGGAAAAATATATTTGTTCCCTACCCTTTAACCCATATACATCAGCTTGCAATATGCTCGTGACTACGACGGAGGCCTTGCCATGACGCCGGCATGACCGAGATAAGGAGTCAAAGGCAAAATATCTGACGGACAGAGAACTCTGGAATTTCCCTGTAGAGGAACTTCTGCCAAGAAATTAATGGACGCTTGATATGCTAATACATACGGACACAATAATCAAACAACCAATCAAAATGTAACATGCTGATTCTGACATCATAACTAAACCTCCTTCTTTGTCAAATGTAAAACTAAATGTACTTCCTGTATTAAAGTTACTCACTCTGAGAACTTCCTTGGGAACAGTTGAGTTTCCTGCTAAGAGAGAGTTTATACCAACAGTTTATGTTCATTGAGCGGCTCTGAGAATCCCAACAGATGGTCATGTCAAACCTCTCAGACAAACCCTAGCGGCTGGGAATCTTTCCGCTATGTGGTCTCATTTTCAGAGGAGTTATAGCCGTAAGTGGTTGACTGTAGCTGGATAAATCTAAGATTAGCTGGCAGTAGGGAGAATATTTGCCTGTCATTTTTTATGCAGCCACGTGTAAACAAAACCCCCCTTTCTCTGGCTCACTGTGAAATGCTAATAAGCTCACAAGGCTAAGCATTCCAAACCAATGTGAAATGCACTGTTTAATAAGATTCCTTCTGATTTTTTTTCAACTGCAGGGAAAACCTAACAAGACATTCTAGACTGCAGAGAATGTTAGGATTTTAATTTAGTTTTTTGGACATTTTTAGATCTACTCAGTGGATATGGTCAAGGGAGTGCCACAGATTTTTGTGTTATAGGTCCCTGATAACTTGTTGATTGCACGGCTGATGTATTTTTGTGTATCGAGTTTAATCTGATCTTGATTTGTATCATCCTAGTGTTTTTTTCTGTATCAGAGGACGGCTTACCGATAACTTGGGTTGTACTTCAGCAAAAATTGGCTCTCGTGTCTTTGGTGGTGTATCAGTAATGTAACAGAGCAGAAGATAATAAAAGTATCATAGACACTTTTTTTGACAATAAATGCACACTCTTTTTGTTTAATGCTGGACACCAATTTGTGTATGGCCAGTCCACTGAGAGATCTTGCTAATAGGGTAATTTGCAACCCTTGCTCTACTTGAGACTTTAAAAGCTTTGAAACTGCTCATTTCCTGCAATGGTTAACTTTTAACTCCTTAACGACGAAGGACGTATATTTACGTCCTCCGCCAGCTACGGCGATATGTGCAGGGTCACGCGGTGACCCCGCTTCATATCGGGTCGTCCCGGCGGCCATCAACAGTTGGGACCCGCGGCTAATACAGGACATCACCAATCGCGGTGATGCCCTGTATTAACCCTTCAGATGTGGTGATCAAAGCTGACCGCCGTGTCTGAAGCGAAAGTATCCCGGCTGCTCAGTCGGGCTGTTTGTGACCACCACGGTGAAATCGCGGCATCCCAAACAGCTTACAGGACACCGGGAGGGACCTTACCTGCCTCCTCGATGTCCGATCGGCGAATGACTGCTCTGTGCCTGAGATCCAGGCACGAGCAGTCAAGCGCCGATAACACTGATCACAGGCGTGTTAATACACGCCAGTGATCTGTGTAAAAGTTCAGTGTGTGAAGTGTTATAGCTCCCTATGGGAGCTATAACATTGCAAAAAAAAGTAAAAAAAAAAGTGTTAATAAAGATCATTTAACCCCTTCCCAAATAAAAGTTTGAATCACCCCCCTTTTCCCAAACAAAACAGTGTAAATAAAAATAAACATATGTGGTATCGCCACGTGTGTAAATGTCTGAACTATAAAAAATATATTATTAATTAAACTGCACGGTCAATGGCGTACACGTAATAAAAAGTTCCAAAGTCCAAAAAATCGTATCTTTGGTCACTTTTTATACCATTAAAAAATTTATAAAAAGTGATCAAAAAGTCTCATCAAAACAAAAATTATACTGATAAAAACTTCAGATCACGGCGCATAAAATGAGCCCTCATACTGCCTTGTACATGGAAAAATAAAAAGTTATAGGGGTCAGAAGAGGACATTTTTAAACGTATACATTTTCCTGCATATAGTTATGATTTTTTCCAGAAGTACGACAAAATTAAACCTGTATAAGTAGGGTACCATTTTAACCGAAATATACACAGCATAGAAACGGTAGCCCCCAAAAGTTACAAAATGGCATTTTTTCTTCAATTTTATCGCACAATAATTTTTTTTTCCATTTCACCATGGATTTTTGGGTAAAATGACTAATGTCACTGCAAAGTAGAATTGGTGACGCAAGAAATAAGCCATAATATGGATTTTTAGGTGGAAAATTGAAAGGGTTATGATTTTTAAAAGGTAAGAAGGAAAAAACGAAAATGCAAAAACTGAAAAACCCTGCGTCCTTAAGGGGTTAAGAGTAAAATATGAACCTTTTTGCCCTCTGCATATTAAAGTTCAACCTCCGCCCTCCCTGGGTGTGAAGAGCCACAGGACATAGTGATGCACCGTGAGGGAAAGAAGTGTCTTGACAAAACGAAAAAATTAATGTCTATATGCAATTTGCCTGAAAAGGGTAGATTACACCAAGATTTATGGTCGGAGGCTCTTAAACATCATAAACTGATCTTAGAAGATAATTACTTGTTGGCATCTGCCCAAGCATGGCACGGTGCTTCATGCGCTTTGTGGAGGAATACAGAGATAATACAGAGATAAGAAGAGGAATGTGATTATGTTTTTGTATTACAAAGATGTATCACCGCTCAATAATGATGATGATCCTAGCTGTTGGTTGTGTCCCCATTGTGGTCAGCAAAACCTGCCCTCAGTAAAAGACTGTGTTTCCTGTGGCCAAGCCTGGCCTGTAAATGCTCCACCATGTACTGCCACAGCACCTCTGTATACTGCAAAAATGGAAACCCCCAAAATTGGACTGGCCCCACTATATCCCATTCTACCTCCTTCTACTGGTGGCCATGTTACTGCACACACTTATTCTGCTGGCAGACATTTTGGAGTACCAAGAAGTGCTGCTACATTCACTTCCTGTGCTGTCAGTCATCTTGGAGTACCAGGAAGTGCTGCTCCATCCACTTCCTGTGTTGACAGCCATCTTGGAGGACCAGGAAGAACTGGCTCACCTACTTCCTCTACTGTCAGCCATCTTGGCTTACCCAATCTACTTACTCCCTGTAATGAGCCCTCATCCTGTACACCCAAACAGGCCTTGCCAGTTGCTGGAAGGTTTCCAAACAGAACTTCCTCTAGCAGTCATCCTAGTGCTGAAGCACTTGATTTCTTTCCAGGTATGACTCAGGATGGGGGTTACTTTGTACCTAATGACCAGATCACTGGCCTCAACGGAAAGCTCTGTATTTCATTCTTCTAATAATTGCTGTGCCTCACCAAGAAGTCATACCTCTCTACCCAGTGAAGACAGTCCTCCAGCACAAGATGAACCCCATGCACAGTTTCGGTCTCCTATCAATGATCATCTTCATCAGTCTCCTATCACTGATCATCATCATCAGTCCCCAGGAAAGATACCACTTTCATCTGTTAATACAATCACACCTACTGTGTTGCAATTTCATGTGCCTCCGAATACCTCCAACAGTAACATGTACCAAACCATTAGATCAAGTATGGTGTCTGAAAATGTTCAACCGGCTCTTGAAACAAAAATCTGGAGTAACACCCTACTCCGGGTTGGCATGGGTTCTATGGAAACCCAGCAAGTGCAAGCTATAGTTAATCTTGGAAAATAATATCTTCAGCATAATGATGGCCTTGCTTCTGCCTTAGTTCATGCAGGGGGGGGGGGGGGGCTAGTATACAGCATGACTCTGATCTGTTGGTAATACAACAAGGGCCCATTTCAACCTCCCAACTGGCCTTTACAGGCTCTGGGACACTGCCTTGCAACATGATAATACATGTTGTTGGTCCCAGATATTCCTCTGCCCAACATGATGCCTGCATAAGGCAGCTTCAGTCCGCAATACACCGCATTCTTGATTTAGCTGGAAAGAAATAAATTTCCACCCTGGCCATTCCAACCATCAGTTCTGGACTCTTAGGATTTCTTCCTGAAATCTGTGCCAATGCAATAGTGTCCAGTATTAAGAATCACAAGCCAGTACCAACATTGCAGGAAATCAGGCTGATCTCTAAAACATAAAAACAGTCCAAGCTCTGGTGAATGCTGTCAACTTGTTCAAGAAACCTAACCTCTTGGGTAAACACCCAATGCCACATGATGATTCAGATAACCTGCAACATGGCTTACCCAGATCCACATCATCTAAACTCTTGCCCATACCGCCTGATGATTCCAGGGATCTCCTGCATAGTTTTGGCAAACCCAGTCCACCGCAAAAGAAGGAAAAACGGTCCAGCCCAGGATTGCAGATAAAAGCAGTTTCTTTCTTTATTGGTTTGTAAACATACAGAACAATAGCCGACGCCTTTCGGACCTACTCCAGGTCCTTAGTCATGGCATGTACACATATTAAAACAAAGTTACTTATATATAAAAACTATATGGTCATGTGATCAATCATCAACTAGAATAGAGAGAGCTCTAGAAAAGATGGCATGGATCAATAGAATCCTACAAAAAGTGGTGTGGATCCAAAAAGGGGAAGTCAAATGTTACGCCGAGCGCTCCGGGTCCCCGCTCCTCCCCGGAGCGCTCGCTTCACTCTCCCCGCGGCAGCGCTCCGGTCACGTCCTCTGACCCGGGGCGCTGCGATTCCGCTGCCAGCCGGGATGCGATTCGCGATGCGGGTAGCGCCCGCTCGCGATGCACACCCCGGCTCCCCTACCTGACTCGCTCTCCGTCTGTTCTGTCCCGGCGCGCGCGGCCCCGCTCCCTAGGGCGCGCGCGCGCCGGGTCTCTGCGATTTAAAGGGCCACTGCGCCGCTGATTGGCGCAGTGGTTCCAATTAGTGTGTTCACCTGTGCACTTCCCTATATCACCTCACTTCCCCTGCACTCCCTTGCCGGATCTTGTTGCCTTAGTGCCAGTGAAAGCGTTCCTTGTGTGTTCCTTGCCTGTGTTTCCAGACCTTCTGCCGTTGCCCCTGACTACGATCCTTGCTGCCTGCCCCGACCTTCTGCTACGTCCGACCTTGCTTTTGCCTACTCCCTTGTACCGCGCCTATCTTCAGCAGCCAGAGAGGTGAGCCGTTGCTAGTGGATACGACCTGGTCACTACCGCCGCAGCAAGACCATCCCGCTTTGCGGCGGGCTCTGGTGAAAACCAGTAGTGGCTTAGAACCGGTCCACTAGCACGGTCCACGCCAATCCCTCTCTGGCACAGAGGATCCACTACCTGCCAGCCGGCATCGTGACAGTAGATCCGGCCATGGATCCCGCTGAAGTTCCTCTGCCAGTTGTCGCTGACCTCACCACGGTGGTCGCCCAGCAGTCACAACAGATAGCGCAACAAGGCCAACAGCTGTCTCAACTGACCGTTATGCTACAACAGTTACTACCACAGCTTCAGCAGTCATCTCCTCCGCCAGCTCCTGCACCTCCTCCGCAGCGAGTGGCCGCTCCTGGGATACGCTTATCCTTGCCGGATAAATTTGATGGGGACTCTAAGTTTTGCCGTGGCTTTCTTTCCCAATGTTCCCTGCATCTGGAGATGATGTCGGACCTGTTTCCCACTGAAAGGTCTAAGGTGGCTTTCGTAGTCAGCCTTCTGTCCGGAAAAGCCCTGTCATGGGCCACACCGCTCTGGGACCGCAATGACCCCGTCACTGCCTCTGTACACTCCTTCTTCTCGGAAATCCGAAGTGTCTTTGAGGAACCTGCCCGAGCCTCTTCTGCTGAGACTGCCCTGTTGAACCTGGTCCAGGGTAATTCTTCCGTTGGCGAGTATGCCGTACAATTCCGTACTCTTGCTTCAGAATTGTCCTGGAATAATGAGGCCCTCTGCGCGACCTTCAAAAAAGGCCTATCCAGCAACATTAAAGATGTTCTGGCCGCACGAGAAATTCCTGCTAATCTACATGAACTTATTCACCTAGCCACTCGCATTGACATGCGTTTTTCCGAAAGGCGTCAGGAACTCCGCCAAGATATGGACTCTGTTCGCACGAGGCGTTTCTTCTCCTCGGCTCCTCTCTCCTCTGGTCCCCTGCAATCTGTTCCTGTGCCTCCCGCCGTGGAGGCTATGCAGGTCGACCGGTCTCGCCTGACACCTCAAGAGAGGACACGACGCCGTATGGAGAACCTCTGCCTGTACTGTGCTAGTACCGAACACTTCCTGAGAGATTGTCCTATCCGTCCTCCCCGCCTGGAAAGACGTACGCTGACTCCGCACAAAGGTGAGACAGTCCTTGATGTCTACTCTGCTTCTCCACGTCTTACTGTGCCTGTGCGGATGTCTGCCTCTGCCTTCTCCTTCTCTACAGTGGCCTTCTTGGACTCTGGATCTGCAGGAAATTTTATTTTGGCCTCTCTCGTCAACAGGTTCAACATCCCGGTGACCAGTCTCGCCAGACCCCTCTACATCAATTGTGTAAATAATGAAAGATTGGACTGTACCATACGTTTCCGCACGGAGCCCCTTCTTATGAGCATCGGATCTCATCATGAGAGGATTGAACTTTTGGTCCTCCCCAATTGCACCTCGGAAATTCTCCTTGGACTTCCCTGGCTTCAACTTCATTCCCCTACCCTGGATTGGTCCACTGGGGAGATCAAGAGTTGGGGGTCCTCTTGTTCCAAGAACTGTCTAAAACCGGTTCCCAGTAACCCTTGCCGTAACTCTGTGGTTCCTCCAGTAACCGGTCTCCCTAAGGCCTATATGGACTTCGCGGATGTTTTCTGCAAAAAACAAGCTGAGACTCTACCTCCTCACAGGCCTTATGATTGCCCTATCGACCTCCTCCCGGGCACTACTCCACCCCGGGGCAGAATTTATCCTCTCTCTGCCCCAGAGACTCTTGCCATGTCCGAATACGTCCAGGAGAATCTAAAAAAGGGCTTTATCCGTAAATCCTCCTCTCCTGCCGGAGCCGGATTTTTCTTTGTGTCCAAAAAAGATGGCTCCCTACGTCCTTGCATTGACTACCGCGGTCTTAATAAAATCACGGTTAAGAACCGCTACCCCTTACCCCTCATCTCTGAACTCTTTGATCGCCTCCAAGGTGCCCACATCTTCACTAAATTGGACTTAAGAGGCGCCTATAACCTCATCCGCATCAGAGAGGGGGACGAGTGGAAAACGGCATTTAACACCAGAGATGGACACTTTGAGTATCTGGTCATGCCCTTTGGACTGTGCAACGCCCCTGCCGTCTTCCAAGACTTTGTCAATGAAATTTTTCGTGATCTGTTATACTCCTGTGTTGTTGTATATCTGGACGATATCCTAATTTTTTCTGCCAATCTAGAAGAACACCGCCAGCATGTCCGTATGGTTCTTCAGAGACTTCGTGACAACCAACTCTATGCCAAAATTGAGAAATGTCTGTTTGAATGCCAATCTCTTCCTTTTCTAGGATATTTGGTCTCTGGCCAGGGACTACAGATGGATCCAGACAAACTCTCTGCCGTCTTAGATTGGCCACGCCCCTCCGGACTCCGTGCTATCCAACGCTTTTTGGGGTTCGCCAATTATTACAGGCAATTTATTCCACATTTTTCTACCATTGTGGCTCCTATTGTGGCTTTAACCAAAAAAAATGCTGATCCCAAGTCCTGGCCTCCTCAAGCAGAAGACGCCTTTAAACGACTCAAGTCTGCCTTTTCTTCGGCTCCCGTCCTCTCCAGACCTGACCCTTCCAAACCCTTCCTATTGGAGGTTGATGCCTCCTCAGTGGGAGCTGGAGCTGTTCTTCTACAAAAAAATTCTTCCGGGCATGCTGTCACTTGTGGTTTTTTCTCTAGGACCTTCTCTCCAGCGGAGAGGAACTACTCCATCGGGGATCGAGAGCTTCTAGCCATTAAATTAGCACTTGAGGAATGGAGGCATCTGCTGGAGGGATCAAGTTCTCCTGTTATTATCTACACCGACCACAAGAACCTCTCCTACCTCCAGTCTGCCCAACGGCTGAATCCTCGCCAGGCCCGGTGGTCTCTGTTCTTTGCCCGATTTAATTTTGAGATTCACTTTCGTCCTGCCGATAAGAACATTAGGGCCGATGCTCTCTCTCGTTCCTCGGATGCCTCAGAAGTTGAACTCTCTCCGCAACACATCATTCCACCTGACTGCCTGATCTCCACTTCTCCTGCCTCCATCAGGCAGACTCCTCCAGGAAAGACCTTTGTTTCTCCTCGCCAACGCCTCGGAATCCTCAAATGGGGTCACTCCTCCCATCTCGCAGGTCATGCGGGTATCAAGAAATCTGTGCAACTCATCTCCCGCTTCTATTGGTGGCCGACTCTGGAGACGGATGTTGTGGACTTTGTGCGAGCCTGCACTATCTGTGCCCGGGATAAGACTCCTCGCCAGAAGCCCGCTGGTTTTCTTCATCCTCTGCCTGTCCCCGAACAGCCTTGGTCTCTGATTGGTATGGATTTTATTACTGATTTACCCCCTTCCCGTGGCAACACTGTTATTTGGGTGGTCGTTGATCGATTCTCCAAAATGGCACATTTCATCCCTCTTCCTGGTCTTCCTTCTGCGCCTCAGTTGGCTAAACAATTTTTTGTACACATTTTTCGTCTTCACGGGTTGCCTACGCAGATTGTCTCGGATAGAGGCGTCCAATTCGTGTCTAAATTCTGGAGGGCTCTCTGTAAACAACTCAAGATTAAATTAAATTTTTCTTCTGCATATCATCCCCAGTCCAATGGACAAGTAGAAAGGATTAACCAGATCTTGGGTGATTATTTGCGACATTTTGTTTCCTCCCGCCAGGATGACTGGGCAGATCTCCTCCCATGGGCCGAATTCTCGTATAACTTCAGGGTCTCTGAGTCTTCCTCCAAATCCCCATTTTTCGTGGTGTACGGCCGTCACCCTCTTCCCCCCCTCCCTACTCCCTTGCCCTCTGGTCTGCCCGCTGTGGATGAAATTTCCCGTGACCTTTCCATCATATGGAGAGAGACCCAAAATTCTCTCTTACAGGCTTCATCACGCATGAAGAAGTTCGCGGATAAGAAAAGAAGAGCTCCCCCCGTTTTTTCCCCTGGAGACAAGGTATGGCTCTCCGCTAAATATGTCCGCTTCCGTGTCCCTAGCTACAAGTTGGGACCACGCTATCTTGGTCCTTTCAAAATTTTGTGTCAAATTAATCCTGTCTCTTATAAACTTCTTCTTCCTCCCTCTCTTCGTATCCCTAATGCCTTTCACGTCTCTCTTCTCAAACCACTCATCCTCAACCGTTTTTCTCCCAAATCTGTTCCTCCCACTCCTGTTTCCGGCTCCTCGGACATCTTCTCGGTCAAAGAAATTTTAGCTGCCAAAAAGGTCAGAGGGAAAAATTTTTTTTTAGTGGACTGGGTTGTGGGTTGTGGTCCTGAAGAGAGATCCTGGGAACCTGAGGACAACATCCTAGACAAAAGTCTGCTCCTCAGGTTCTCAGGCTCTAAGAAGAGGGGGAGACCCAAGGGGGGGGGTACTGTTACGCCGAGCGCTCCGGGTCCCCGCTCCTCCCCGGAGCGCTCGCTTCACTCTCCCCGCGGCAGCGCTCCGGTCACGTCCTCTGACCCGGGGCGCTGCGATTCCGCTGCCAGCCGGGATGCGATTCGCGATGCGGGTAGCGCCCGCTCGCGATGCACACCCCGGCTCCCCTACCTGACTCGCTCTCCGTCTGTTCTGTCCCGGCGCGCGCGGCCCCGCTCCCTAGGGCGCGCGCGCGCCGGGTCTCTGCGATTTAAAGGGCCACTGCGCCGCTGATTGGCGCAGTGGTTCCAATTAGTGTGTTCACCTGTGCACTTCCCTATATCACCTCACTTCCCCTGCACTCCCTTGCCGGATCTTGTTGCCTTAGTGCCAGTGAAAGCGTTCCTTGTGTGTTCCTTGCCTGTGTTTCCAGACCTTCTGCCGTTGCCCCTGACTACGATCCTTGCTGCCTGCCCCGACCTTCTGCTACGTCCGACCTTGCTTTTGCCTACTCCCTTGTACCGCGCCTATCTTCAGCAGCCAGAGAGGTGAGCCGTTGCTAGTGGATACGACCTGGTCACTACCGCCGCAGCAAGACCATCCCGCTTTGCGGCGGGCTCTGGTGAAAACCAGTAGTGGCTTAGAACCGGTCCACTAGCACGGTCCACGCCAATCCCTCTCTGGCACAGAGGATCCACTACCTGCCAGCCGGCATCGTGACATCAAAGCTAGATACAACAATAGATTGTGTTAATCATGGAAGGCATATAAATGAAACAAACTCCTGTGCGGGATATATTTTACACATTTTAAGTTTCATGTATATTAGCATCCCAAAGGTATCATTTAAACACATCTCAGGGAATAAGAAAAGATTTTATAAAGGAATAAAAGGTAAGAAAAATACTACACATATGTACACTATTATGGTATTCAACAAAAAAACTTTTTTCGCGTATGAGTGTACATGCACAGGAACTAACTAATGTGTATGCAACCTGTGCATGCACTTGCACACTATGCATTATTACAATGGACAGAAAGTATTGCCAAACACCAATACACATGTCAAGTATCCCTCGAAAATCCTAGCAGGATAAAATTAAATCCTGCCTCAGGTTCATACCTTGTGGCTGACGTGTGTCCAGCTGGAACATCCAGAAGGACTCCCGATTCAGGATCCCCTCCTCTGGTATGTCTGAAAACCTTTTCTATTCCTACTATTTGCAGAGAGTTTACATTGCCTCTGTGAGCATCCCTGAAGTGCTTCGACAAGGACAACACACTAAAACCGGTACCTCTAGCATCCGAAATGTGTCTCCTGATCCGGCACTTCAGGGCATTCACAGTACAACCTACGTACTGAATATGACATACCACACGGGTTGCTAAATACACAACGTGTGTGGTATTGCAGTTGATATATGTTTTTACTTCATATGTCCTGTTGGTACTGCATGATGAGAATGTATTGGTCACCTGCATATGATTACACGTGACACACTGTGTCTGCACTTCCAACTGCCTGGAAAATGTAACCATGTGGGTTTACTTTTACTTTTATTGGGGTCCACAAACAGGCTCGGAGACAAACGGGAGCCCAAAGAGGTTCCCCGCTTTGCTACGGCCTGAAGGGAGCATACCTCAAAATTCTGTAGGACTGGATCTTGCTCTAGAATGGGCAAATATCTTTTCATAATATTATGAATAAAACTTTATAGCGTAAAATTGTTTTCTGAACGATGTGATAAGCCTTGTTAATAATTTTGTGTTGTCCTTAAAATTTTGTCTAAAATGTCTCCTATCTTTAGATTTAATAAATTTATCTCTATCCAATAGCTTGGCTTATTGACGGGCCTCTCGTAAAACCTGGCCACTTTACCCTCGTTCTATAAGCCTTTCATATAGTTTGTCTGATTCCTCCTCAAAAGTGGTCATATCGGTGTTTTGTACCACATGGTGAGGGTGGCATGAAGTTGCCTGCAAAATTGTATTGCCGGCAACCTCTTTGCGAAATGGAGAAATTCCTATTTTTCCACCACTTCCATTCAAGATCAAATCCAGGAAAGAGATTTGGTCATTTGAAAAAAGTGCTGTAAATTTTAAATTTAGATCGTTTCCATGAATATAGTGAACGAAATTGTCAGGAACCGGACTGGTATGCAGGTAGTGGATCCTCTGTGCTAGTGAGGCGATGACGAGGCCGTACCAGGGGACCAGTTCTAAGAAGTTACTGGTTTTCACCAGAGCCCGCCGCAAAGCGGGATGGACTTGCTGCGGCGGTAACTCCCAGGTCATATCCCCCGATAGCGACTCAACCTCACTAACAGCCGAGATAGGCGTAGTACACAAGGACAAGACGGAGGCAAGGTCGGACATAGCAAGAGGTCAAGGCAGGCGGTAAAGGTTTGTAGTCAGGGGCAACGGCAATGGTCTGGATACACAGGCTAGGGATACACAAAACGCTTTCTCAGGGCACTAGAGCAACAAGATCCGGCAAGGAGAGGAAGGGGAAGTGGGTTTTCATATGTTTTAAACTGATTGGGCCAGGCACCAATTAGTGGTGCACTGGCCCTTTAAATTTCATAGAACTGGCGCGCGCCCTAGAGAGCAGGGCCGCGTGTGCCGCGAGGGCAGTGAAGGAGGACGTGGTGGGTAAGAGACCTGGGACGAGGTCCGTGAGCGGGCACATCCCGTCCCACGGATCACGTCCCCACCGGTGGGAGTGGAGCAGGCCCGCGTTCAGCGGCACTGACCGGAGCGTTGGAAGCAGGGAGACGCCGTGAGCGCTCCGGGGATGCAGCGGGACCCGGAGCGCTCGGCGTTACAGAAATCATCAAATCTGTCAGCATCATTTTTCTATATTAATACCAAATCGTCGATATATCGACCTATCCATTTGGAAAGGGTTGCTAGGGGCAAACACGTATGCCTCCTCCCAATGTATCATATATATGTTAGCATATGATGGGGAGTATTTCACTCCCATCGGGGCTCCATGGACCTGAAGGTAAAATTGCTCATCAAACATAAAAAATTTGATTATACAGGAGAAACTCTGTAGCCATTAAAATAAAACGCTTCAGGTCCGTGGAGTAGTTGCTATATACATCCAAATGTCTAGCTAATGCCTTCATGCCTTCCCGATTAGGTATGGAGGGATACAGCGAGACCACATCACAAGTGGCCCAGCTGTATCCCTCCTGCCACTCCATCAACTGCATAATTTCTAGGACGTGTTTAGTGTCCCTTAAATAGGTAGGTGTTATGGCCACCAGGGGTTGTAGGTGGCTGTCTACCCAGTCTCTCAGTCTCTCACCCAAAGCTCCGATACCTGCCACTATCGGACGCATAGGGGGAGGGAACTCCCCCTTATGTACCTTGGGGAGAGAGTGGAAGACTGGGGTTACAGGCTCACTCACATAGAGAAAATCCCTAGTTCTTTTGTTAAGCACCCCCATGTTGATACCTGTGTCCAGCAATCTGCCTAGTTCACGTAAGCATGGAATCGTAGGGTCTGCTCCAAACTTTTTATAAGTGGATTCATCGGTCAAAATTTTCTCTTTAAGTGACTTATACAATCCAGCATTAAGCAGCACTACAGAACCCCCTTTATCTGCATTTCTAATAATTAAATCGGGATTGTCCCGGAGCGCTGCCAAAGCCTTCTTTTCAGGCTGGGATAGATTCGAGAGGGGATCAGTGTTTTTCAACTTATGACTCAATTGCACTAAGTCCCTTTCTACCAATTCCTGGTACCTATCCAGTGCGCTCGGTCTCAATGCGACCGGATAGAAAACAAGATTGGATATCCTAAAGTTACTCTCCCCATCATCACAAACAGTCTGAGACTCCATATTCAATGCATATAAAGAAATTGTATTACATTGATCACGAAAATCTACACAGATCGCATGTTCATTGTGCATGGTTATAGGTACACTATTACTTTGTTCCTGCAAAGAAGGTTTGACAAGTCATTATTTTTTTCTTTTTCACATAAAGCAAAATGTCTTTTCAAGGTGACTTTACGGGCCAATCGGTTTATGTCCAATATAGTAGAAAAAAGTCTAAAATCACATGTCGGAACATAATTCAAGCCGCGGCTCAATAGTGCAATCTGTGTGCTTGTTACAATATAACTGGAGAGATTTATAACAGAATTGATTACTTGCGGGGTATGTGAGATCGCAGCGGGTACCTTGTGTTTTCGTCCTGCCCTCCTGGTACGTCCTTTGCGGACTTCGGGTTTTTTATACCCGCAATAAGTTGACCTGCAGTTTCCTCCGCATCAGACATAGCCTCCTGGGAAGTGTCCACATCTGAAAAACTCACTTGTCTTTGCCGTTTCGTGTTTTTGCGTTTTCGGTTGCAGTTTTTATTTTTACCGCTGCTGCGGTTTTCTGTATTAGATCGTAATATTGAGCGTGAAGTGGACGGATCTCTTGGACTTTTCAGGTTTGTCCATGAAAACACAGAATCCTCTTTATAGTCTGTCAGATCCCGCTTAAATATTTCTTTTTTGATATCCATTATTGTGTTTTCCAAGATTTTTATTTTTTCATTAATTTTTTAGTTCATTTTTTTATAGTCCTCTGTCTCAAAAAATGGTTCCATATCCTCCTGCAGTTTTTCAATTTCAGCTTAGAGGTTAGCGAGTTCCAACTCCTCTTCCTCCACAATGTATCCAATTATTTTTTTAGGGCACTCTAATAAGGCTGAGTTTGAAAGGTGGAGGAAAACACTATCGTGGGTCACAGTCCACCGCAAACTATGCCAATACCACTTACCTATAGTGGTGGAAAGAAAGGGTCTGAAAAACCTCTTTCAGAGACTCTATATAAATATGTTCCGTTTACCTCAGTTCAAATAAGTAATCTCGTAACCCAACTCCCCGACCCAGAGAAACAGGCATTGCCTTTCTACAGAAGAATTAAGCAAATTCAACAAACATATTCATCAGTATGGAAGGATTTATATAATCTAGTCTCTATCAGAACTGGAGATGCCTTCTGGCCTATCATTTCCGCCAGACTTTATAGTTCTGCTATTGTGGATGAGGAGAGATACTCTTCTGTAATAGAATGTTTCCGACAATTACAAGCCTGGGCCAGAGACAGACTAGCTTCAAGCTCCACCAATGTCTCTGATTCCTTTCAGGAACCTACGGAATCAGCTGAAATGTTTTTCTCCAGACTACTTAATCTGTTCCAGGATCAAGGTTATGACCTAGGAAGCAAATTCCATAAGACACTCTTCATTAGCACCTTTGTTACTGGAAAAGGCTTATGGACACTTGGCCTGAATATATGGCACTTGAACCAAAACAGCTTTTACTCATTGTGAAAGCTTTTGAAAAACAAACTGGAGTGGCACCCACCAAGAGGAGCTCGGATGTGTTAATCTGTCAAGATGCACCGATGATGCTTAAAGGGGTTGTGCGCTGCCCTGCCTTTCGGAGCTCCGCACGCAGCGTCCGGAAGTTCATTACTCCGAACGCTGTGTGCGGGCTTCCGTGTTCGTGGCCGCTGGGCGTGACGTCACGCCCTGCCCCCTCGTGACGTCACGCCCGCCCGCTCAACGAAAGTCTATGGGAAGGGGGCGCGACCGCTGTCACGCCCCCTTCCCATAGACTTTGGTAGGGCGGGCGTGACGTCATGAGGGGGCCGGGCGTGACGTCACGCCCAGCGGCCGCGAACACGGAAGCTTGCACACAGCGTTCGGAGTAATGAACTTCCGGACGCTGCGTCCGGAGCTCCA